>NC_083356.1:107742715-108049798 GCF_030254825.1 Meriones unguiculatus
ACAGATTTGCAGCACAGGGAAAATTCTCATGTTGTATGCTAGTGACTCAAAGTCCAGCATACTTTCATTGACAGCCAAGTTGAGCGATTTGCCATAGGGTATCAATTTGCTCCTGCAGGAGGTCAATCCTCTGATTGAACACCATCAAACCTCCTTTTAGTTGAGCATTAATTCCTTTTTTTACATCTAAGGCATGAGCTACATTGGCTAAAAGGTTATTCAGGGTCTGAGCAGTCTGCCCAGTATGACTCATGGCTAATGCCGTGGTGGTAGCTCCAACAGCCGCCAATGAGATGGCAGTAACAATGGCAGCTGTAATTCCAAGATCCCTTTTCTGTCTGAAGAGAGTCATAGTGTGAGGGCATCAACGGGCACAGGCACCCAGCGAGGCATGCGAGTAACCAGCTAGTAAATTTACTAGCATTACAGCATTGGGCAAAAAAGCAAGTATCATTACCACAATTACTTGGCTCTATCTGACTAATAATGAATAAAAATGGGGGATATAAACAAACAGGTGTGGGCTTATAGGAAATATTATGAGAAGCCTTAACCCCCTCGTTGGAACATTCTGCATCAGTTCTAGAACTAGCAGTGGTAGTGTCCGAGGTCTGAGTAGGTTCAGGAGACCATTGCCCCCAGGGGCGAGACGTGCTCCATGTAAATTGACTAACTCCATGTTTTCCTCCACTTTTGAAAGAATGACTATAGTTTTAGAAATCGCTCACTATATAATTTGCAGTCTGCTATTAGTTAAATAATTCTTGACAAGAAACTAAATTTAGTATTCAGTTTTCTCAGCCGTACAAGAGGAATAATAATTCAACATACATGTGATAAGATGATGGAAGTAATATACTTAAGGAACTAATAAATATATTGTTTATTACAATTAATAAATTCTATTCCTGATATACTTTAAATACTTAATGTCATTTCTTGAAGAATATTTATGGGTGTTTTATAAATTACTTTAATTAATTAATAATTAATTTATAAATTAATTTAATGCACAAATACATAATTACCTTAAAAAGAATACATTCAATTGTTTCCAAATTTGAATTTTACAGAAATGTTTGAAGTACCATTAAGTTATGGGAAATATATATTTTCCTCTAATCATAACATGTTGGTGACAATTTTTAAAGTGTTTAATAACCAGAAAAAAAGAGAAACACTAAAAGTTATTGATACTCAGGATCATATTTTTCTCAGTCAATAATTGAGTGTTAGTCAGTATAGTTTACATTAAAACAATTTTCCTCTATGTTGATTTGTAGCATTATTCATTCCCTTGAAAGTGTATTGTTTGATCATCTCTTTATCATGTACAACTATGAGAAGTATGTCTTCTGAGTTGTTGGGGATGATCAGCATTTCTGGATTGTGTTGCTTTGATCATGTGTACTATAAATCTATCAAGTTCTATATCTGTATACAGTACTCTCAGTTTTATAATAGTTAATTAGTTACAATACTAGAGTTAATTTTCATTTATACTGTAAACTTATGAATGTAAAATTGCTTTAATGCAAGTTCTTTAATTACTCAGCACTCATGTTATTATGTTTTTTTCACGTGCATATGTGTATGTGTTCTTTGTAAGTGTCCATGTACTATGTATGTATTTGTGTTTGTTTGGATGCATGTGTGCTTGAGAGCACATGGGTGAGAAAGACTAGTAACTGATGTCAGGTGTCCATATGGATTGTTCTCCACATTAGTTTGTTAGACAGGTTGTCATTTTGCACCTGGTGGTCACTGATGGTATGGGCTGGCTGGTCAGGGATTCTGGGGAGGCAGCTATCTCTGTCACCCCACACTAGGGTGTCTGTTATGTGCCTTCCTGCCAGGATCCTCATGTTGGTCTGGGAGCTGACCTCCCACCCCTCTGCTAAGGTGGCAGGTGTTTATCACCTGAGCAAGCCTCCATTTTCACACTGTAACAAGGTGACAAGATGGCAAACAATTAACAGTAAATTCACGCTTTCTTGAATGATGAACTTTGTCAGACACAGGATTAGCATCTTCTTTAATGAAAATCTCATATGTATGTAATCACCCTATTTTCATAAGCCATTTCATATGCTGCCTATATTACACATCAATACTATGGAAAGAGTTTATGATTTATTTTTCTTTTGCTATCTGTTTTTTTGAATCAGTTTTTTTATATTCATATTAGTTTATTTTTATTATTAGAATAGTAATTTAAAACATTTTTAGTTTATATTTTATTTGGCTTTTGTCATTTCTGACCCTGAATAGGCCATCTATTATTTCAGGTTTTATGGAGTCTTCTCTATTCCACTCATTTAACATGTGTTTCTGCTGTTTTTTTCAATTATGTTTGTTTCTATAATTTAGAAAACTTCTACCACCTGTTTGTGTTGATGACAAGAATCAACACTACATGTAACATTGTAGTGAACTTATGAATTGAAAAGAATTTAACACTTTTAACATTATTTCAGCTTTATTATATTCCAAATACTGTAACAGCTAATAGGTTACCAGCATTGAAATCATGTATATGCACATAACGATAGTAGCTTGAGCAGGAGTTGTTTATATATTTAGGAACATGTGTATTTAACAGCAGTTGTAGAAATAAGGGCTAAAACCTAAATTGTATAAAACTGTATGCTTTTAAATAATATTGTTAATATTTATTACAATTTATTCAATTTGTATCCCAGCTGTGTCCCGCTCCCTTGTCTCCTCCCATTCCCACCCTCCCTCCCTCTTCTCCCCCTATGCCCTTCCCTAGTCCACTGATAGGGGAGGTCCTCATCCCCTTCCATCTGAAGCCTATCAGGTTTCATCAGGACTGGCTCCATTGTCTTCCTCTGTGGCCTGGCAAGGCTGCACCCCCATAGACTTAGTCTCCAAGTAGGTTCCCTAACAAGAGGAGCAAAGGCTTTCTTTGGCATGAACTCAGTGACAGAATTTAATACTTTAATTTAAAAACTATCTATCTTCTTCACAATACAGGTCGCAAAATGTTCTATGTGGTTATATAGTTATAATTTCCAATCAATATGAGATATTTGCCTTTTATATTAATTTTAATCATATCCTTATATGCTATATTTCATATGTCAATGTGTGAACTAGTTTAGGCTAAAATACCTTAGATAATTATGTCATGCCTACATGTGTTTGTATATTAACACAAATTGAGTTTTTTATTGAAAATAATTTTAAACAGTATATTCTGACTACAGTTTTCTATTTTCCAATGAAACCTGAGTTTTAAGGACTGCGATGTACTATAAAAAATATTATTCTTTATCCAAAATAAGTTAACATATGAAACTCCACAACTTGTCTTGAATCATAAGGACATACTTCAAAAGTATTCAATCCAACAAAATGCAAAATAAAAATTATTTATTTATATATATATATTTTGCCTGTAGCTCAAATGCTTATTTTCTATTCTTTATATTGAAAGTACATTTTTTCATAAAATATATTCTTATCACTTTTTTCACATCACAAATTTCTCTCATATATTTCTCCCTTCTCTAAAACACAAATCCACACCCTTTCTTTCTCTTTCTTATTTGTAAAGGAAACAGGGAACTAAAACAACAACAAGAAATACAGCATAGGGCAAAACAAAAATAAAAAAAAACACAAGAAACACATACAAACCCATTTATTCAAACAGCGATTCAGAATCCATAACATGTAAGCAAAAGGCCTATAAGGAAGAAAAAATGCCCAGACAAAACATAACAAGATAAAATATTTTCAAAACACTGATGAGTATATTTTATGTTAACCAGCCTTTCATAGGTGTAGGCTCAGCCTTTGAGTGTGGTATGTATACAAAGTGAGACTTTGATGAAGACATTTAGTTCTTTGTTTTCTAAGGAGTTTTCAGTTGGAGATAGCTTGTGAGTTTAGAATGGGGACCTTGTCCATTTGCCCTCTCAGACATGGGCCCCAATTTTGCTTAGATTTGGGCAAGCCCTGCACATGCTGCCACAGTCTCTGTGAGTTCATAAGTACATTGGTTCTGTTGTGTCTAGAAGGCCAACAGTTTAAATGTCTTCCATTACCTCTGGTTCTAAACACCTTTAGGCCTCCACTTCCACAAAGCTTTCTGAACCCTGAGGCGTGGGGTTTGATGAAGGCATCCCATTTAGAACAGAGTGTTCCAAGGTCTCTTACTCTCTGTACATTCTCCAGTTATGAGTCTCTGTATTTGCTTCCTTTTACTGTACAAGGAAGCTTCTGTGATGATGGCTTAGCCATACAGTGATGTGTTAGTTTACCAGAGCCCTGTTAGGAGCCAATTTTTGCTCTGTTCTTTCAACAGAACAATACAATTTGTGTTCTCCTATGTCCTTGGCCAATCAAATCTCAGGTTCTTAGCCACTGGAGCAGTGACATAGATGGGTGTAGACCTTAAATACAACCATGGAGTGGTTGGTTACAGACATTTTTTGTGACACTGTTCCACCACAGGGCACCATTATAGATAGAAGGGTTTTTGGCTGGGCTGGCCTTTACTTTTCTCTTCTGGTACACTCAGACTATCCTCAAGTACTATGAACACTAGTGAGTAGCAGTGAAATCTCCAGATGGGCACTAACCTGACTTCCCTGTTTCCAATATGTAATGTAGGTGATATCATCTGCAATAGGGACTTATCACCTATTTGTGGAGAAAACCAATAGGCTTGTCAATAGCCTGGGTTATTTGGGGGTTTCCATGTGGGCTCTTTTGCCAACAACTAAATTAGATGTAACTTACTCTTTTCTTAATTTTTAATATTAATTATAGTTTATTCACTTTGTATCCCAGCTGTAGCCCCCTCCCTCCTCTCCTCCCAATCCCACCCTACCTCCCTCAGATAGTAAGACATGGAGAGACAAGGATAGCAACAGAACCAAAATATCTGGGCACAGGTGTCTTTTCTGAGACTAATAGTCCAACCAAGGACCATTCATGGAGATAACCTAGAACCCTGCTCAGATGTAGCCCATGGCAGCTCAATATCTACGTGGGTATCTTACTCTAGTAAGAAGAACAGGAACTGTCTCTGACATAAACTCAGTGGCTAGCTTTTTGACTGCCTCCCCTAGATGGGAGAGCAGCATTGCCAAGCCACCAAGGAGGACAATGCAGCCAGTTCTGATGAGATCAGATAAGCTAGGGTCAGATGGAAGGGGAGGAGGACCTTCCCTATCAGTGGACTGGAGAAGTTGAATAGGAGAAGATGAGGGAGGGAGGGTGGTAACTTACTTTTGATACTGGAAGTTTTACTTGGTGGTGAGAGATGTCTAACTGGAGATTCCCCTCTTCTGTTATGTGTTGATTCCACTAACATTTGGTTTATATATGTGTATATAGACATATATACAATATATATATTAAGAAGCTCCTACTGTGGTAATCTTCCATATGACTTCTCAAATGGCTTTTAGTTTAGGTATCTCTCCCTGTATTCTATCTCTTATCCCTCTTTCCTCACCTTTTCTGTTTAAACATTTTTTCCATTTCCCCATCGCTGTCTATCCATATCTATATATCCTA
Source organism: Meriones unguiculatus (assembly GCF_030254825.1). Classification (NCBI taxonomy): domain Eukaryota; kingdom Metazoa; phylum Chordata; class Mammalia; order Rodentia; family Muridae; genus Meriones; species Meriones unguiculatus. Next base: position 107,748,269 of record NC_083356.1, read on the forward strand.
TTTCATTTTCCTCAGAACATTTTCTTTATGTCTTTATGATTTTATAATTTCATGGTCCTCTTTTATAATGCTTCCCTCATCATTTCTAATCTTATTAACTTCTGATTTATTTTTATTTCTTTTTGTTAACCTAGCTAATGGTTTTTCAACCTTGTTTCAATAGCGGCTGAGAACAATTTGTGACTTTCAGTGTTTTGATGAAATGTCCTAGAAATCTGTTAGATACATTTGAAATAGAATGTTATTTAACTCCAGTGTTTGTTTAGTTTTAGTCAGAATGACTTACTATGGGTTAAAGTGGTGTATTAAAGCCTCCTCATGCTCTCACAAATAATACTGTGCTGTGGTTTTAGATATGATATTATTTTTTGTGTGAAAATGATTGCTCCTATATTTGATGCAGTAATGTTTAGAATTATAATATCATTTTGAGTATTTCTTTTATTGACCATGAATTGTCTCTCTGTATCTTTTATCACTAGTTTAGAATTGAAGTCTATTCTGTCTGACATTATAATATTTACTCTATTTTGTTTCCATGTTCCATTTGTTTGGAATATCTTTTTCCATTCTTTTACAAGGTGATGTCTATGGTTGATTATGAGGAAATTCTTCAAAGCTGCAGAAAAGTGGATCCTCTTTCTCCATTTCTCCATCCATCATTTTAACCTGAATTTCATTAATAGGGAGGAAAGGCTGTCAGTATTAACAATTATTATTGAAAAATGTATGCTGATTCTTGATTTTTTCTCATACAGCTTTTGATTAACTATTCCAAGATTATTTTATTCCTCATGCCATTTTTTTTTGGATTTTCCCACAAAAGGTTCTTTTCAGAATCAAGTAATCCCTTTTGTGTCATTTGAAAAATTTGTATATTTACCATAAATCTCTTTAATCTGGCACAGAGGGTTTTTACTTTTCTCTTTGTTATGACGTAATTTTGGTGGGTACAGCTTGCTGTGTTGACATCTGGGACCTTTCATAACTTGAGGAACACTGGCCCAAGTACTCATGGCTTTTGAAGCCTCCATCAACAATCTCTTATTCTAATGGGTCTGCCTCCATACAAATCTTGTTGTTTCTTTTTTTGTACATTTAATATTTTGACTGTTATATGTTGTGGGGGATTTTTTTCTAGTCCTGTTTGCTTTATATTTCTTATGATTTCTTGCCCATGGATACATAACTTTCCTTAAATTTGGAAACTTTTAGAATATTGCTTAGGTTATTTTTGTGAATACGTTTCCTTTCCTTCTATATATTTGGTTTGCAGATTTGGTCCTTTTATAGTTTCACAGAAGCCACAGATGTTCCTTTCACATCTTTTTAAATATTTAACATGAGTTATCTAAATTCTGTTTTATATCTTAAAGATGAGGTCATATATCTTCTACTTTACCTACTCTACTAGTGAGAATTTTTTTATTAAATTTTATTTTTTTATATTAATTACAATTTACATACTTTGTATCCAGGCTGTAGCTCTTTCCCTCATTCCCTCACAATCCCACCCTTCCTTCCTTTTCTCCTTCCCTCCCTCTTCTCCTCCCTGTCTCTCTCTAAGTCCATTGATAGGTTAGGTCCTCCTCCTCTTCCATCTGACCCTAGCTTATTAGGTCTCACCGGGACAGGCTGCAATGTCCTCCTCTGTGACCTAGCAAAGCTACACCCCATCCCAGCTGGAGGTGATCAAAGAGCCAGTCACTGAGTTCATGTCAGAGACAGTCCCTGTTCCCCTTACTAGGGAAACCCACTTGGATACTGAGTTGCCAGCAGGGGTTCTAGGTTATTTTTCTAATGAGCTTTTTATTTGACTCAATGGATTTTCTTTCCAAGTTTTCGTATTTGCTTTTCTTCAAAATGTTTGTTTATTAAATTCTATTTTAATATCCAGAATTTTTTTTTTCAACTGGAGTTTTGGTTTTATATTTCTTTTTTTTTTTCAATGCAGTTTATTCAGGAACCTTGAACAATCATCTGACCCTGGGGAAAGCCAGCCCACAGCTTAAATAGCCTCTGGGTAGCCAACCCAGGCGTGCCACGTGGGCAATGCTTATTTTGTTCAACTATTTGTTTTGCCTTGTTATCATCATTCTGGTATTTATTCATTTCTTTTCTGGATTCTTTGAAAATATTTATAATTGTTATTTGATGAACTTTGTGTAATGTGTCATATAAGCTGCCATTTTATGGGGTTATTAATTTTAAGGTAATTCATATTAACTTTAATAATTCATATGCTTTGTTTTGGGACTGTGACCCAGGCATATGGACACTTGCTGATTGTCAGCAAGCAGTGTTTCTCAGTATAAAAATCTGGTCTCAAATTTGTTGAGTGAGTGCTTGGAGCTCCATTTGATTTTATCTTTGCTTATTTTAGCTTAGATTGCGATTTAGCTAATGGTGTTTGCTTTCAGTGTTGATGTATGAATGGGGCATGAGAAGTTGTTCCAGACCAGCTAGGACTAAGTTCATTTTCCATACTATTTCCTCCATCAAATTTAAATTTTCTGCGTTCAGGTTTTGATACATTTTAGTTGCATTTTATTAAGGGTGAAATATGACGATTTAATTTTATTTAAGGGTAACTTTATGACCCCAAGGGTTTGAGAGCTATATCCCCCAGGGGTCTGCAGCACTTGGTGAGCTTGCCCTGCCTCCTCATGGGGGCAGTGCTGGAGAGCTGGCCCCAGTGGATGACTAGAGAGAAGTCAGGCTGACCAGGACTGACCAGGGCTGACTAGGGCTGACCAAGGCTGACCAGGGCTTCCCATCCACCCACTCTACCCTCTACCCATCTACGAAGCAGCTGTTTTTTGTTTTTGTTGTTATTGTTTTTCAAAAAGTTGTTTGGGTAAAAGAGTATACTGTGTAACATACCATGATATAATGACATTGCCAGGGAGAGATGATTTTGTTTGTTTTCTTTGCAGGGAAGGGAGAGAGGGAGTTTGCAAGGGCAAAGGGCAAATATTGAGGGACAGGAGATGAGTGAGATTGAAGTGCATGATGAAATGCATAAATGGGAAATAGTAAGATCTGGAGAGGACAGGAGCTCCACAAGGAGAACAACAGAACCAAAAAAATTGAGCACAGGGATCTTTCCAGAGACTCATACTCCAACCAAGTACCATGCATGGAGATAACCTAGAACCCCTGCACAGATGTAGCCCATGGCAGTTCAGTGTCCAAGTTGGATTTTTAGTAATGGGAACAGGGACTGCCTCTGACATAAACTGATTAGCCTGCTCTTTGATCACCTCTCCATGAAGGGGGAGCAGCCTTACCAGGCCTCAGAAGATGACAATGTAGCCACTCTTGATGAGATCTGATAGACTAAGATCAGAAGGATGGAGAGGAGGACCTCCTATCAGTAGACTTGGGGAGGGGTATGAGTGAAGAAGGGAGGGGAGGAGGGAGGGGCTTATGGGGGGGATACAAAATTAATAAAGTGTAATTAATAAAAAGAAAACAAAACAGAAAAAAGAAATGCATAAAAAAGCAATATAAAATTAAAAAGCAAAATAAAATATTCCAACCACCCCACTCAAAAAAACAAGGAAGAAAAAGAAAGAACAAAGCACAAAACACAGTAAAAACTTTAGATGGTATTCAAAATATTCAAGTTATTTTAAAACATACTCTTAAGGACAGGGGAAATTCAGAATTCTTATACAGCAATCGAAATGAGATGAAATGAAAAAATAAAGATTTATTAATTTGAATGTTGTTGTAGGTGACTATTAATATATACTATTGGTTTATGTTTTATTAACACTGCTGTTAATCCTAAACAGCTGTATACCCAAATTAGCACACAGAGACTGGGATTTATTTAATTAACCTAGAACACAATGCTGGGCAATAGTTAGTCCATCATAAACCTCCAAGCCCTCAGAGTTTCCTAACATTTAGATTTCCCACATTACACTTGCTTTTAGTGATATAGTAGGTCCAGTCCATCTCTTCAAGTCCTTCCAAGATCTCTGCTCCTGCCTCCCAGCCTCCTTTCCCTTCCCTCCCACTCTTTCCTGTCCTCTGGCTCCTCCCCTTTCCCCGCCTACTCAACATTGTGGCTGGTTGTTTTATTTTGTCATGTTTACACAAAGTTGAGACAGGTGATGCTTAGAAAAAGTATCACAATGCAATGTCCAGATTGAAACCAGAGAGTGGGGGAGAGAAATCAGCATTTGAATGAACAAGGGTAAAGTGTATACATATCAAAAGAACATTATACCAACAAAATGTTTTGACTGAAATAAATAGCAAACCAAATACCAAGCCATAAGGATATGTCATGCCACCAGTTGGTTTCTGGAATACTGATGTACGAGAGAGAGAGAGAGAACTGAATTTTGATGAAATATGACAATGAGTCTGTGTTCTTTATGAATTTGTTAAAATTTTAAAATATAAACTTAATTGTAAATAAATCATTCTTATTTTTTGTGTTCATCATTTTCTTTCCTTGATAATAGCTTTGGTTGTTTATTTGTAAACAGCTATAGAGTTACTAAAAAATATCCTTGATTAAAACATTCCCCTCAAAACTTTAAAGGAAGGTATATTTTGACATACTATCTTAGAATGTTAAACAAAATAACTCTGGCATATTGCCAGCATTTGAGTTTAGGCAGATCTCTGTGAGTTTGGGACAAGCCTCATCTACAAAGTGATTTCTAGAGCAGTAAGTTAGGAATATTAATTTTCTTTCCTTACATTAATTTTTTTATTTCTTTATATTTAATCACAGTTTATGTACTTTGTATCTCAGCTGTAGCCCCCTCCCTCATTCCCCCCAATCCCACCCTCCCTCATCTCCTCCTATATCAAATTGGATGACTTTAGGAGGGGGAAATATGAGCAATAATTGTTAAGTGGGAAAGAGATTGTGATTACCAGGTGGAGGAAAAGCTTGAAGAGCTATACCTAATAATAAGTAACTGTGAAAAAACACAAGAAAATCTACCACTATAGAACCTCTTAAAATAGCCAATATTTATACGATATCAGTGTGTTTACCTTAGTTTCAAATAAATTTATTTCTATTTCATTTACTTTATGTAACAGTGCAAATATACTTTTGAATATTGAATTTAAAAATCTATATGAAGCCTGTAATGGTGGCTCACACTTTTAATTTAAGCCCTCAGGAGACGGGTAGGCAGATAGATATCTGTGAGTTTGGGACTAATATCATCTACAAAATGATTTACAGAACAATCAGGGATATATAGTGAGACCCTGTCTTGACAAACAAACAAACAACAACAAAAGAAAGAGAAAAATAATCTATGGCTTAAGGTGAAATGGCTAAAACCCCCAGAGGTGATTATTTTGTTATGAGAATGTTAAGAGAAATTGAACAACTGCATCAAAGTCAAGGAAGAGAGGTACTGAAGAGTAACATATTAAATTTACAATGAGTAAAGAGGGCTTATTACAACCAATATGAAAAAATTCCAAAGTGTAGGCTCCTGATGACAAAAATGCTATTGAAAACTAAAATAATCTTTAAAATTTTTATTAATTACACTTTATTCACTTTGTATCCCCCCTGTGGTTCCCTCCTTTCTCCCATCCCAATCCCTCCCTTCCTCCACCCTCTGCATGCATGCCCCTCCCCAAGTCCACTGATAGGAGAGGTCTTCTTTTCCTTCCTTCTGATCCTAGCCAATTAGGTCTCATCAGGAGTGGCTGCAGTGTCTTCTTCTGTGGTTTGGTAATGCTGCTCCTCCCTCAGGGGGAGGTAATTAAAGAGCAGGCCAATCAGTTCATGTCAGAGACAGTGCCTGCTCCTATTACAATGGAACCCACTTGGATACTGAACTGCCATGGGCTACAAGAACCTAAGGGGTCTTAGGTTATCTCCATGCATGGTCCTTGGTTGGAGTATCAGTCTCAGGAAAGACCCCTGTGCTCAGATTTTTTGGTTCTGTTGCTCTCCTTATGGAGTTCCTGTCCTCTCCAAATCTCACTGTTTCCCACTTCTTTCATAAGATTCCCTGCACTCTGCCCAAAGGTTGCCCATACGTCTCAGTATCTGCATTGATAATCTGCAGGGCAGAATCTTTCAGAGGTTCTCTGTGTCAGGCTCCTGACTTGTTCCCTCTTTTCTCCTTCTTCTGATGTCCATCCTCTTTGCCTTTCTGGATAGGAATTGAGCATTTTAGCAAGAGTCCTCCCTCTTGATTGAAAACTAAAATAAATTAATGACAACAATACATGTATCAATAGTAATTTAATATACTTGTGCTGGAAGTTATCCATAGCTATGTAAGTGATGATATTCATCGCTATTTTTGACAAGCAGGAAAAGAGATACTATTAACAAGTTAGCTCTAACAATTCGATAAATAGGCACTATTAACAAAAACTCAGGAGTTTTTCTCTGTAAAATAAAGACTTACAATGGGCATTATTGCAGGCTTTGGTTTGTTTTACACATACTTTATTAGGGGTTCCTTGAGCTTCTCCCTCCCTTCCAACCCCTCAACCCGAGATAGGAGAGAAAGAAAGTTAATAGGAATAGGGGATATAGTCTTCTTTAGTTGTAGTTCCTTGGGGAGTTTCCACTCTTCCTCATCAGGATATCCAGAAGTCCAGCAATCCAGCAATCCAGCAACCCTGTGATAGCAAAAGCAGCAAAGAGACCACCACCAGCAGCCACTGGGACAGCAGCAACCTCCTTAAAGAGAGTGTATTCCTTTCTAGGAGCATCTAGAAGCAATCTTGAAGCAATATCTCTCTGTGTCTCTCTATATCTCTCTGTCTCTGTCTCTCTGCTACTATTTATACCTTCTCAGAATCCACACCAGGATGTTTTTCAGCTGGCAAAACCAATGCTCCCTGCACAAGGCTGTTTCCAGCTGACAAGAGTCATCTGCCCTTTCAGGAGGAGGTTTTCACCTATGTCCTCCTGTATCCCACACTTGACGTTACAACAAAAACATCTACATAACATAACAACAGCTTCCACTACACATTATTTTCAAGGTTATTATATTTTAAAATTGTATATTACTCATGAACGGAACCAATTCCGCTCACAGAATTTTCTCATTGCCTCTTTTACATCTTTGTTTCTCAGACTGTAGATGATGGGATTCAGCATGGGAATCACAATAGTGTAAAACGTGGACACAATCATGTCATGTTCCAAGGCATAGTTGGAACTAGGTCTCACATACATAAAAAGAATTGTCCCATGATAAATGGACACTCCTGTCAGATGAGAGCCACAGGTTGAGAAGAATTTTCTCTTCCCTTCAGCAGAATGCATCTTAAGAATTGTAAAGAGTATGAAACTATAAGAGACCAGGACAATCAAGATGGTGATAATCTCAATAGCACCCACACAATAGAACAGCAGAAGCTGATTTACATGTGTGTTAGAACATGAAATAGCAAGCAATGGAGGGATATCACAGAAGACATGCCTAACTTCCTTAGATGCACAGAAAGAAAGGCTAAAAGTAGCCACTGTGTGTATGGTAGCATGCATAATTCCACCAGCATAAGAAGCTATGATTAGAGGTATGTAGACTCTAGGTGACATACTCACTGCATAGAGAAGTGGGTTATAGATAGCTACATAGCGGTCATAGGCCATTGCAGCCAGCAGAAAACATTCTGTAGTTCCAAAAGTAACAAAGAGAAACATTTCTGTCACACATCCAGGGTATGAGATGGATTTATCTTTTGAAAGAAAATTGACCAACATCTTTGGGGTGACAACCGTGGAATAACAGGCATCTAGGAATGATAAAACACTTAAAAAATAGTACATGGGGCTGTGAAGCCGGGAATCTTCAATGACTAGAACAACCAATCCCAAGTTTCCTATAAGAGTGAAAAGGTAGATCACAAAAAAGAAGAGAAATAAGAAGACTTCCAAGTCAGCATCATCTGTGAAGCCTGTTAGTATAAACATGGTGACTTCTGTCACGTTGTGCACTGGAATTCTTTGTACAGCATAACCTAGTGGACGTCTCGACATTTCTGACTTTTACAGCTTATAAATTCAATGTCCTTGGAGAGCTCGGTCCATCCTTCACATCCCTGAGCTTGGGTTTAAGAAATTCATAATGAAGCTTTTCTCCTTGTGGGCAGCGGCAGTGATAAAGAAGTTGAGACCAAGGAAATGCATTACTCTGTTAAAATAAATTGAAAAACAATGTTTTAACATTTTTGCTGTGCTTTTTATATTTGGAATTAACCAATCTTGAGAATGTTCACTTTGTTAATTTTTCTCACCTTCTTTCATATTAGATTGTGCTCATAATTATAAGCTTGAGGATGCACCCTATGGTATAGACAGGGTCTGTGTAATGAATTTCTCAGAGTCTGAATATGCACTGTAAGCAGCCATATATAGATAGTGAGATCATTTGAACTTAAATGAAGAAAACTGTATAAGCATCTATTAATGAATATGAGATAATGAAACATTTCAAGAACTTGTCTTACATTTTAAATGCATTCAGGTCTGCATTTCTTCTGACAATTTCATGATGTACTATGATGAGCAGAACAGTCCATCATGGCATGGATGAGTCTTTTTGAAAATAAAAACAAAACAAAATTTAAAAAAATTAATGTATTTTAGTTTTTCACTTTTCTTTCTAGAAATAAATATTGATACATACTCATTTTTTACTTTTAGGGTTTTCCTTTATTTTTCAAACCAATTAACTTATAATACAGGAGTTCTCAAATCATATGGCAATGATGTGTGAATATAAACAAAATATATCCTTGGACCAGGCATGGTGATTCATGCTTTTAATTATAGCAGAAGCTAGCATTAAACTCTGTGGGTTTAGCCTAGTCTTCATAACCATGTCCAAACCAGAGAAGGTAATAAGGATACCCTGTCTCAAAAAGCTAAACAATGTATCTTTGGATTTAATGAGATACTTTTGTTTCATAAATAATGCCTGGTCATTTCTTAGTAGTGGTTCTATGAAATTGATAAATCTATGATAAGTTGAATATATTTCAGTAAGGATCAGTATTAACTGTTACAGAAAAATTCCTCAAAAGAAATATTATGTCATGAACTACAAACATGTAGTGATGGGAAATTCTGACCAGAATCCTGGATCAGATATGAAGCTTCTATGTTTGAAACACAAATTTCAGATTTAATGTAATTTGCAGCAAGTGTTCATTATGATGTCCTAGTAATGTAACCTTTTACCTACTGTAAAAAAATCCTGGTGTCAGTCTCTAAAATCAGAAAAACAAATTTTCAGAATGGCTTTTGCTTTCTTTTCAGTATTTCAAACAGATCAACATGTTTCAATTTATGAACAGCATCCTTACAGTAGGCTTGGCTGAATTTTTTGTGATCAATTAACTTATATTCAATATGAAGTACCTTGTTATTTCTGTATTAAAACTTCTACTTGTCAGCTGTACAGCAGTTGGACTATTCTAAAAGCAGAAAAGCACTTGTTTTTGTATTCCAAGAGAAGTCTTAGGTGCATGATGGAGGTTGGTTTGCTTTAGAGTTTATAGTGTGGGATTAAACAAGCAAAACATTCATTGACTTTTTCATTTAATTTTAGAAATCCAAAATAAAAAATAAATCAAAATCTCCTAGTTTTGTGTAAGGAAAACTAATGTTTCAAAAACATATACACAAAATAAAAGCTTTTACTTTAATTTGAATATATTAATGAAATTAATTATGGACATGAATTAGCATATACAAATATGTGAAAGATAACATTTAGCTAACATTATAAAAATATGTTTCAGTCCTATATTTCTCATGGCCTTTTTTCATTCCCCATCTTCTGCTTAAAGAATAATAAGGATACATGTGGAAATATTCATTAAAAATTATCAGAAACACAATATAAATTAGGTAGAAAAAACTGCACAAAGTAACAGTATACAGTCAACCATTTAGACTCTATGAAACACATCTGCACATGTTGACTTTATTCATGTGCAGAAGGAAATTCAGTTACATCCCAAAGTCTAACTTCACATTCCTGACATTGCTGATAAAAGATGGTTGTAAGGAATTTGGAATATTAAATTTGAATGAAACTTCTGTGTTTAAATCTCAGATCTATTCCTTATTTGTCAGTCAGCTGGGAAAACTTGCTTCCTCTGTAACAAAGCACAGATAAGACTGAATAAAATCGTTGGTGACATCATACCTTGTTCACTCTTAAGAGTAAAATATTGCAGAGTTTATTATGAGATTCACCTGAATAAACATAAATATAAATTTATATTTTATTCAGCTCTAAAAATGAATAAAAATTTAAGTCATAGTATTGAGATATTAATGGGGAACAGCAAGCCAAATATTGATACTTGTATACATATACATACATATAATATGACAGAGCATATCTTAAAATTAATTTCAATGAGATTATAATTACTAAATGTCAGTCTCATATGTTTTAATGACCTTAAAAATACTGTTTAATTTCATGTGCTTATAATCTTGTAATAAACACATTTAGTTATATTCCCACTACTTTTTTTTTTTTTGTTTTCAGTGTCTTGCACTGAAAGAACAATTCATGTCAGGTATGTAATTATACATTCACTTGAAAATTATTCACTTGATCACACTCTTGGTTGTAAAAAAATGTTTTAATAAATAATTTGACAATATACCTCCTTCAACACCAAATTCCACTGAATCAATTATCTACTTCTCATTAGTTAGCAGGTAAGAGTCCCTTTTAGATATTTTATCACACATGCTTACAGCACAAATAGTTCTATATCAGAGTAATAAATTATAATTATATATGTTTGACTTTCATGGGAAGAAATTACAAAGGATATGTACTTATATGTAATTTATAATGAATCATGATCAGTCTGGTAGATCATTGCAAAATCAATTCGTCAACTCTGTCAGAAAACATATATTGCTCCAGCAGCATTAGAAACAAAGAGATCACACAAAGAAGACAATGTCTTCAGTTGCTATGTTGCTATGTTACTCTAATACTAGATTGGTTTGTAGAATACGTGTGTGTTATTTTCTACAGTCTACATAACAACCTGTAAAAGAAATGATTCCACATATTTTTAATGAATTTAGAACTGAGATGACAGCAAAGCCAGGAATCAAGTCCAGGCTTCTTCATGCCCATACTTGTGCTCTTTCCAGGGGATTTCTTGTGGACTCTTTAGGATGTACCAATACTAAGAAATCATTAACTCCTGGATTCAACACAAAACCTCATATCTGACTGAGTTTACAAAGCAGCTAAGTTTATATAAGAGATGTCAATAGAAAGGATGAATGGCTTCCACATTGAATTCTTGTTTCTTGGGTTATATTTTTGCTTGTATTTTTTGTTTGTTTGTTTTTTGAGACAGGATTTCACTGTAATAACACTGGATATCCTGGACACAACTTTGTAGATCAGGCTGACCTTGAAAACACAGAGACTTGCCTGCCTCTGCCTTCTGAGTTCTGGGATTAAAGGTGAGTGTTACCACACCCAGCTATATTGAATTCTTAACCTTTAGAAATAAAGATAATTTTTTGTTAAATCACTTAATAACAACATTATCCACAGAGAGCATAAACTAATTTTTGGTTTGCCATCTTTAAAAGTTTTTAAATTATTTTTAAAATTAATTTAATTTTTTATTAATTACAGTTATTCATTTTGTATCATTTTGTATACTCTCCCTCATCCCCTCCCAATCCCACCCTCGCTCCCTCATCTCCTCCCATGCCTGTCTCCAAGTACACTGATAAGGGAGTTCCTCCTCCCTTTCCATCTGACCCTAGTCTAACAGGTCTCATCAGGACTGGCTGCATTGTCTTCCTCTGTGGCCTGGTAAGCCTGCTCCCACATCACGGGGAAGTCATCAAAGAGCCTGTCACTGAGTTCATGTCAGAGACAGTCCCTGTTCCCATTTCTAGGGAACCCACTTGGAGAATGAGCTGCCATGGGCTACATCTGTGCTGGGTTCTAGGTTATCTCCATGCGTGGTCCTTGGTTGGAGTATCAGTCTCAGAAACCCTATACCTGACAGAGGGCTAATATCCAGAATATATAAAGAACTCAAAAAGTTAAAAAGAATAAATCAAGTAATCCAATTCAAAATGGCATACAGAGCTAAATAGAGAATTCTCTACAGAAGAATAAGGAATTGTAGAAAAACACTTAAAGAAATGCTCAGCATTCTTAGTCATCAGGGAAATGCAAATCAAAACGAACCTGAGATTTCATCTTACAACCATCAGAATGGCTAAGATCAAAAACTCAAGTGACAACACATGCTGGGGAGGATGTGGAGAAAGGGGAACCCTCCTCCATTGCTGGTGGGAATGTAAACTTGTACAACCACTCTGGAAACCAATCTGGCACTTTCTCAGACAATTAGAAATAGTGCTTCCTCAAGATCCAGCTCTACCACTCCTAGGTATATATCTGAAACATGCTCAAGTATACAACAAGGACATTTGCTCAATCATGTTCTAGCAACTTTATTTGTAATAGCCAGAATCTGGAAACAACCTAGATGTCCCTCAACTTAGGAATGGATACAGAAATTGTGGTACATCTTTAAAATATTATGCATTCATAATTTTCCTAACTTCAGCTATAACCCTCAATTTTTCTTCTATCAATCTCATATTTCTTGTGTAAGTAAAAACAGATTACAAATATAATCATCTTTGGTCAAAACCATACACAGAAAGTTCCTTAGGAGACATATGCTTCAATCACAATATATATTTTCTTAGGTGGACTCTTATCATCAAATTACATGTTACATTAATTGATAGTCTCTTCCCAGGGAAATACTACCTCTCCTGCTCAGAGTGTCAAATAAACATCTTTGAAAACATAAATATAATTAACATTATATTAACTCACCTGGTTATATTTAGGACTATAAATCAACAATTATATATATATATATATATATATATATATATATATATATATACACAGTTCATATACATTCATAGAATAGCAAGTAAAAAGAAAGATGGCATGAATTTGACAGAAAGCAGTCGTAGATACATGGGAGGCTATGGAAAGAGGAAAGAAATATTGTAATTATAATCTTACAGATAAAATAAAAGTACTACTGTAAACATTGTAGAATTGTAAAAATTAAAGAAAACATGAATGTTAAAGCATGTAGTAAAATTTTAAATTGAAAAATATAATCTCTAAATATTTTGTATACAATTGAGTTTCTTCTTACACTGGAAATGATTATCTCAGTCGCATGAGGCTGTGAATATTGCGTTTTCCTTCTTACACCTGCCTTTTGAAATTTTCTCCAAGTATACAGGATGCCCAAGGGAGGGAACATGTTGGTTTGCTCTAGATAGAGACGTACCCAGGTGATTTAGGTTTTTCCATAACAAGCACATGACTAATTTGCAAGTGAATATGATATGAAATGATTGGCATAACATAATTCTCTATAAAAGGAGCATATACATAGTAATAAATAAATATAACAGCAGAGTTACAGCTCCATTCTAAACATGTTCTTAAAATTTTTATTTGATACTCAATTTCTTTCTCTTGAAAATATAACCCTATTTATCTCAATTCTCGATAAATTTATGTAAGATCATATGAAATCATAGCATGACTAAACTAAAGACACTTTCAAATATATCAAATATCCTTAAAGATATCAAACATCAATATTAAGTATACTTAAAAGTAAATTTGTTGCAACTCCAGTGGTAGGCAAGATAGATTTAACTTTACTGAAAATGAAATGGAAAACTAGGAAAGGGATGCTGATAATTAAAATATATTGCCAAGAATATGCAGTTTAATAGGAAACTATTCATACAGATGTAATATTATATAGTAAAGTATAATAGATGTAAATTACAATATTAAATATATTTTTCTTGCCATAGATATTCAATGTATTAACCTTAGATTTGTAACTCTAACATACACGTGAGATCTATTAAATTACTCATTTATACTATATATATTTTCATATATATATTTACCCAAAAAGGGCATAAGATCAGATCTAATATTTGCAAAAAAAAAAACAAAATGTCTCAAAAAGAACTGTCATTAAACCTTAGAGTAGATGAAACTGGAAACCTTAAAAAAACTGATGAATTTCTAGACACATCAGGCTTCCCAAACTTAAATAAAGATGAAATTAAATAATGCCAATATATGTGATGAAAGAAGGAGATTGCAGTGGTCACTTAAAAAGTGCTCTGATGAGGCTGCAGACATGGCTGATGCATTAGCAGTAGCTTCTGTTACAGAGGGGTTGGGAGTTATTTGCCACCACCCACTTCTCAGCTCACAGCCATATAAACTCCAGTCCCAGGTGATCAAAGGTCCTTTTCTGGCCTTGATGGGCACACATGCACATCGTGCACAGACATGCATGCAGGAGAAACACCCATACAGGTAAAAGATAAATAAATAAATAAATAAATAAATAAATAAATAAATAACAAACCTTCCTGGCTCAAACTTCGTAGATCCAGAGGGTTTCAGAGCTGGACTGCACCATATGTGATGCTTTGAAGAAGAGCTGTAATGAAGTGATCGTGCCTTTCCTATTATTCTATGAACTAAGAGCTGTAGCCAAGTGATCGTGCCTTTCCTATTACTCTATGAACTAAGAGCTGTAGTCAAGTGATTGTGCCTTTCCTATTAGTCTATGAACTAAGAAGAGCTGTAACCAAGTGATCGTGCCTTTCCTATTAGTCTATGAACTAAGAAGAGCTGTAACCAAGTGATCGTGCCTTTCCTATTAGTCTATGAACTAAGAAGAGCTATAACCAGTGATCGTGCCTTTCCTGTTATCTATGAACTAAGAAGAGCTGTAACCAAGTGATCAAGCCTTTCCTATTATTCTATGAACTAAGAAAAGGAAGGGGCACATACAAAGTCCTAACACAAAACCAGTATTAGGTTTACACTAATCCCAGATAGGCACTTGTCAGCAAGGCAAATATATACCAATGTCCTACATGAACAGATATGACAAAAAAAAATGTTAAGAAAATATTTGCAAATCAAAGAGGTACATATAAAAAAAATCATCCAGCAAATTCACAGTACCAGGTACGCATCTCCCCCTGGGGGCTGGTTTTGTCCAATTTAAAAAAGTAATTTGTTGCTCCAGGACAGTTATGCCACCGTTAATTTCTTGGGCATGTCTGAACATTGTAGTCATTTTTTTGCAGCTCATGTGGTTCACAGCTGGGTAAACTTTTGATGCATTTTCTCCCCCAGCGGCCTGTATAGCACCCCAGAATACTACTGAAGCTAGTACTGGGAGGAAGTTTCCTGGTCAGTATCAATTCAATATATATATATTTTTTGACTCATAGGCAAAGTGTTTGTAGCAATAGGCTCTGACCATTAAGTTTTGATAGCCATGGTCTGTATTGTTTAGGTCTCTGGGTTAACACTGGTCAAAAATTCAAAAGGAGCCTTCTCACAACTGCCACTGGGCTTTGTGTTGGGCAACCTACAGCTAGAGCAGGGAACATTATCACCTTGGTAGAGTAATTCCAACTCCTTAACATGGATATGTTTTCACACACAAGTACATACACCTAAGTGTATGAAGCTTCTAAAAGAGTACATTTCCATGTAACTTTTTTATTCATCCGTAATGATGGTGGTTGTAAAGCTAATTGACCCTAGAGTGAATCACTTCCTATTATTTTGGTAAGGAGTTATAATATCAAACTCTCCTTAAATTCTTACCCCTGCATCTATCAATTAGTACAACATTTGGACCTCATCAGATAAATTTCTTTGTCTGGTGGACAGTGGTCAGTTCACAACTTGTCAAAATGAAGAGATGTGTCTATAGAGTACTCAGCTACAAATAGGACTTTTATATCACACCACTCTCTTCAAGACTCAGGCATAAAAAGTGTGCTAAAAATCTGTAAAAACCAGAGGCAGAGGAGGACCAGAGCAAAATATTATCCTTGGGGCATGTCAGAACCTCTACATTTATGAACTCACAGTAGTTGTTGTTGCCTGAAGATCAGCATAAAATGGTGAGGTGCTCAAAGGTTCATACATTTAGTTGAAGAGCTTGGTAAAGCTTCAGTTGGTAGCTTCAGACCCATAAGTACAGCACAAATTGACATGAAGTTGAGGAGGTTGGGATGACCATCATATAAATGTATGCATTTATGAAACACTCAAACAAATAAGAAATACATCACCTTAAAGAAGGGAAAAGATTATTCATCCTGATCAACTAGGCTCTATAGCAGAAATGAAGGGATGATTTAAAGTACACAAATTGGTAAATGTAATACACCACTGCATAAGTAAACTAAAAATTACATGATCATCTCAATATAAGCAAAAAAGGCTTTGGATATGTCAAACTTTCTTTTATTGTAAAAGTTTTAGAACAGAAATGCAGAAAACAAACCTCAACATAATAAAGGCTACATCACATATTAACACATCCATAGCCAACATTATCCCACTATAATGAGAAACAAGTCTAGTATTTTTGTTGGCTACTCACGCCAACTCAAGTGGCAGGGAACGCCTTGCCTGCCTTGTACTCACTTGGAATCTGGCACCTGAGTGTAAGTTCACAGATTATTTGAGGGAAGTTGTTTTGTTTAGTTCAGAGTTCAAGTCTGTGTAAACACCTTTCTGTCATAGTGACATTTCCAGCCTCTGTAATGGTCACAAAGATCATCTGAAGCCCCTCAATAGGACTCTTCCAGATTAAGCTAATTAGGTGAAAATTCTGAACAAAAACTCACCAATCCCTGAATAGGAAAACCCATCAATCTTCAGCTTCTCCAAGCTCAGGACTAGAAATCCCATCAAATGTTACCTTGGAAATCTCTGCACTAGACAGCTCCACCCTCTAAGAAATACTATATAAAGGCTGTGTCTGCTCTGACCCCTGATGTCTTCTCCCAGGAGAAGAGGCAGTCTTTCCTGGGTTTGTCCTTCCACTCCCTGCACCCTCCAAAAACTCTCTTTTGGATTTGTTGACTGGGATGACTTTCAATAGACTCCAAGAAGCAGTGAAGAGAAGGAAAAGAGTGAGTAAGTGGAGGGGGGCTAAGGCTCATGTGCTCTTCAGCTTAACTGTGGAAACCCTCTTCAGGGAGCTGGAACACTGAAGAAGGAGTGGGGCTGACAGTCTGAGCTCCTCAGCTCAGCTGGGGAAATCCTCTTCTAGGAGCTGAAGTGCCTCTGCTGAGAATAGGCTGACTCTCAGAGCTGTATGGTTCCTGGGCTCCCATATCTCAGGATGCCCTTCCATTGCCACACTGTCCTCCTCAGAGCTGTGTGGTTCTTTGGCCCTAGTGTCTCAAGATGAGGTTCCATTGGGATACCTTTCCATCTCAGCACTATGTAATTCTGTGCTTCAAAAGAGTCCCAGGCTGTCTTTTTTTCTTTTTTAACCTTGTCCTTTGATTTACAAAAGCTTTTCTGTTTCATGAGATCCCATTTATTGACTGTTGATCTTAGAGCCTGAGCTTTTTGTATTCTGTTGTCTCCGGAGCCAAGGGTCTTCCCCACTTTTCTATTAACAGCTTTAGTGTCTCTAGTTTTATGTTGAGGTCTTTGATCCACTTGGACTTTACTTTTGTTCAGGGTGAAAAGGATCTATTTGAATTTTCTACCTGTAGACAGTTAGACTAGCAACATTTGTTGAAGATGCTGTCTTTTTCCCATTGTATGGCTTTGGCTTCTTTGTAAAAAATCAGGTGTCGTAGGTGTGTGGATTTATTTCTGGGTCTTCGATTCAATTCCATTGATCTACCAGTCTGTTTACATGCCAGTGGCATGCTGGCATATACCATGCATGCAGTACCATGCTATTTTTATTACTGTTACTGTATAGTACAACTTGAGATCAGGGATGGATATACCTCCAGAAATTCTTTCATTTTACAGGATGGTTTTAGCTATTCAATTTTTATTTGTTTGTTTGTTTTTCCATATGAAGCTGATAATTGTCCTTTCAAGGGCTGTGAAGGATTGTGTTGGTATTTTGATGGGCATTGCATTAAATTTATAGATTACTTTTGCTAGGATGGCATTTTAGTCTCCTTGTGAGTTCCCTAGTAAGGGGAGAAGAGACAATCTCTGACATAAACTTGATTGCCTGCTTCTTGATCACTTCTCCTTGGTGGGGTGACCTAGCCAGCCTACAGAAGAAGAGGATCCAGGCAGCATGGATGGGACCTGATAGACAAGGGTCAGACAGTAGAGGAGGAGGACTAGGGAAAAGAAATAGGGGAGGAAGAGAAAAGTATGATAGGATCAGAAGAAGACGAGGGACAGGGGTACAACCAGAATATAAATTTAAAAAATTGAATAACAACAACAACAACAATAATAACAGTAATAGTAATAGAGTCCTGGGGCATCTTTTCATCCAAGCAGAAAGAGCAACAATTTCCTCTGTCCCCATCTTTATTTAATGTAGTAGTCAAAATCTTAGATAGAGTGATAGAAAAAGCATACAAATAAAAAATGTTATTAAATAGGAAAATAACTTAAAGTTGTGCTTTTAGATGGCTTGATGCTTTATAAAAGATATTCTACAGATTCCAGTAGAAAACTTCTACAACAGAACATCACTTTCAGCAAAGTAGCAGGATATATTAACAAATAAAAGCATGTGGCCTTTCCATAAAGCAAACATACTGAGAAAAACTATCAGGAAAATACTGCCATTCATAATAGTCTCAAAAAAAATTGAAAAGCTTCTAAGAAGAAAACTTTAAAATTCCAAAGAAAGGAGTAAAGAGGGCAGTAGAAAATGGAAGGATGCTTTGTGCTCAGTTACCAGAAAAATTGTTACAATGAAAAATTCTATCATATCAAAACCAGTTTACAGATTCAGTCCAGTACCAATTAAAATCTGTATGTCATTTTTACAGAAAGAGAACAATATCTATAATTCATTGAAAATCAGAAAAAAACTCCACACACCCAAAGTAATCCAGAGCAAAAAAAAATGCTAGAAGAATTATCGTTCTGGTCTCAAACTATACCACAGAACCAAAGCAATAAAAAAAGCCACATATTGTTTTTGGAGGCTATACCCTACAGTGGACTCTTGTTTTGAAGACCATTAGATCCATTCAAAAGAACTTTGGCTGTGCAGATGAGCATATTTTGTGAAGATTAAGATGAATGTATTCGATTTATGTAAGCAAATAACATAAATAAAACACTTTTATAAATAGAGAAATATCTATGACTTGTGTCTGACATGGATAAAACATTTACCGTCAGTTTCTTTGGTCTGAGTATGTGAAAGTTACTTGTTCTTTTTTTTGTTTGTTTGTTTTTTGTAATGATATTTTTATTTTTATTATTAGTTACATTTTATTAACTCTGTATCCCAGCTATAGTCTGCTCCCTCATTCCCTCCCAACTCCACCCTTCCTCCCTCATCTCCTCTCTGCCCCTTTCCAAGTCCACTGCTTGGGGAGGACTTCCTCCCCTTTCATCTGACCCTGTTTTATCAGGTATCTTCAGGACTGGCTGCAAAGTCCTCCTCTGTGGCCTAGCAGGACTGCTCCTCCCTTGGGGAGTGGGGAGGTCAAAGAGCCTGCCATTGAGTTCCTGTCAGAAATAGTCCCTGTTCCCCTTACCAATGGAAACGAATTGGTTACTGAGCTACCACAGGCTACATCCAAGCAGGGGTTATAGATTATATCCACACATGGTCCTTGGTTGGAGAAACAGCCTTAGAAAAGACCCCTGTGCCCAAATATATTTGGTCCTTGTGGAGCTCCTATCCTTTCCACGTCATTCTAACTCCCTGTTCTTTCATATGATTCCCTGCACTCTGCCAAAGGTTTGGTTATGAGTCTTAGTATCTGCTTTGATACTCTGCTAGGTAGAGTCTTTCAGAGGCCCTCTATGATAGGCTCCTGTCCTGTTACTTGTTTTCTCCTATGTCCAATGCACATCCCATTTGTCTTTCTAAATGAGGATTGATCATCTTACCCCAGGTCCTCTTTCTTGTTTATCTTTTTTATGTGTATAGGTGTATAGATTTCGTTATGCTTACCATCTCTTATAGGTCTATATAAGTGAGTATATAGCATGTGTGTCTTTCTCCTTCTGAGATACTTCACTCAGAATGATCTTTTCTAGATCCCACCATTTGCCTGCAAATTTTATGATTTCCTCTTTTTTTTTTTTTAACAAAAAAGTTACCCTTTATAACATTAGTAGTATCACTAGTTGGACAAGATGGCACATACCTTTAATCGAAGCCCTTTGAAGGCAAGAGGCAGGAAGATTTCTGTGAGTATGGCCAGTCTGGTCTACATAGTGAGTTCCAGGGCAACCAGGACTACATAAAGAGACCCTGTCTCAAAACAATAACAAAAGTATCATTACAAATACTACACACAGTTATACACAGTTACACATGTATTAAAATTGTTGCCTTCACTAAACTGCTTTTCTCTGGGAGCACCTTCCCTCTTCAAACCAGCTCCCAGTTTCTGTCTTTCTTTTTTTTTTTCAGTTTTCAACCCTCCCAGTTTATTTGGTTACTTTGGGCTTACAGTTTTGGCTTTCATTTCATAACATGAGTTGGTTTTTTTTTAATTTTTATTATTTTTTTTCTCTTTTTTGATTGCTGAGTAGTATTTCATTGTATAAAAATACCACAATTTCTGTATCCATTCCTCTGTTGATGGACATCTGGGTTGTTTCCAGGTTCTGGCTATTACAAATAAAGCTGCTACAAACATGGTTGAGCAAATGTGCTTGTTGTGTACTTGAGAAAATTTTGGGTATATACCTAGCAGTGGTATAGCTGAGAAAGCACCAGATTGACTTCAAAAGTGGTTGTACCAGTTTACATTCCCATCAGCAATGGAGGAGGGTTCCCGTGAGGGTTACTTGTATATTAATAACCACCAAAAAGAAGAATTGAAGAATTAAGAATTAAAATATACTGAGTGAAAAAAATTATGGCAATGACTGAATATGATGATATTGAAAAGCATAAAATATTGTGTTCATTATCACCACTGGACCAAACAAGACAATTTCAAGTATAATTCAAATATTTTATATATACATATATATGTACATTTATTTAATAAGCCTATTTGAACATATTTATAATTACAATAAAAACATTGTACATTTACAATTTTAACATTAGCACAGAGCCTATTTATGCTTTGTTTAAAAATGTTTTTAAAATGTGAGAATTAAGTAAAATCAGGAGCCTTTTCCTCTCATTTTAATCATAAACATATTTACTTACAATGAGCATTTATTTTTAAAGTTTCAAAATAATAAAAATGACAGAAATTGAAGACATCACATACAAGCATCTTAACAGCTCACCTAAAAGCACTAAATGAAAAAGAAGCAGACATACCCAAGAGGAGTAGACAGATGGAAATAATTAAATTCAAGACTAAAATCAATGAACTAGAAATAAAGAGAACAATTCTAAGAATCAATTAAATCAAGAACTGTTTTTTTGAGAATATCAAGAAGAAAGACAAAACCTTCGCCAAGCTAACTAAAAAACAGAGGGACGCTATCCATATCAACAAAATAAACGGATGTAGCCCATGGCAGTTCAGTATCCAAGTGGATTCCATTGTAATAGGAACAGGGGCTGTCTCTGACATGAACTGATTGGCCTGCTCTTTAATTACCTCCCCCTGAGGGGAAAGCAGCATTACCAGGCCACAGAAGAAGACACTGCAGCCACTCCTGATGAGACCTAATTGACTAGGATCAGAAGGAAGGAAAAGAAGACCTCCCCATCAGTGGACTTGGGGAGGGGCATGCATGCAGAGGGGTGAAGAAGAGAGAGATTGGAATGGGAGGAGGGAGGGAACCACAGAGGGGATACAAAGTGAATGAAGTGTAATTAATAAAGAATTTTAAAAAAAGCCCACACCACACACACACACACAAATTGTTACACCTTTGGTTATACTAAAAATTGCAAAGACAATTTGAAGTAAAATGATAAATGTAAAAAAAGAAAAGTGAAAGAGGGGAACATAACAACAGACACTGAAAAACAAAGAATCATTAGGTCCTACTTCAAAAACCTATATGAAAAAAAATTGAAAATTTAAATGAAACGGACAATTTTCTTGATAGAGTCCATTTACCAAAGCTGAATCAAGACCAGGTAAATAAATTAAATAGCCCTATATTCCCTAAAGAAATAGAAGCTGTCATCAAAATCTCCTAACCAAAAAAAGCCCTGGACCAGATGGTTTCAGCACAGAATTTTACCAGACCTTCAAAGAACTAATACTAATACTCTTTAATTAGAAACAGAAGGAGTATTACCCAACTCATTCTATGTGGCCACAGTCACCTTGATACCTAAACCACACAAAGACCCAACAAAGACAGAACACTACAGACCAATCTCACTTAAGAACATTGACACAAAAATACTCAATAAAAAACTCATAAACCAAATCCGAGAACACATTATAGCTATCATCATAGCCAAACTTTGGGCAGAGTGCCAGAAACTTGATGGAAGAAGGAGATAGATAGAGCTGGAGGGAACAGGAACTCCATAGAGAATAGCAAAGGCCAAAAGCCTGAGCCCTGGGGAAGGAGAGGGCTTCAGAGACTGACACTCCAACCAAAGACCGTACATGGAGAGAACCTAGACCCCCTGCTCAGCGGAAGCCCACAGGCTGGTCATTTTCCAAGTGAGTTTCCTATAAGATTTTCATTGGCTGTCTCTGACATGAGCTCAGTGGCTGGCTCTTTGATCACCAACCTCTCAGGGGTGCAGCCTTGCCAGCCACAGAGGAAGATGATGCAGCCAAAATTGATGAGATCTGATAGGCTAGGGTCAGATAGAAAGGGAGGTCCCCCCCTGTTAGGGGACTAGGGGAAGGGTATAGTGGGAGAAGAGAAAAGGGAGTGTGGGTGCAACTGGAAAGAGACAAAGGAGGGGGCTACAGTGCAGATACAAAGTGCATACATTGTAATTAATTAATTAATTAATTAATTAAAAAAATTTTTTTTTGACAGATGAGTCTTTTAATAGAAAACAAAACAAAAAAAAAAAAAACAAAAAACAAAAGCACACGTGCAACAGTAACGACACAGTTCTTCCTGCTCCAGACAGCTCGGAGTTTCAGTTCTTCGCCTTGGGAGGCGGCCTATACACGCCCACAACCACAGCGTGGTCCCGTTCGTAGGGCTCCAGTGTCAGCTGCTCCTGCGGCTTCATGTTCTCCTGCTGCATCTTCTTCACTTCAGACGCAAACACAGCTTCTGCTGAGGCCGTGGAGTCGATGCAGTTGGCCTTAATGGAAATCACAAAGTGTCCTCCATTCCGTAGGAAGGTGTGGGCATTCAAGGCTACAATCCGGGTTTGATCTGGCTGGGCCACATCAGCGAAGATCACATCCACCATTGCGATAAGCATGCGGTACTTGTGTGGGTGCCGGGCATCTTCGATCACGGGGATGATGTTGGTCCTCTTCTTGGCCAAGTTGATGAGGTCACGGCCAGAGCGGTGGGAGAACTCAACTGCATAGACTAGACCATCCGGGCCAACAATATCAGACACGTGGGAGACGGTGGTGCCCGAGGCGGCGCCAAGGTACAGCACCTTGGCCCCAGGCTTGATGTGGATCTGGTCTACACCGCCCAGGATTGCTGCTGCTAGCTTGGAGCGGAAGGGGTTCCAGGCTCGGTATTCAATCTTGTCATCTCCCTCTGAAATAGAGACTCTCTTCTCTCCATACACAGACTCTCCAGGGACCAGATTCTTTGTGACAAGAGCATCCTCCTTTCCACGACAGATAAAGACGCCTTCATGCCGGTGTGCCTCCACCAGCACATTCTTCCCTGACTGGTTTCCTCTTTTGCCTCCCCGGCCACCACCTCGACCCCGGTTGCCCCCAGACTGGAAGCCTCCACCTCGTCCGCCTTTAATTAATTAAATTTTTTTTAAAAAGCTATCATCCACCAGGATCGAGAAGGCTTCATCCCAGGCATGCAAGAGTGGTTCAAAATACAGAAATCCACCTATGTAATCCACAATAAAAACAAACTGAAAAACAAACAAAAAAAAAAAAACCAACTTGATCATCTCCTCAGATACCAGAAAAGCATTTGACAAAATCCAACATCCACACATTCAGGTCTAAATATTGGAGAGATCAGGGATACAAGGCACATACTTGAACACAGTAAAGGCAATATACACAGCAGGCCTGTAGCCAACATCAAATTAAATGGAGAGAAACTTTAATCCCACTGAAATCAGAGACAAGACAAGGCTGCTCATTCTCTCCATATCTCTTCAACATAGTACTTTGAAAGAATCAGACTAACTTTGTAACCTATGTTTCTTTTAATTGCCTTATAACTTATGTTTTCAAGTTTTAAGCCCATGTTAATTAAAGCCCCTTTTTTGTTTCTAATTTTGCTGATTTGGGTATTTTCTCTCTGCCTTTTAGTTAGTTTTGCTAATGGTTTGTCTATGTTGTTGATTTTCTCAAAGAACCAGCTCTTGGTTTCATTGATTCTTTGAATTGTTTTAATTGTTTCTAGTTTATTGATTTCAGCCTTGTGTTTGATTATGTCCATTTACTCCTCTTGGGTTTGTCTGCTTATTATTATTATTTTTTGTCCGTAGTGCTTTTAGGTGTGCTATTAAGTTGCTTGTATGAGATGTCTCAAACTTCTTTCTGAATACACTTAGTGATATGAACTTTCCTCATTTCACTATATCCCATAAATTTTAGTAAGTTATGCCTTCATTTTCATTGAATTTCATGAAGTTCCTAATTCCTGTTTATTTTTATTTCTTCCCTGATCCAGATGTTGCTGAGTAGAGAGTTGTAGGTTGTCTTGTGTTGTTTATGGTCTGTCTCCTTCAATTCTTTGGTTCTCTCTTCCACAAGATTCCCTGAACTCTGCCTAATATTTGGCTGTGGGTCTCTGTACCTGTTTCCATCAGTTGCAGACTGAAGCCTCTCAAAGGAAAGTTATGATATCTTTGTGTTGGCAAGTACAGCAGAATATGATTAAGAGTGTCAGGGCTTGGATCTCTCTCATAGGAAGTGTCTCAAGTTAGGCCAGTCATTGTTTGGCCCTTCCCTCAATTTCTGCTCCATCTTTATTTCTGAACCTCTGGGAAGCAAGACAAATTTTGGGTTGAAGATTTTCTTGGTGAGTTCTGTCCCAACCCTTTCATTGGAAGTCTTTCCTGGTTACAGAAGATGACCATTTCAGGTTCCATTTTCTCTGTTGCTAGGAGTCTTAGATATAGTCACCCTCATAGATTTCTTTATGTTTCTCTTCTAGATTTCTGGGTGCCTCCATCCCCACCAATTTCAATTCTCTCTCCAAGTTATCTTTTCCTCAGTTCTCCCCATACTTGATTCTTCCTGTTTCTATACCATCCCCTGTCCCTTGCTCCATCCACCTCCAATGTCTATTTTGTTTCCTCTTCTGAGTGAGATTCAAGATCTTCCCTTGGGCCTCATTTGTGACTTAGCTTCTTTGGGTCTGTGGATTGCATCATGGTTATCCTGTACTTTATAGCTAAAATCCACTTATAAATGAGTACATATCATTTGTGTTTTTTGGGGGCTGGGTTAACTCATTCAGAGGTAATTACTTAATATAATAATCTATTATTAAACTTAATATTTCTGCTTGACTTAAATCCAGTAGTTTAGGTTGTAAGTTTAACTGAGTAAAATATGATGTTTTTAAAACTCATGAACATTAACAGATACTCAAGAATAGTGATATTTTACATTATTATAGCTTACCATATTTACCAATAAATTACAACATTAAATACCTTGTAATACCAGTCAGGAAATCAAGTTATAGGAAGTAAAAATTACAATAAAATTTCAAAGCCATGTCATAGAATTTCATACCTCTGAAGATTTTCTTGCTAGTAATGAAACATTTTAAAGAGTGTGTCTGTGTTATCATTCAAAATGAGACTTTAGATAACTTCAATTATTTTATGAATATCAACCTGTAGTGGTTTTTCTAGTATATTAACTCTTTTATTATGAAATACTTCATCATGTTGCTATTTTTTTAATTTTATTTTTTTCTTATCAGTTACATTTTATTAACTCTGTATCCCAGCCATGTCCCGATCCCTCATTCATGTTGCTATTTTTAACCAGCAATTAATTGGTGCAAATTCCCCTTGGGTCATCTCTTGGGGTTTTATCAAGATTTGTTTAAGTAGATATAAACATTCTAAATTAACCATGTTGTTATCAAAATAAACATGAATTTGCTGGCTCCACAGGTAAGAGAAATTTTAGGTCACTTGCAGAACATTTTTTGAGAATACAACATAGGGTCAGAATTTTTACCACATTTTTGGCTATTGTACATAGTGTGAAACCTTTTAATTACTGATTACTGCATGGATTAATAAAATGTGTGTATCCATATTTAATTGCTATCAAATTTCATCTACATGTTGAAAAACAACACTTTCTTGGAAATATACAAAACAAATATTGACTATGCATTTTAGTATGTATAAGAATGTTCCAATTTTAATAGTATGTATTTTTATTCTCCTAAAGACAACAGACCATTTCAAAGAACGAACAATAATAGTAGCAATGTATGACAGGGATACAGTCCATCCATCTGCAGTCTAGTGGGACTTATACTTTGATAAAATAAAGTTTTAATAGTCTTCTAATCTAGAAGCCACTTTGGTTTACTAATTAATACTGATGTTTCTCTGGTGTCAAGAATCTTAAGAATTACAATTATAACAAGAGTATTTTTTCTTTAAGTTCTCTGTGAATGATGGGAATTTTAATGTAATGTGTAGAATGAAACAATGATGTGTTTTCTGTTCCCTGTTAAAATTGTCTTTTACAGATATAGATTGTAACATTTTTGAAAATTTTTTACTTTTTGAAATTATAATATAATTATTAATTCCTTTCCTTTGTTTTACTTCCCTGAAGCCCTCCCACATAACACTTCTTGCTCCCTTTAAAATTGATGACATTTCTTATTCATTATTATCCTCTGTGTATGTGCATATATGTTTCTAAATACATCAGCACAAGCCCTGAGTCTGGATGTATGTTTTCATGGCTGACCATTTGACTCTGTAATAGTTTAAAAGACTGGTCATGTATTTGTACAACAGGGTAGGTAATGTGCAGCTCACTTTGTTGCCTATGATGACCTCAAATTCACAATAATTCTCCTGCTTCAGCCTTCACGGTGCTAGAATAACAGCCACAGGATACCACAACTCACATTGAACATCATTAAACTCCTCAAAAAATTGTTGATTTTTGTTTTTAAAACTCTCAATTGCTCCCTTTTTTATTTATTCTGGCTTAGTTCTGTCTTAGGACAAATGTACTTCAATGTCCAACCAGCACAGTTTCTTATAATATTTTAATTGAATTCAAATTGAACTCACTATAATGTAGAAAACTGAATTGTGGTTATTGTGTGTGGGTGTGGCAGTGAGTTATATCAAAAGGTCATGTATTGCCCATCTAGAAATAATGATTAAAATATATTAAAAATATTTTGGATTCAATCATAATAAAATAATATTGGAATACATATTAATAATCAAAATGTTATGTATTGCTGAAGATAAACTATTTGGCTTTGATATATGATCACATATTTTTTGCTAATATAATTTTAATACTTATTTTTGTGATCTAATATGGGATACCTTCTAAATTAGTGTATGTTATTTATTGCCATTTCTGGTATATTATAAGATCTTTTTTTTTTTTGCAAATGTACTCTCTCATTTATTCATTTTACTTGGCTGTCCAGTATCACATAACTTACTTATTCAAATTAATTGTTTTTTTTTTTTTTTTTAAGAAGAGCAAATTGTAAGAGAAAGTCTCTTATTTAACATGACACAGAGCTTGTATTCATGAGGTAGGAAAAGAAGACAAACTTTCAGTTCCCATGTCCTATATAAACATATTGAGAATATGAAGGCTCGGTTGAAAAGAGCTGAACCTTATTGTTTCTTGTAATTACTGGTCACACTAAAAACTAGATTTCATAATATTTTTCTGTGATTTCTCTTCAAAATGTGTCTGTGACTCATATGTGCAAGCTTATTTAATTAAAAATTCTTGGTGAAGCCATCACACAAAAATGTACATACAGCCATGCATAAAAATAAATGAACACATTTATATGCAGATATATTTCCATTATAGAAATCAAGGTTGTATAATTCTTATTAGGAAATCATTTAGCACCTATGCTTCATTTATTATTTAAGTTTACTTGTAAACCAAGTTGTAATTTTCCCAGGTTCTATAAATTTCATCACTTATTCATTCTACTTTTTCATTATCTCAATTATCTTCCTTAATGGTTTCTAGGTGCCCACATGTGTGTGTGTACATGCGCATGCGCGCGCACACACACACACACACACACGCACAATTTTTTTTTTGCATTTTTAAAATTCATTACAACTAATTCACTTTGTATCCAGGCTGTAGCACCCCTCCCTTGTTCCCTCTCAATCCCACCCACTGTCCCAATTTTCTTCCCATGTCCCTCTCCAAGTCCACTGATAGGGGAGGTCCTCCTCCCCTTCCATCTGACCCTAGTCTATCATGTCTCATCAAGACTGGCTGCATTGTCATTCTCTGTGGCCTGGAAAGGCTGCTCCTCCATCAGGGGGAGGTGATCAAAGAGCCAGCCACTGAGTTCATGTCAGAAACTGTCCCTGTTCCCCTTACTAGGAAACCCACTTGGAGACTGAGCTGATCAAAAGTCTGTAATGTATCCTTTTCAGTCCTTATGGACATGCCAAGGAGTGGTATGGCTTTCCCTCTCCAATATAGAATGTCTGTTGCTGTTGTCCCATTCAGCGCTGCTTAAACATGAGCTGAATGTGTAGTTTCTGACCTCAAGGAGATACTACCTCACAGCAAATCCTCTCCCAAAATTACTGCCCTTTCTTCTAAAATGGTCCTTGAGCCTTAGCTGCTCTTCTTTTTTAATGTATCAGTTGGGACAGTGCTCCTGAACTATGCATTTTGATTGGTTGTAATTTCCTGTAATGATAACTTTTTTCTGAGAAGGGAAGTTCTTTGATGAGAGGTGAGAGACACACTTACCACAGAGTATGGGGCCACACATTTTATTGCTTTTACTTAATATATTTTTTAACTGTAGCAGAAAGGTTTCTTTAAATTATTATTTTTTCCTGAAAACATTACTGTTTTACAATGATGGTCTCATTAACAAAATAAGCACTTTCAAATTAAAAATAAATTTCCCTCTATTTAAAAATACCCTAATGTGGGTAGAATGGTATATAAATATTATACTTCATAAATTTATTAAATTAATGAGTATATGAATAAATGTAGTGCATCCGAAAAATAACACAGCTATTAGATTTTTTTTCTTTATAGGGCTTTCAGGAATATGTAAAACTTTTGCTGAATTAGTACTTTGACTTCAGTCTTTGAAAACTTGCCAAGAAATTAGAAATTTCTCCTTGAAAATGACCATGTTATGTGATGCTCATGAATTTACATAAGTCCAGAGAAATAAATAGAGACAACAGACTAGACTCTTCTTCTGATATTCACACTTACTGTGGGATAAATTTGAACCTTAATTTCTTTTAAAATTAATTTTTACAAAAACCAGAGGAAATTCCAAGAATAATTTGATTAACTTCTGACTCTTTTTAAAAGGGGTAAACAAAAAGATTGAAAAAATTATCCAAAGGAAAACAAAGATCTGTGACTGAGGTATACAAATCCTTAAGTAAATTTTCTATTTCAATTGTGAGACTATTTGGGAGTTTACTATTTTTGAACACATGATATTGGAAATATTTTCTCTTCATTTTTTTTCTACCAGCTTTGGCACTAAAAGTAAGTATTTTTAAGAATGTAAAGATTGAATGAATTAAAATAAAGATTATATTTTATTATTTATCACTTGGCACTTACAAAAGTAACTTCAGGTTGTGTCAAGCTTAGGGTTGGTAGAGAGAGGTTACATTAGTGATAATTTGTATTTTGATAGAATAATTTTAGTTCAAATTTCTTGGAAATAATTCATCATTGTCAATTGTTATTTTCTTGATGTAACCTATTAAATTTCAGTAAAATGTAGTTAGAATTAATTGATATTGAAAAAAGCAGGAAACACATTAAAGTTGTTTTCTGTCATTGTTAATTTTAATTGAATGAGTGGCATTTTATTTGGACTGTGTTACCAAGTCTTTGGGGTCTTCCATGACCATAGACTTAATGTGAACTTGTGTTGAGTTCACATAAATTAACTGAATTTTCTGCATCTTTTGTCTTGTGTAAAATGAGGGGATAATATGAGCACATACATGATAACATTCTTGCAGATTAAATTCATAAAAATTATTTGACGAACAGAATTTTTTGGTATTATATCACATATTATCACTATGATAGCATAATCGAATGCCACTTTGTACTTTTATACTGTAATTGTGAAAGTACAATGACAAACATACACAGGAAATGCTGTACCATTACACAACCTAAGCATTGCCCTTAATTTCTCATCATTTAGGGTCATTCACTATGAATCCCTGGAATCACACAAATATCCCTGACTTCATTCTTGTGGGGCTGACAGACTCCAGGGAGATCCAGCTGGTCCTCTCTGTGCTGTTTCTCCTGATATACCTGGTCACTGTGCTGGGGAACACGGGCATGATACTGATCATTCGTCTAGATGCCCAGCTTCACACTCCAATGTATTTCTTCCTTACCCACCTGTCATTCCTCGATCTCAGTTACTCCACCGTCATCACACCTAAAACCTTAAAGAACTTGCTGACTTCAGACAAGAGCATTTCC
This sequence comes from Meriones unguiculatus, assembly GCF_030254825.1. Taxonomy (NCBI): domain Eukaryota; kingdom Metazoa; phylum Chordata; class Mammalia; order Rodentia; family Muridae; genus Meriones; species Meriones unguiculatus. Next base: position 107,779,146 of record NC_083356.1, read on the forward strand.
TTCACAGGTTGTTTCACACAGATGTACATGTTCATCCTCTTGGCAGCTACTGAATGTTTTCTACTTTCCTCAATGGCCTATGACCGCTATGTAGCTATCTGCAACCCTTTACATTACCCAGTTGTTATGTCTCCACAATGCTGCCTTGCTCTCCTCACTGGGTCCTACATAATTGGAACTGTAGATGCCTCTGGTACTGTCCTTGACATGATTACACTACATTTCTGCAAGTCCAATGTGATCCATCATTTTTATTGTGACACATCTCCACTTCTGTCTCTATCCTGCAGTGACACACAGATAGTTGAAATCATTATATTCATTTTTGCAGGTTCCACTATTTTGGGGTCCCTCATCACAATATCTGCATCCTATGTGTCTATTCTTTCAACTATTTTGAAAATAAATTCTACTTCAGGGAAGCAAAAAGCTTTCTCTACTTGTGCCTCTCATCTTCTTGGAGTTACTGTTTTTTACAGTACTGGAATTTTTACTTATTTAAAGCCAAGTCAGTCCTATTCTTTGGGAAAGGATCAAGTAGCCTCTATTTTCTACACTATTGTGATCCCTATGCTGAATCCACTTATTTATAGTCTCAGGAACAAAGAAGTCAAAAGTGCTGTTGTTAGATTAATGAAGAAGAGACAAGAACCCAGGAAGTTAAGATAAGAGTTACATCAATCATTCAGTCACATTGCTTCCATTTGCATGTTCCCTTGATGAGGGTCTAAAAAACGATTACAATTAGATTTCCTTTCTGGGTTTTTTCTCACACAAACATCAGTTGGGAATTTGCAGAAATGCAGTTTTACATGTCAGTTTTTCCGTATGAATTTCATTGAACATGTGCTATACACTTGTCTTTTGTTTTGTTCTGTTTTAAGGAATACTAATTTGCAACATAAGAAACGTGTTTAAAATTCTTAGAGCTATATCATATAAAATTTCATACTTAATAAACAATTTAAAATATAACAGAAAGATAATTTAAGCAGTGACTATACTTTCAGAAATTGCTCACTATATAATTTGCAGTCTGCTATTAGTTAAGTAATTCTTGACAAGAAACCAAATTTAGTATTCAGTTTCCTCAGCAGTGCAAGAGGAATAATAATTCAATATACATGTGATAAGATGATGGAAGTAATATACTTATATATTAATAAAAATATTGTTTATTACAATTAATAAATTCTATTCCTGAAATACTTTAAATACGTAATGTCATTTCTTGAAGAGTCTTCATGAGTGTTTTTTAAATAACTTTCAGATAATTTAATGCAAAAACATATAATAACCTTAAAAAGAATGCATTCAATTGTTTCCAAATTTGAATTTTACAGAAATGTTTGAAGTAGCATTAAGTTATAGGAAATAAATATTTTGCTCTAATCATAACATGTTGGTGACAGTTATGAAAATGTTTAATATCCAGAAAAAAAGAGAAACACTAAAAGTTATTGATACTCAGGATCATATTCTTCTCAGTGAATAATTGAGTGTTAGTCAGTATAGTTCACATAAAAATAATTTTTTCTCTATACTCACTTGTAGCATTATTCATTCCCTTGAGAGTGTACTGTTGGATCATCTCTTTATCATGTACAACTGTGAGAAGTATGTCTTCTCAGTCGTTGGGGACGATCAGTACTTCCGGCTTATGTTGCTTTGATCACGATATACAATAAAACTATCAAGTTCTATATTTGTATACAGTACTCTCAGTTTTATAATTCTTAATTATTACAATACTAGAGTTAATTTTCATTTATACTGTAAACTTATGAATGTAAAATTGCTTTAATGCAAGTTCTTTAATTACTCAGCACTCATGTTATTATGTTTTTTCACATGCATATGTGTATGTGTTCTTTGTAAGTGTCCATGTTCTATGTATGTATTTGTGTTTGTTTGGATGCATGTATGCTTGAGAGCACGTGGGGAGAGAAAGACCAGTAACTGATGTCAGGTGTCCATATGGATTGTTCTCCACATTAGTTTGTGAGACAGGTTGTCGTTTTGCACCTTGTGGTCACTGATGGTATGGGCTGGCTGGTCAGGGATTCTGGGGAGGCAGCTATCTCTGTCACCCCACACTAGGGTGTCTGTTATGTGCCTTCTTGCCAGGATCCTCATGTTGGTCTGGGAGCTGACCTCCCACCCCTCTGCTAAGGTGGCAGGCGTTTATCACCTGAGCAGGCCTCCATTTTCACATTGTAAAAAGGAGACAAGATGGCAAACAGTTAACAGTAAATTCATGCTTTCTTGAAAGACGAACTTTGTCAGATAAAAGATTAGCATTTTCTTTACTTAAAATCTTCTCATATGTATGTAATCACCCTATTTTCATAAGCCGTTTCATATGCTGGCTACATTACACATCAATACTATAGAAAAAATTTATGATTTATTTTTCTTTTGCTATCTGTTTTTTTGAATCAGTTTTTTATATTCCTATTAGTTAATTTTTATTATTAGAATAGTAATTTAGCACAGTTTTATTTTATATATTCATTGGCTTTTGTCATTTCTGACCCTGAATAGGCCATCTATTATTTCAGGTTTTATGGAGTCTTCTCTTTTCCATTTATTTAACATGTGTTTTTGCTGTTTTTCAATTATGTTTGTGTCTATAATTTAGAAAACTTCCACCGTCTGTTTGTGTTGATGACAAGAATCAACACTACATGTAACATTGTAGTGAACTTATGAATTGAAAAGAATTTAACACTTTTAACATTATTTCAGCTTTATTATAATCCAAATACTGTAACAGCTAATACGTTATGTGCATTGAAATGACATATAAGCACATAACAATAGTGGCTTGAGCAGGAGGTGATTATATATTTAGGAACATATGTATTTAACAGCAATTGTAGAAATAAGGGCTAAAAAATAAATTTTATAAAATTGTATGTTTAAAAAATATTTATTATAATTTACTGCAATTTATTAAATTTGTATCCAACTGTCTCCTCCTCCCTCATCTCTTCCCATCCCTATTTCCCAGTCCACTGATTGGGGAGCTCCTCCTCCCCTTCTGTCTGACCCTAGCCCATCAGGTCTCATCAGGACTGGCTGCATTGTCTTCCTCTGTGGCCTGGCAACTCTGCACCCCCATAGACTCAGTATCCAACTGGGTTCCCTCATAAGTGGAGTAGGGATTTTAGAGAAAACTCCATGAACTCAGTGACAGAATTTAACATTTTAACTCACAAACCACCTGTCTTCTTCACAGTACAGGTCGCAAAATGTTCTCTGTGATTATATAGCTATAACTTTCAATCAACATGTGATATTTGCCTTTTCTATTGACTTTAATCATATATTGTATATACTATATTGCATATAAGTTGATTTGTGAGCTAGTTTAAACTAAAATATTTTAGATAATTGTGTCATACCTACATGTGTTTGGGTATTAACACAAACTGAGTTTTTATTGAAAATAATTTTATACAGTATATTCTGATTACGGTTGTCTGTTTTCCCATGCATAAACACAAGTTTTAAGGACTGCAATGTGCTATGAAAAATAATATTGTTCATCCAAAATAAATTAACATATGAAACTACACAACCTGTCTTGAATCATAAGGACGTGTTTTAAAAATGTTCAATCCAAGAAATTGGAAAACTAAAAATTTTTATTTTTATTTATTTATTTTTTGCCTGTGGCTCAAATGCTTTTTTCCCCCATTCTTTATATTGAAAGTATATTTTTTCATAAAATGTATTCTTATCACTTTTTCTAAATTCCAAATTTCTTTCATATCATCCTCCCTTCTCATACAACCCTTTCTTTCTCTCTCTTATTTGAAAAAGAAACAGGGAACTAAAACCACAACAAGAAAAATAGAATAGGGCAAAACAAATATAAAATGGAGTAAAGAAAAAGCACAAGAAACACATACAAACCACAGAAACCCACACATTTATACACTCAGAAAATCAGAATCCATAATATGTAAGCAAAAGGCTGATAGAGAAATTGTGGTATTTTTACACAATGGAATACTACTCATTAATCAAAAATGAGGAAATCATGAGATTTGCAGGCAAATGGTGGGATCTAGAAAAGATCATTCTGAGTGAAGTATCCCAGAAGGAGAAAGACAAACATGGTATATACTTGCTTATATAGACCTACAAGATATGCTAAACATAATGAAATCTACACACCTAAAGAAGATAATCAAGAAAGCAGACATGGGTGAAGATGATCAATCCTCATTTAGAAAGACAAATGGGATGTGCATTTAAGGTATGACAGGAGTCTACCGCAAAAGGCATCTGAAATACTCTACCTAGCAGTGTTTCAAAGCAGACACTAAGACTCATAACCAAACCCTCGGCAGAGTGCAGGGAATCATATGAAAGAAGGGGAGTTAGTATGATATGGAAAGGATAGGAGCTCTACAAGGACCAAATATATCCAGGCACAGCGTCTTTTCTGAGACTGACACTCAACCAAGGACCATCTATGGATATAACCTAGAACTTCTGCTTGGATGTGGCCTGTGGTAGCTCAGTAACCAAGTAGTTTTCCAAAGTGAGGGGAACAAGGACTATTCCTAACAGGATCTCAAGGGCAGGCTCTTTGACCTCCCCTTCCCCCCCCCAGGGGAGGAGCAGTCCTGTTAGGCCACAGAGGAGGCCTTTGCAGCCAGTCCTGAAGATACCTGATTAAACAGGGTCAAATGAAAGGGGAGGAGGTCCTCCCCTGTCAGTGGACTTGGAAAGGGGCAGGGAGGAGACCAGGGAGGAAGTGTGGGGTTGGGGAGGGAATGAGGGAGCGGGATATAGCTGGGACACAGAGTTAACAAAATGTAACTAAAAAGAAAAATAAAATTAAAAAAAAAAGAATAGTAAATGAACATTCTTAGACAAATGAGAGAAAACTAGGAAATATTGAAATTAAGTTTTGCTTGAATTCCTTGGGACAAAGATTGGGGAATCCAGATATACAATGAAGTATTGCAGCAGGAGGTCATGTTTCATAACAAACTTGAAAGCTCATACACTGTAGTGGAGACTCTGTACTGGGTCATGGCTCTTGTCATGGTGAAATACACAACTTCCCATAAGGTAGCCAATGAAAAGTGTGCAGAAGTTTGATCTTCTAGCAACTGTTCAATAAACGCAAATTACAGTTATTGCCCTCTTACAAGTGTATTATTTTGCTTAGGATATATGTAATTCTGTATTTTGTAACAATACATACAAGTGCATTTACATTAATTTAGGAGCTAGGCACCCACTGCTCAGTAATCTCATACAAAGGCTCCTAACTATTTTGGCCAGAGACCTTGGATTGTGTTTTATCATTGACTTCCTCAAGCCTGAATCTTTTCCATTCACATCTAGTACAAAAGTCTAATTCAAGAGCTCTAATTCTTCAATTACCAAAAGAATAAACACATACTTTTTTTTTTACTTTATTACTATTATTTATTACAATTTATTCACTTTGTATACCAGCTGTGGTCCCCTCCCTCCTATCATCCCAATCCTACCTTCCCTCCCTCTTCTCTCCCTTTACCCCTTCCCTAGTCCACTGACAGAGGAGTCCCTCCTCCCCTTCTATCTGACCCTAGCCAATTAGGTCACATCAACAAACCTAGGTGTCCCTTAACCGATAAATGGGTAAAGAAATTGTGGTACACTTATACAATGAAATTATACCCAGCCATTAAAAACAAGGAATCATGAAATTTGCAGGGAAATGGTGGGAACAAAGATCACCTTGAGTGGGGTAACCCAGAAACAGAAAGACACACATGCTATATACTCACTCATAAGTGGTTATCTAACATGTATATTTTAAAAAGTTCACTAACCACTGTTCTGTTGGCATTTGCAGTTGCTCTCCAATCCCACATCATTCTATAAACCCTACTTTCTCTGCAACCCAGCTCCCTTCTAGGAAAGCCTCCACATTACTGTCCTACATGAGGACTGCTCCAACCCCTCACCTGGAACTACCAGCCGCTCAATCCAGCAGGTGTAGAGAAGTCATCTTTCTTTGCACCTACAATCCTTAAAAATCTCTCCCTCCAAGGGTTCCCACTCTCTCCATATCTCTTCAACATAGTACTTGAAGTCCTAGCTAGAGCAATAAGACACCAAAAGGAGATCAAGGGGCTACAAATCAGAAAGGAAGAAGTAAAGGTATCACTATTTGCAGATGATATGATAGTATACATGAGCAAACCCAAAAATTCATCAGGAGAACTCCTTCAGCTGATAAACACCTTCAGCAAAGTGGATGGATACAAAATTAACTAAAAAAAAAAAAAAAAAAAAAAATCAGAAGCCCTCTGGTGCACAGAAGACCAAAGGGCCGAGAAAGAAATTAGGGAAACAAAACCCTTCACAATAGCCACTAATAACATGAAGTAACTTGGTGTGACTCTAACCATACAAGCAAAAGACCTGTTCAAAAAAAAAAAAGATATTAGAAGATGGAAAGATCTCCCGTGCTCATGGATCGTTAGGATTAAAATAGTGAAAATGGCCATTCTGCCAAAAGCAATCTAGAGATTCAATGCAATTCCCATCAAAATTCCAACACAATTCTTTGCAGAACTTGAAAGAAAAATTCTCAACTTCATATGGAAAAACAAAAAACCCAGAATTGCCAAAACAATCCTCTATAACAACTGATGGTCTGGAGGCACCTCCATTTCTGATTTTAAGCTATACTACAGAGCAATAGTAACAAAAACTGCATGGTACTGGCTTAGAAACAGAATGGTGGATCAATGGAATTGAATCGAAGACCCAGAAATAAACCCACACACCTATGGGTATTGATTTTTGACAATGAAGCCAAAACCATTCAATGGAAAAAAGAGAGTATCTTCAACAAATGGTGCTGGTCTAACTGGATGTCTAGATGTAGAAAAATGTAAATAGATCCATATTTATCATGTTGCACTAAAGTCCAAGTGGATCAAAGACCTCAACATAAAACCAGACACACTAAATTGGTTAGAAGAAAAAATGAGGAGGAGCCTAGAACTTATTGGCACAGGAGACAACTTCCTGAACAGAACACCTACAGCACAGGCTCTAAGAGCAACAATCAATAAATGGGACCTCATGAAACTGAAAAGTTCTGTAAAGCAAAGGACACTGTCGTCAGAACAAAAAACTGCCTACAGACTGGGAAAGGATCTTTACCAACCTAATATCTGACAGAGGGGTAATATCCAGAATAGTGAAGAACTTAACTTTAAAGAAATTAAAAAGCAACAAATCAAGTAAACCAATTAAAAAATGGGGTACAGAGCTAAACAGAGAATTCTCAATAGAAGAACATCAACTGGCAGAGAAACACTTAAAGAAATGCTCAATGTCCTTGTCATCAGGGAGATGCAAATCAAAACAACCCTGAGATTTCAACTTACACCCATCAGAATGGCTAAGATCATAGTCTCAAGAGATCACACATGCTGGAGAGGATGTGGAGAAATGGGAACCCTCCTCTATTGCTGGTGGGAATGTAAACTTGTACAACCACGTTGGAAATCAATCTGGTACTTTCTCAGACAATTTGGAATAGTGCTTCCTCAAGACCCAGCTATACCACTCCTAGGCATATACCCAAAATTTGCTCAAGTACACAACAAGGACGTTTGCTCAACCATGTTTGTAACAGCTTTATTTGTAATAGCCAGAATCTGGAAACACCCAGATGTCCATCAACGAAGGAATGGATACAGAAATTGTGGTATTTTTACACAATGGAATACTACTCATCAATCAAAAACAAAGAAATAATGAAATTTGCAGGCAAATGGTGGGATCTAGAAAAAATCATTCTGAGTGAGGTATCCCAGAAGGAGAAAGACACACATGGTATATACTCACGTATATACCTATAAGATATGATAAACATAATGAAATCTATACACCTAAAGAAGATAAACAAGAAAGAGGTAAGATGATCAATCTTTACTTATAAAGACAAATGGGATGTGCGTTGGACATAGGAGAAAACAAGTAACAGGACAGGAGCCTACCTCAGAGGGCCTCTGAAAGACTCTACCTAGCAGTGTATCAAAGCAGATATTAAGATTCATAACCAAACCTTCACCAGAGTGCAGGGGATCTATGAAAGAAGGGGGAGTTAGTATGACATGGAGAGGATAGGAGCTCCACAAGGACCTAATATATCTGGGCACAGGGGTCTTTTCTGAGACTGATTCTCCAACCAAGGACCATGTCTGGCTATATCCTGGAACCTCTGCTAGGATGTAGCCTGTGGTAGCTCAGTAACCAATTGTTTTTTCCCTAGTAAGTGGAACAGGGACTATTTCTGACAGGAACTCAATGGCAGGCTCTTTGACCTCCCCACTCCCCAAGGGAGGAGCAGTCCTGCTAGGCCACAGAGGAGGGCTTTGCAGCCAGTCCTGAAGATACCTGATAAAACAGGGTCAGATGAAAGTAGAGGAGGTCCTCCCCAATCAGTGGACTTGGAAAGAGGCAGCAAGGAGATGAGGGAGTGAAGGTGGGATTGGGAAGGAATGAGTGGGAGGGAATGAGGGAGCAGGGTACAGCTGGGATACAGAGTTAATAAAATGTAACTAATAATAAAAATTTTTTAAAAAAGAAAAGAAAATGTAAGTAGCATCACTAGAGAGTTGCCTCAACTGATGTGTCTCTAGGTAACACAGGCAAACTATGCTCATGTGAGTACTGTGTAGTGAAGGCATTATGAGTGTTATTCCTAGATATCTGTTGGTTAGTTTGAATCAGCCATGTAACTTAGAAAATTAAAATATTCAAAATGGAAAAAAATCCTGCCTACCATAGTTGGGGTACGACTTCCTCTGACCTCGTGCCCTGAACTTGCTCTGAATGTGCTTCTGAACTTGCTCAGGAGCTTCAGTTCACTAATAAACCTGCCCTTTTTATACTGGCTTGTATTAGCTTATTTTGTTGGTAGAGATAACCCATCAACCACCATCATATTCTTTCAAGAACGACACTTGGAGAGGTAGACAGGGTGGCATACACCAGTGGTCAAGGCTTTCTGGGCTCTACACTGAGATGGAATCTCATGTCTACACTGCCAGAAGTACAATTCTAGGTATAAATTGTTCACAATTAAATAATTTGCATTCTAAAATATTTCAAAGAATATAATCTGTGTATAATATATTAGATAATCAATTTATATCAGTACATTCTATAATTTATGTTTTAAAGATTTCTTTTTTGTGTCTAATTTTTCTCATAAAGCATTCTCTCACTTTATTAATGAGTACTAATATTATTTGGCCACTTTATATACTTTTTAACAAATTATTCAACAAAATTTCTGATAGATTTAGAATTAAGTCTAGTAAAATTCACTTATATATACAAAAGAACACAACAGATTCTATCATAGGTGATTTTGTACCTATACCATTTTTATTTTAGTGCAGTTTAAAATAAAAAATGCTTAATAGAATTCAGCTGTAGATTATGTAGTTGACATAGGCTTTAAGATAGAATATATTGACTTTGCCTTCTCCTTCCATTATTTCAAGGCTTAAGAAAATGGAGTGTTACCCTTAGGGCACCTTCTTGGCTTCCAATCCAGAGTAAGGGCCTTCTCTGATAGAAGGAGATTATCAGAAATAATCTTGAAGCTTCCTGCTTCTGTTTTAGCATTTGACTGCCATCTGAAAACTACCTAGTGCTGTTCTTCTTTTCAAACCACAGTCTTTACCCACTTGTTGCTCTTTTTCACCATAGACCTGAATGATTAACAACCATCAAGCAGAATAAACACTTTGTCTAAGAAATCAGCACATTATGTTGGGGGAACCCTGCTGGTAAGGTCACAGTCATTCATGACTGGAAAGCTCTGAGCTCAGTGCAAAATAGAGAACTCTCTTTGTCAGCAGGGCTCCAGTTTCTCTTCCTGGGGAGCCCAAATCCATACCTTCTGCCTGAGCAATGTCATATGGGCCTTAGCAAACTAATAGGTTCAGCTTCCTTTCTCCAAGGTAGAATCTGCTCAGCAAGCACCTTCAATTCCTGGAATGCCTCTCCATGCAAACGAAGCATCCCAGCACCTTGAGCTCTCAACCAGTGATGCATGCTCCCCCCAAGAACCTATGCCCAGTCCTCAGAGTTCTACATAGCTCTTGTTCACCCCAACAAAACTGAACTGCCTTGCTGAAGCTGATCCCAGATGTACCTTCAGCTATCCAACATTGCCCTCTCCCCATAAAAAGTAAGAATATTACTATATTATATATAACATTGTATTTTACTTGTATCTACATGTAATATAGATATTGTGATATATATGTATTTATGTATATATATTGAGATCAAGAGAGAGAGAGATACAATTATAATTAAAAAGGCCATGAATTTGAAAGAGGGTTTAAGGGGAAGGTACATACGGCAGCATAGAAAAAGAAAGGGGAGTATCATATGATGTAATTATATTATAGCACAAAAAATTAAAAAGGGATACCATGAGTTAAGACACTGGGTAAAAGAAGAAGCCTGTATGCTTCTGAGGGAGGTTCTGTACCTGTATGTTATGGTTCTGAGTTTTGGTATTCTTGTGCGTCTCCTGATAGTGGGGTGGGGATTGTCTTTGACTCTTTCGCTGCTTTTGGTACCGCTTTCCCCTTACTAGATTGCTTCATGCAGCCTTGACATGAGGATGTGCCTAGTCTTACTGTAACTTGTGACATCTTTAGTTGATAGTTCAGGGAGGACTTCTCTTGCCCAAAGGGAAACAAAGTAGACTTGGGGAAGAGGGGAAGTAGAGGGGAAAGGAATTGAGAAGAATGGATGGAGGAAAAACTGGTGTCAGGATGTAATATATGAGAAAAGAATTTCTTCACTAACCCTTTATCTGACAGAGGACTAATATCCAGTATATACAAAGAACTAAAGAAGCTGAAAAGCAGCAATCCAAGTAATGCAATTAAAAAATGGGGAACAGAGCTAAACAGAGAATTCTCGACAGAGGAATATCGAATGGCAGAAAAACACTTAAAGAAATGCTCATCCTCATTAGCCATCAGGGAAATGCAAATCAAAACGACCCTGAGATATCACCTTACACCCATCAGAATGGCCAAGATGAAAAACTCAAGCGATAACACATGCTGGAGAGGTTGTGGAGAAAGGGGAACCCTCCTCCACTGCTGGTGGGAATGTAAACTGGTACAACCACTCTGGAAAGCTATCTGGCACTTTCTAAGACAAATAGGAATAGTGCTTCCTCCAGACCCAGCTATACCACTGCTAGGTATATACCCAAAGTTTGTTCAAGTACACAAAAAGGACACTTGCTCAACCATGTTTATAGCAGCTCTATTTGTAATAGCCAGAACCTGGAAACAACCCAGATGTCCATCAACGCTGGAATGGGTACAGAAATTGTGGTATTTTTATACAATGGAATACTACTCAGCAATCAAAAAGGAGGAAATCATGAAATTTGCAGGCAAATGGTGGGATCTAGAAAAGATCATTCTGAGTGAAATATCCCAGAAGGAGAAAGACAAACATGGGATATACTCACTTATATAGACCTATAAGATATGATAAACATAATGAAATCTATACACCTAAAAAAGATAATCAATTGAGTGGACATGGGGTAAGATGATCAATCCTCATTTAGAAAGACAGATGGGATGTGCATTGAACGTATGACAGGAGTCTACTGAGCGCATCTGAAAGACTCTAACTAGTAGTGTTTTCAAAGCAAAGACTCATGACCAAACCTTTGGCAGAGTACAGGGAATCATAAGAAAGAAGGGGAGTTAGTCTGATGGGGAAAGGATAGGAGCTCCACAAGGACCAAATATATCTGGGCACAGGGTCTTTTCTGAGACTGACATTCAACCAAGGACCATGTATGGATATAACCTAGAACCTCCACTCAGATGTAGCCTGTGGTACCAATTGTACCACATGCTACTAGATGTAGCTCAGTAACCAATTGGTTTCCCAAAGTGAGGGGAACAGGGACTATTTCTAACAGGAACTCAATGACTGGCTCTTTGGTCTCCCCACCCCCGAAGGGAGGAGCAGTCCTGTTAGGCCACAGAGGAGGGCTTTGCAGCCAGTCCTGAAGATACCTGATAAAACAGGATCAGATGAATGGGGAGGAGGTCCCCCCTATCAGTGGACTTGGAAAGGGGCACGGTGGAGATGAGGGAGGGAGGGAGGGACTGGGAGGGAATGAGGGATCGGGACATGGCTGGAATACAGAGTTAATAAAATGTAACTGATAAAAAAAAATAAAAAAATAAAAAAATAAATAAAAAATTAAAATAAAGAAGTTATCACATAAATTCCACACTCTTCATGTCATTCTGTAGTGAGTGACATGTTAAAATTTAAAGTACTCTGATCTTCTTCATATAGTCATGTGAAATATATGAACATGTGAGTGTATCCATTCCTCTCTTAGTGTGAATGTGTGTGGGATTTTGTATAAATGCACATACAAAGACACAGTTCACCTCATTCATAGCAAAACGACTGTAGACTATTTACAGTAGTATCAATTATAGTTTGCTGATTATTTTGAATTTCTTTTTTGAGATTTCAGCAAGGAAAACAAAACTGAAGGGCTTCACAAGCAATGCTGACCTGGTAATCACTTCCTTCTTTCTAGCAGTATACTGCTTTACTCCCATGGGATTCGCCATGACTGATTTCTCTGGGAATTTATGATTCCAGCCTGCACAACCCCATGTGCTATTTTCTGAGTGTGTTGTTGTCTTTGGATGTCTGATGTTCCTCTGTTACCACTCTACAAATGATAGTTGACTTCATATCAAAGAAGAAAGTCACTGTGTTCATTGGGTGTGCAGTACAGATGATCCTGGCTGTTACTTTTGGTACAACAGAATGTTTTCTTTTGGCAGCAATGGCTTATGACTGTTATTTGACTATTCAAAACCCACTTCTGCATGTAGTAATCTAGTCAACCAGAGCCTGTATGTCACTCTTCATTGCTTCCTATGCTGGTGGAATTTTACGCTATCATGATTACCCTTGTGTCCTACAGCTCCATTCTGTCTGCTATTCTGAGGACAAATGTTATACCTGATTTGCCAGACCCCAAAAAGACTACCAGGAGTCAAGTCCATTGGAAAACACAAGAGGATCTTTTTTTTAATTAAATATTTATTTTTTATATTAATTACAATTTACTTTGTAGCCCCCTTCCTCATTCCCTCCCAAACCTTCCCTCTTCCCTCATCTCCTCCCTGCCCCTCTCTAAGTCCACTGATAGGGAAGGTCCTCTACCCCTTCCATCTGACCCTAGTTTATCAGGTCTGATCAGGACTGACTGCAATGTCCTCCTCTGTGGCCTAGCTAGGCTGCTCCTACCACATGGGGCTGGGAAGGTTAAAGAGCCCACCATTGATTTCATGTCAGAAACACTCCCTCTTCACATTACTAGGGAACCCACTTGGATACTGAGCTGCCATGGGCTATGTATGAGCAGGGGTTCTAGGTTATTTTATTACAAGCTATAGCTTGGGCTTGTACCCTCACTACTACCAGAGTGGTTGAGAGTAAGAGCCTCATGCTCAGGTTAGGTGGTTGGTTTAAAGATTCTGGTCCTGCCTGGCAAGCATCTATTGGTTGAAACACAAAAGGGAATGTTACATTTTGAATTGATTGGTTATAGGAAGGACCCCAAACCATTAATGGTCTTGCTTCCCTTGTTTGGATGTCCTAGGAGAGAGGGCAATCTGAGACAGTTTCCTAGCAAACTGTATTGATTCCACAGCAAAACACCTGAGGATCTTTTTATTTTGTTTTGTTTTTTGTTGTTTTGTATGCTGTTTTGTTGTGTGCTACAGCCAGTGTATATAAAATAGTTAAACCTTGTGAAACAGAAATCCACGAAAACTCAGAGAGGTAGATGTTAACAACCAACACGTAGAAGATTATAGTATATCATGGCATGTGCCCTAGAGAAGCTTTTGTACAGACTTCAAATTTAGTTGTCTTGAATATTCACTGGTTCATGAAAAGTGGTTTGAGAAATCTCAAGATGTATGACTACAAAAAGAAGCAGACTTTCTGGGGTCTGAGGGGATTTGTACTTGAAGACACTCCAGTCAGCATAGGGTTGTACTGAGCATTCTGCAGACAGAACTGTTTCAAGTCTGCAGCTGCCTGGGACACCTTCACTTGGTTGGCCTACAGCTGGAGCTGCTGAACCACCTTCTTCATGGCGGCAACACTAGAAGAACCTGACATGGCACTCGGGACAAACGTGCTGACCCGTCAGTCCCAGCAAGGGGTGGCAGGTCGCAGGAGAGCCAAAATCTTTTATTACAAGCTTGAGCCAGATTGCAGCATTCTCCCTGGTTGAAGAGGAGGAGTGGGATGGTCTAGGGGAACAAGGTTTTTAAAGGAACAAAAACACACAAACAAAAACGCAAGCAGGGGATTACAGGCCTTGGCGTTACATGATTGAGTAAGGGAAATTGACTTTTGAAATGGTTGGTTTACTTTAGGCACCAAGTCAATAAATGGTCCTGGCCTGGCTATCTGGGTGGGTTGCCAGGAGACGGAATCTCCAGAAGGCAGATGGTTCCTGCCATCTGGGCCAGTTTCCTAGCAATTGTATCTCTAGTGGGCAGGAAAAAAAATGGAGTAAAGCTAATTCCTTTCCCTAGGTGGCTTTTCATGGCTCCATCTGTCTGGCCTTTGTTCAGGCTTGTGCTTTAAACTTCAATTCAATAACTGAAAAAACTATTTTTTAATTCTTTTGTTTCTCACAAATTCTGTTGAATTTAAAGAAAAGTCTTTTTCAGAAATGGCTGTCATTCAACTGGACTGTCTTCCTTTCCTGTATGTGAGACCAAATTCCAGCTATGCCTTGGAGCATGACATGGTCATATTGATATTTTACAGCATTGTAATTCCAATGCTAAATCCTCTCATTTACAGTTTGAGGAACACAGATGCAAAAGAAGCAATGAGAAAAGTATTTGGTAAAAGACTAATTTATGGATAAAACAACATTTTCTATAAATCTTATGTGAAAAATAAAAATTTGTATTCTGTAAGTAAATATGAAGCTTTATGTTGAAAATTTTCCTTTTGATTCATCAATATATTTTGATTCTCAGTAGACATATTAAATTGTAGGTGAAAGGACCAGGCCTGACCCCCTCCGCCAAAAGTCATCCGTCCCAGGAACTTGGCATAGGTCACCAATTCCAGGAATAAGAAAACTATAAAATTCTCTCCCCAAGGAATATCCTGGAGGTAACTACAAGATTGAGAAGGTTTCTTATCTCAGGGTGGGGAATCTGTGTGGGACAGCCCACCAAACTGGCAATCCTGAGGTCTATAGATGGCTCACTCAATGTTAGGTATGTTAGTTAGCCAATCGTTCTGTAACAAGCTTGCCTTTGCTGACTGGCATCATGTAACTGCTTAGCTGGGAATTCTGGGTTCTTGCTCAAACCCCAAATAAAAACCTTGCCAGGTAGCTCCTCAGAGATCTCCTCTGAGATCCACTGCCTTGATGATGGTGGAGAGACCGAGTTTAAGCCTGAATGAAACTCATTGATCTTGCATACATGGTCTGGTTCCTAGTAACCTTTGGGGGCCTTAAGATCTGGGCACAACAAAAGCATTGGTTAGTGCCCCCCATTTCTTTTCATATACAAATACAATATCAGTTTCTTTTTTAAAGTTCATAATCATAAAATTTAGATATATTTTAGGTAATATATCTAAAGTTTATGATATGTATACATATTCTTTGATGTATTTATGTACCCATGATTAGATAATCTTTAACACAATTTTACTTTGTTTCATTTTTTAAAAGCTATATTAAATTTTTCATACTTATAATTTTAAACAATTTTATTGCTATATAACAAAGGCTAAATAAAAAAAAATATTGTCCTTGTTCAGTTTGTTTAGGCAGTCAGGTTGGCTAGACTTTGTGACTATTACTATGAGGCACAGAATCTCTGATTTAGCACTAAGATTTATCATCAATGTGGTGGGTACTTGTCCTGGATGGAACTCGGGAATATTAATCAGCCAAAGACAAATCTGTGAAGGGCAAAATGCCTCGTTATGGAAGAGTGGAGGCACTGGTAAAGGCAGAGCTCTGGTAGAGGAAGAACAGAGACTCTGGCGAGGGTACTATTGCTGGTTAAAATAAAGCCCAAATAGAAGGAGAGCAAAAACTTTGGAAACAGATGTGGGATGCAGCGGCACACCTGTTGGGTGATCAACCTGGCTTATGTTTCAGGTACTCAAAAGTCAGCACCACTTAGTGGGTGGTTGTCAGGAGAAACAGTAGAGAAAATTTGGATGAATGCAATATTGTCTATTTCAGGCACAGCAGGGGGCTTTGTTCAATTTACATTTATTAAAACACTTGCTTACATATGTAAACAAAGATGAAATTTTGCATGTAGTTTTGCATTAAGAAGAATAGAACTTACTGATCACTCAGTCGTCAAGTCAACTTGTTGCTCTTACAAAGGCCTGGAGTTTGCTTTCCATCATTCTTATCAGTCTGCTTGAAATTTTCTGTAACTCCAGCTCCTGGTGAGCCAATATTTCCCCCTTTCTTACCCTCTCTAAACTTTCCCACATTCCAGTCCTGGCTCTCTTTCCAGTTTACACCCTCTTTCTTTTTCATTACTTCTGTCACATGCATATATGTATACATACACATATAGTCCTAAACACAACCTACTCAGTATGTATGTTATTTTCCTCTATGTTTCCAATGTAGTTCTTACCCTTCGTCAAGAAAATGTCTCTTTGCAACAGGATACCATTATAGAAAACTATAGTCAATGAAATTGAACAGTTCTGGTACTCGGTCCCATCCAGGGCCAGTACCCACCACACTGATCACAAAACTTAGTACTAAATCAGACATTCTTGATTTCTGAAAATTAGGTGAATCAAGGAATGCTAGGAGCTCAACTTTAGTCTTCACTGTGGCTTTGCCCACAGTTTCAAAAGAACTTTTTTTTTCCATGATTCACTAGATTCTGTTTTTTTAAGTGACTCAGTCATGCAAATCTGAAGACTTTATTGCTTCCCTTGTAATCTTAAAATTATCAACCTTTATACATGATATTATTTGCAATAATAATAAAATTAAAAAGTCTAATTTATAATACCATTTGGTAAAATACAACTTGAATAGCAACACATGATCTGAAAACTGTATTTGTGATTTAAAAATTCTTAGGAAAATTTTGCATAGCATATGGTAAGTGACCTGGAATCTCTTACATTTATCTTCTGCACAGTTATCTTCTGTAAATATTTTAATATTCTCAGAAATTAAAGGAGATGAAATGAGGGCTCTACCCAAACTTAATTAATACATGGCTTAGGCTGAGCTCAGCAAATTTCTAACTATACCTAAGTCTAAGCCTTCTCGCCTCTGTACAATCTAGTCCTCTGCAAGCCCAAACCTTAACAGCTTCAGCTTCCAGTTTCTGTCAGCTAAGCGAGGCCTAGAATGTTTTCAGCTTCTGAGACTTACTGCTGAATAAGCTCACCCTTTCCAGTTCTTTCTGAACTCTGGATGCCTACTCCAACTCAGCCATTCTGGCTCAAAATTTCTCTCCAAGCTGACTGATTCAAACTGGCTTCTCTCCACTTCTCACTAAATTGCTCTGCTTGAAAAAACTGCCTCTAAACTTCACTAACTCTCCCCCACTTAACTGAACAGCACTGAACAGTACTGTACTCTATAATTCTACAGGAACTCTTCTTCTTCTTCTTCTTCTTCTTCTTCTTCTTCTTCTTCTTCTTCTTCTTCTTCTTCTTCTTCTTCTCTTTCTCTCTCTCTCTCCCTGCTCTTAAGTAGTAGCTTCTTTTTCCTGTCTACTCTCATGACAGTTAGGCTTATCTTATCTCTGATGGATTCTGTCAAATCTTTCTGTGATTTGTCATTTTCTCTGCCCATAGTTTTTTGGAATTAAAGGTGTGTACTAAATGCTAGCTAGAGGGATTAAGCATGTGTATTCCACCCAGAGAAATTAAAGGTGTGTACAGGGGCATGTCTGTATTGCAGCCAGATCACATAGACCAGGGTCATTGGATGTGATCCTTTTTCCAGAGCAGCCCTGTTGCTGGATTAAAAGTCTTCTACATTTTCTATCTCAGTAATTGTCCCAGTTTCTGTCAATATTGCACCATATTTCAAATTTTGTTCCTGAACACTGCTTCAGTATAGACTAAAACTCACTGCATCCAACTTAAGCAGTCTCTCTCCCTCACAACTGTACCAAAATCAGATTCCTCTTTCCCTTTTGCATCCAACACTCACTTGTACCATCTATCCTCTGGTTACTTGCTCAAACAAAACAAAACAAAACAAAACAAAACAAAACAAAACTGTTTTTCCACATCCTCTTCCACATTGTTTCATAGCAGCCCTTCTGAAAAATGCCAAACCCAAGATTAATCTTCCTGCACATATTCCTTTTCATCTCTATAACTTTACTTAAGTTTTAAAATGTCTCAGTTTATTTTATCTGGATATGACCAACACACAAAGAAATTCTAACACATATGCCTACCCAGTGTGACTTTCTGCAATATTTTTGTCATTATCTTCTCTACACACACTTACAGATGAAAACAGTTGCCTTCAAATTCTGGATATAGACCAGTACTCTGTCAGTGCGGGGAACATGAGATTGAGCGCTCAACAATGATTCAACATATATATTAACCCCTCACCCCCCCCAGGCTCAGAGGAAAAAGATGTGGAAGGAACATAAGAGTAGGGGGATTAAGTAGAATGACATCAAATGCTTTCTTCTGAAATGACACTAATGAAATCACAGTAGCTATAATTACCTGCAAAAGATCAAGCCAGGCAAAGTCCTAGAAATATGAAGTAGATGATGTTGAAACTATGGTTTCATGAGAAATTATTAGCAGTTGGTAGCTAATAGAGAAGAAAAAAAATCATTCTGTTTGTGGGGTTGACCAGTGTTAGGTTTCCCATGGTTTAGTTGATGACACCACACTCATACACATATGGACAACAGCAGCTGAACTTAGTAGTTTAACAAAAAAGTGAGATGATCTTGACATTGAAAGAAGGTGTTTTGAGAGTGATATGACAGGAGTTGGAGAAGGGAAATGAGATGTACATATGATCATATTTCATACTATACTATCTGAAATTATAAAAAATAATGAATAAACTTTTAAAACATAAGGGACTGATAAACAATTCAAAATTGTAAAGAATAACGATGCTTGTATTTTTATAATTTAACAAGCTGCAACATGAAAATGAATTAAGACTATGATGATTGACGATAAGAGAGAATACCTATATTTACATTGAATCAATGAATCAGATTTTGCTAATCTATAAAACATGGAGTCACAAATAAAAAAAAAGAATTCACAGTTGGATCATATATGAACTTTCAAATTGATTCCCCAAACACAAATGTTAACTTCTATAAGCATTCTTATTTGATCATGAATTAATACGGATTTATGACGGAGTGAGTCTCTTTTGAGGATACCATGTGCAAGTTCTTAGGTAAGCCTCACTTTCTTTCTGAATACCTGTTTCCTTTAATTCCCATGCTTCAAATAGCTGTTAAATCTCTTTCAATGAATCTCAACTCTTTTCAAATAAATAAATAGGGAGATAGATAAATAAAAGTTGATGAATGCATACTGATAATGAGAAAATGGCAAAAATAAAAATTCACTCAACTTTTCTTTTTTTTTTTTCAATGCAGTTTATTCAGGAACCTTGAACAATCCTCGGACCCTGGGGAAAGCCAGCCCACAGCTTAAATAGCCTCTGGGTAGCCAACCCAGGCGTGCCACGTGGGCAATGCAGATAGGTCCACATACATGGAAGCAAGCCAGATCCTCAGCCTTGCAGCAACATTTTTCAAATAACAAATACTTTAATAAATATATATATTCATTAGAATTAGAAAATCTGTCTCTATCAAAATGGATAAGTAGGTTTTCAAAGGAAAACAAAACAAAACAAAAAGTAGGAAATAGTTTCAAAGGTAATAAAATGTCATGCACAGAGTAAAATATTCAGGAGTACATTACAAAACAATATTCAAATTTCTGTTAACTTATTGTATGTTTTTGTTAAGCACATAATTAATTAAGTACAAGAGTACAGAATTCTTGTACCTGTAAAAAATAATTAGAGAGAACAAATCAGAATTGAGAAGGAAAGGGTTTATAAATACTTCTATGTTTACACAATATAATTTGTATGTTTATGGCTATATTTGTGATTTAAATAGTCCTTTAAAAACTAAGACTAAAAAGACTGAGAAATGGATTAGTGGCTAGAAACACTTGTTTATCTAGGGAAGACTTGTGTGTAGTTCCCAGATCCTATGTAGGCAGATCAAATATAACTCTAGCTCCAGGAGGATTGACGCCTGTGGCTCCTGAAGTCTCCTACATTTATATCCTCATATGTACTAACCTTCTTAGAATAAAAATAAAATAAAATTTAAAATCATGTTCTGACTAATACAAATATATAGTAAATTATTCTTTTTTTAGTTATTGTATTATTTTCTTTTTTTTAATTTATTTTTTATTATTTTTTTATCAGTTACATTTTATTAGCTCTGTATCCCAGCCGTGTCCCGATCCCTAATTCCCTCCCAGTCCCTCCCTCCCTCCCTCATCTCCACCGTGCCCCTTTCCAAGTCCACTGATAGGGGGGACCTCCTCCCCATTCACCTGATCCTGTTTTATCAGGTATCTTCAGGACTGGCTGCAAAGCCCTCCTCTGTGGCCTAACAGGACTGCTCCTCCCTTTGGGGATGGGGAGACCAAAGAGCCAGTCATTGAGTTCCTGTTAGAAATAGTCCCTGTTCCCCTCACTTTGGGAAACCAATTGGTTACTGAGCTACATCTGGTAGCATGTGGTACAATTGGTACCACAGGCTACATCTGAGTGGAGGTTCTAGGTTATATCCATACATGGTCCTTGGTTGAATGTCAGTCTCAGAAAAGACCCTGTGCCCAGATATATTTGGTCCTTGTGGAGCTCCTATCCTTTCCCCATCAGACTAACTCCCCTTCTTTCTTATGATTCCCTGTACTCTGACAAAGGTTTGGTCATGAGTCTTTGCTTTGAAAATACTGCTAGTTAGAGTCTTTCAGATGCACTCAGTAGACTCCTGTCATACGTTCAATGTAAACCCCATCTGTCTTTCTAAATGAGGATTGATCATCTTACCCCATGTCCGCTCAATTGATTATCTTTTTTAGGTGTATAGATTTCATTATGTTTATCATAACTTATAGGTCTATATAAGTGAGTATATCCCATGTTTGTCTTTCTCCTTCTGGGATATTTCACTCAGAATGATCTTTTCTAGATCCCACCATTTGCCTGCAAATTTCATGATTTCCTCCTTTTTGATTGCTGAGTAGTATTCCATTGTATAAAAATACCACAATTTCTGTACCCATTCCAGCGTTGATGGACATCTGGGTTGTTTCCAGGTTCTGGCTATTACAAATAGAGCTGCTATAAACATGGTTGAGCAAGTGTCCTTTTTGTGTACTTGAACAAACTTTGGGTATATACCTAGCAGTGGTATAGCTGGGTCTGGAGGAAGCACTATTCCTATTTGTCTTAGAAAGTGCCAGATAGCTTTCCAGAGTGGTTGTACCAGTTTACATTCCCACCAGCAGTGGAGGAGGGTTCCCCTTTCTCCACAACCTCTCCAGCATGTGTTATCGCTTGAGTTTTTCATCTTGGCCATTCTGATGGGTGTAAGGTGATATCTCAGGGTCGTTTTGATTTGCATTTCCCTGATGGCTAATGAGGATGAGCATTTCTTTAAGTGTTTTTCTGCCATTCGATATTCCTCTGTCGAGAATTCTCTGTTTAGCTCTGTTCCCCATTTTTTAATTGCATTACTTGGATTGCTGCTTTTCAGCTTCTTTAGTTCTTTGTATATACTGGATATTAGTCCTCTGTCAGATAAAGGGTTAGTGAAGATTCTTTCCCAATCTGTAGGCAGTCGTTTTGTTTTGATGACTGTATCCTTTGCTTTACAGAAGCTTTTCAGTTTCATGAGGTCCCATTTATTGATTGTTGCTCTTAGAGCCTGTGCTGGTGGTGTTCTGTTCAGGAAGTTGTCTCCTGTGCCAATGAGTTCTAGGCTTCAGCGCAGAATTCTACAAGACCTTCAAAGAAGTGCTAACTTCAATTCTCCTCAAGCTATTCCACAAAATAGAAACAGAAGGAACACTACCAAACTCATTCTATGAAGCCACAGTCACCTTAATACCTAAACCACACAAAGACCCAACAAAAAAATAGAACTTTAGGCCTATCTCTCTTATGAACATTGACGCAAAAATACTCAATAAAATACTTGCAAACCGAATCCAAGAACACATCAAAGATATCATCCACCATGACCAAGTAGGCTTCATCCCAGGCATGCAAGGGTGGTTCAACATACGGAAATCCATCAATGTAATCCACTACATAAACAAACTGAAGGAGAAAAACCACATGATCATCTCCTTAGACGCCGAAAAAGCATTTGACAAAGTCCAACACCCATTCATGTTTAAAGTCTTGGAGAGATCAGGGATACAAGGCACATACCTAAACATAGTAAAGGCAATATATAACAAGCCTATAGCTAACATCAAACTCAATGGAGAGAAACTTAAATCAATCCCACTGAAATCAGGGACAAGACAAGGCTGTCCATTGTCCCCATATCTCTTCAACATAGTACTTGAAGTCCTAGCCAGAGCAATAAGACAACTAAAGGAGATCAAGGGGATACAAATCGGAAAGGAAGAGGTCAAAGTGTCACTATTTGCAGATGATATGATAGTATACATGAGCGACCCCAAAAATTCAACCAGAGAACTCCTTCAGCTGATAAACACCTTCAGCAAAGTGGCAGGATACAAAATCAACTCAAAAAAATCAGAATCCCTCCTATATACCAAAGACAAAAAGGCTGAGAAAGAAATTAGGGAAACAACACCCTTCACAATAGCCACTAATAACATAAAGTACCTTGGTGTGACTCTAACCAAGCAAGTGAAAGACCTGTTTGAGAAAAACTTCAAGTCTCTGAAGAAAGAAATCGAAGAAGATATCAGAAGATGGAAAGATCTCCCGTGCTCATGGATTGGTAGGATTAACATTGTGAAAATGGCCATACTGCCAAAAGCAATCTACAGATTCAATACAATTCCCATCAAAATACCAACTCAATTCTTTACAGACCTTGAAAAAAAGATTCTCAGCTTCATATGGAGAAACAAAAAACCCAGAATCTCCAAAACGATCCTGTACGACAACAGATCATCTGGAGGTATCTCCATTCCTGATCTCAAGCTGTACTACAGGGCAACAGTAATAAAAACTGCATGGTATTGGCATAGAAACAGAAAGGAGGATCAATGGAACCACATAGAAGACCCAGAAATAAATCCACACACCTATGAATACTCGATATTCGACAAAGAAGCCAATTCCATTCAATGGAAAAAAGACAGCATCTTCAACAAATGGTGCTGGACCAACTGGATGTCTACATGCAGAAAAATGAAAATAGATCCATATTTATCACCCTGCACAAAACTAAAGTAAATTATTCTTATCCATTGAGGAAACCAAGTATTTTGTACTTTGAGAAACAACACAAACGTTTTGCAAAATTAGTTTGACATGACGAGTAGAATGTGTGTTAGATAATACATTATCCCATTGCTCTGACAGTGGCATGGAAGAGAGAGCAGAAGCCGTTGATACTTGTAATCCACCTAGTTTGATATACAAAATGTGGAAATAATAAAAGACTGTTTCAATCACAGTGAAATATAGAGAGCTCCACATGTATGCAATGACATATGCAAACCTGTACTCTCACAAATACATACATAAGTACACATGCACACACAGAGACACACATACACACACATACAAAGACCCACAGAGCAAGCAAGAGAGGGAGAGGCTGAGAGGAAGAAAGACAGATATTTTAAAAATTTGCCATGATTTTTAATATTAGTACAATTCCTTGAGTTTAATAAATTTTTGAAAAGCTTGGGGTATGTCTAAATATAAATTTCTGTTACATATTAAATACAAAATTATGATATCAGAGCTTACTAAATGCTATTAATTCATTTAAAGTATTTTTAAAAGAGTCAAGGTTTATTTTATTAAATTGAAGTTTTATTGTCATTATATAAACTCCAATTTCAGATTCTGCAAGTGTGGTGCCTTTTTTAGCACTCTATGGTGTAGAATCAGTTAACATTCATTATTTTGTAGTAGTTTGTTTTATCCAGCAACATATTCTCCAAGTTTATCCTTGTTATCACATATTGCACTCTCTTAAGGATATAATTTCCTTATTTGTATTTACATCTAATTTACCCAGTCATATGTTAATAAATAATGTGCTTTCCATATCTCATATTTTAAATATTTTTAATATGTATTTGAACATAATAACATCTTATAATATCAGTATAATCTTTTGGTCAAAACCCAAAGATTGGAATGCTGGTATACACAATTACTAAATGAACAAATTCACAGAAGAATACAGCTTGTTTCTGACAATTAGTGGCTAACTTTCTGGCATTTCATTAAGGTTCCAAATGCTTTAGGGATAATCTGAGATTTGTGAACTATCTCCTGAGGGGGAGTCTCCAAAGGTAACAAAACAAAATCTTTAAATTGTCCTCAATAGTGCCCTGCTAAAGAACTCACCGAAGAATTAAGAGATTTCAGGACAAGTCATAAATATAGACAGGTTAAATGTCTAGAATCTAAAACAATGACTGAGTTTGCTCTGCTGTTGTCATCATATGTAAGTGACTGCTTCTGATCAGCTTCTATAATTTCTATTTCCCCAAAATGTCTGGACAACAATTGGACTTCTCTTCCTTTGCTTATACCTATCTTTAAGATTATATTTGAACATATTGAAATAGGATGAGACAGTGAGCAACATGCTGTAAATTGTCTCAGAGAATAATTAATTTTGTATGCAACCACTTATGTGTGTGCTTATGAATGTAAATTATTTTATTTCTTATGAAATTCAGAAATGAGAGGAAGAGATGATGAATAAATGCCATAAATGTTTATGTATGTTGATGTATATGTGTCTCGGCATAAATATGTAAAATATATACACTCATATATATTCATATATGTAAAATCATTGTGCATCTATACATATACATATATAGATGTATATGAGACAAAATTTGAAGTTGTAAATTTTCAACCATTCATTTTCATATTTTATAAACATTGGTCTGGTGACTTACCTTCTTTAACAATCATTTCAAAATAGTTTTTAAAGTTTAGAGTTTTTATGGGATTCCTGATTATGTGAATGCATGAGTATTTATTTCTTGTGGTTTATTTTGGGCTCTTTTTTTTCCATATTTGTTTTGTCCCATTCTGTTTTGTCAGATTTTTTTACAGTTTATTCACTTTGTATCCCAGTTGTAGCCCCCTCCCTCATCTCTTCCCAGTCCCACCCTCTCTCTCACTTCCTCCTTTATCCCTTCCTCCTAGTCCACTGAGAGGGAAAGTTTTCCTCCCCTCCTATCTGACCCTAGCTTATCAGGTCCCATCAGGACTATCTGTATCTTCTCAAATTATATTTTATTATTATACCATAGAAAGCTGCTTGTTTTCTAATGAGAGACAGAAAAGGAGTTCATCCAGATAGGAGTGGAGGTTGGAGAGGAATGTGAGACATAGATGAAGGGAAAATGGTAATCATGATATATATTGTGAGAAAAAAATTGTATTTTCAACAAAAAGAAAGAACAAAAATAAAAATAATTTACCCCCCCCCCCCCCGCCCCTTTTTGGAAATCTAGCACCCATTTATCCAAAAGGAATTTTTAGGAGTGTTGGTTGTATGATTTGTATTTCCCTTAATTTGCTCTGGTTTTTCATATTTCCCACAGTTCGTGTGTGTGTGTGTGTGTGTGTGTGTGTGTGTGTGTGTGTGTGTGTACAGATGTAAGATTTTATTTTTGATGACCCTGTCCTGGTCATCCAGTATGGGAGCTTGGTTTAGTGTTAGCTATGGACATAAGCTGCATGTATTGGTCAGATTTTACCTGTCTCTCACATGTGCTTTGTTGCAGCCCTGACAATAATGTCCCTCTGCAGAAGCATGCATGCATACATTTGTCAAAGGTTCTTCAGATAGGTTCCTGTTGACCTGAAAATGTGCAAAACCAAGAAAAATTATGTTCTTCATGGTTGAGAACTGTGCTTAAGAGCTTCAGGTATCTGAATCACTTAATTGCCTTTCTGCTTCTACACAATCCTACCATTTCAGAAGTGGATAACAGAGATTCCGTTTATGCTTTGTCCAAAGAAAGGTCATTCAGCACATCAGGTAAAGGTACAGCATAAACTCTGAGCATACACCCTCATTTTTCATTTTAAATACTTTTCATATAAAGGGATTATGTTCATCATGCTCGCTTATAGTTTTTATGCTTATTTTTTCTTTTATATTGAAAATGTGTTTTTTCATAAGATATCTTCTGACTACAGTTACCCCTTCTTCTATTCCTCTCAGAGGTAGATGGTAATATCTTTTCCTTTTTGGGTGGGCTGGTGTTTCATTTCTTGGGTTCTATTTTTCTTTCTGATTCTTTGGAGAATGTGGTGGCTGTGTGTTGCTTGGTAAGGAATTCTTTTATCTTCCTGCCAGGGATAGTCACCATGGTTTCCTGTTTCTTGGTATTGAGAGATGATACTTAGCAATGGAGAAGGGCTAGAAGGTGGGAGGTTTGAGGTGGTCCACAGCAGGGAGGAAAGCAAGGGGTGCCTCCAAGACACGCTTAGTCCCCTGGGATGGAGGCAGAGTGCGAGGAGAGACCACAGCAGAACAGTGTGTTACAGAGATGTGTATGAGACTGGGACTTACATTTAGAGAAGAGATAACGCCTGTGTGAGTTGGTGAGAGTGTGGTGAGAGAATGTATGTTGGAGAGTAGAGCCGCATGATCCGTCTCCACAAATGCATGACTTAAGGATTGCCTCTAGGCCACTAGGATTTTGTTAACTTGCACATCAGCTGCCAGAGCACAATAGTGGCTGCAGAGCCAGGTGACCCTGGCTCACTTCTATGTGCACAGGGAGAAACAGTCATGGTGATTACTGTAGATGACTGTGTCCTGCGGTACCCAGTGCCTTTACAGCTCTGTGTAATCGTGACTCGCTCCTCCACTTCTCACTCTTTCTCTAAAGGCCCCTTCTTGTCCTGCTCGAGACTTTCTTTTCCACTTTTCCTTCTGATTTCTTATTCAGGTATCGTACCCTAAAGCAGTAACTAGCCTCATAAGAAGAGGACCTAATCTGTCAATCTCCCCTCCTCAGACTTTTTTGATCTGTGCTTTTTTCAGTTATCTCTCTTTCTCTCATTTAAAATCATATTATTCTATGGTGATTTTTGTGCATACCTTTTTCTTTCTTTTATTTTTTATTTATTACAATTTATTCACTTTGTAACCCAGGTGTAGCCTCCTTCCTCATCCCCTCCTAAACCCAGCCTCCCTCCCTCTCCTCCTCCCATGCCCCTCCCCAAGTCCATTGATCTCCCTTTCCATCTGACCCTAGCCTATCAGCTCTCATCAGGACTGGCTGCATTGTTTTCCTCTGTGCTCCCCCCTCACAGGTAGGTGATCAAGAGTCAGCCACTGAGTTCATGCCAGAAACAGCCCCTGTTCCCCTTACTAGGAAACCCACTTGGAGACTGAGCCGCCATGGGCTACATCTGTGCAGGGGTTCTAATTTATCTCCATGCACGGTCCTTGGTTGGAGTATCAGTCTCAGTAAAGACCCGTGGGCTTTTCAGATATCTCAGAAAAGAGCGTTGAGTTCATTGCAGAGCTCCTGTCCCCTCCAGGTCTTTCTACCTCCCCCTTCTTTCATAATACTCCCTGCACTCTGCCCAAAGTTTGGCAAAGTTTGATTGAAAGACTGTTTTCAATTGTATTGTTCTAGCCTCTCTCCCTTCCTCCAAACCCAACACCCTGTGTATGAGATTGGTTTCATCTGCTGAATATAGTCTTTTTATAGTTCAGCTTCATAGTCTACAAATTGTGGTGACAGTAGCAGGTAGTTCTCTGGGATGCTAGGATTATGTGATTTATGTTCTACATTACTACATATAGAAATTGAATTTAGTGTAACCAATGCTATAACAGGGTTACTGGAGATATCCTACCACAATCCCTTCAGTATTCTTGAGGCTCTTGGCCTGCTCACAGAGCCAGGAAGCAGAAGTGCTTATTTCTTCTTTATTTTGGGTGGAAGAGGTGATGGAAAGTCTTTAGCCATGTAAGATTCACTTACAGGAGACATCATTAGTCTTACCCAGAGAGACTGAATATAAGAAAACATGGCCATCATCATGTATATCTTGGATGACGAAGGCTTTTACTTTTGCTGGGATTTTAGATGGCTGAGCTCAGGCACCTACTAGAGATTGTTCTGCTTATAGCATCCATGTTCTAGATAGGAGCCTAGAGCTGGGCTGAATCTCTCTAGACTTTTCTGAGTACACTTGGACCTGTGAGTCTCCACCCTCTCATCTTTCTGGCTACTTTTTCATATTGCAAGCTGGGCTTTCTCCAGAACATTAGGTTTTGGCTTAAAGCTGTAATTTTCTTAAATCTGGAAAACATGGAGAGCATAGATGGCCTAACCGCCTGGCCTTGGGAAAATGGAACAATACTCAACAATACTCCCAGAGCCACCACCAGCAGCTGGTGCTCTTCCCTGAAGCTATTCTTGAATCTTTTTTGACTCATCTTTTATCAGTTGTCTAGCATCTGATTCTCATCATCTCGTGCTCTTTCCCTGGTCGCTGGTTATTTACATAAAGTATTTCACCAGAGAAAGAATAGCAAGCCTGCAGTTTACCTTAAGGTAACTTAGCACTTGTATAAATCTGAGAATGACCCAGAGAGTTTGTTAACAGGAACTTTTGTCTAAGTTAGACACTTCAGTAATCAGCTGGACACTGATGGATTTCTTGGGATTTTCTTGAGAAAATAATAAAGCATATTTCTATTTCATATCTTCTCAGATAACTTTCAAGCCCTGTATTTATCCCCTCTGGTCTTTTAAAAATGTATAGTGCCAAAAAGCACATAAGTGGAGTTATAAAGCTTAATGTCTGGAAAATAATTAAATAGACTTAATTGTGCTGGCTGAGCCTACCACTCACATGTGCGGGGACACATTTTACCATCACTCTGCTCACTTCCTACTTTGATTTAATGCAATGGTTGTGAAGCTGTGGGTCACAACCTCTTTGGAAGGGGACACACAGGGTTCAGATATCAGATATTTATATTCATAAAAGTAGCAAAGTTACAGTTATGCCATGTGGGAGTCACCACAACATGAGAAACTTTATTAAAGGGTCTCAAGCATTAGAAGGTTGAGAACCACTGGTCTAAGGTGACTTGTTTGTTTGTTTGTTTCTGTTTGCTTTTTTTCCCCTACATTGAATGACTGTGAAGGTTCAATAAAATGTGTGAGAGTTCTAGAAATGTTAAAGAAAGTGGCAGACACATAGAATTTTGTACTCTTACGCAGTCAGAATACTCATAATGGAATGTTATGGGTGTGGAACATAATGCAGAGCTGTAGGCATCACTGTGTATGGTAGCAACAAAGTACATTTAGAAATAAAAACTTAGGGATTGATATCATTTATCTGAAGAGTTTCCAAAAGAAACAAACAATTGAACTACAGAATTTCGGAGTCAAAGTCTATTCTTTCTTTTTATTTATTTTATTTTATTTTTCTTTATTAATTACACTTTACTCACTTTGTATCCCCCCGTGGTTCCCTCCCTCCTCCCATCCCAATCCCTCCCTTCCTCCACCCTCTGCATGCATGCCCCTTCCCAAGTCCACTGATAGGGGAGGACTTCTTTTCCTTCCTTCTGATCCTAGTCAATTAGGTCTCATCAGAAGTGGCTGCCTTGTCCTCTTCTGTGGCCTGGTAATGCTGCTTCCCCCTCAGGGGGAGGTAATTAAAGAGCAGGACAATCAGTTCATGTCAGAGACAGTCCCTGTTCCTACTACAATGGAACCCACTTGGATACTGAACTGCCATGGGCTACATCTGTGCAGGGGTCTTAGGTTATCTCCATGCATAGTCCTTGGTTGGAATAGCAGTCTCAGGAAAGAACCCTGTGCTCAGATTTTTTGGTTCTGTTGCTCTCCTTATGGAGTTCCTGTCCTCTCCAGATCTTACTGTTTCCCACTTCTTTCCTACGATTCCCTGCACTCTGCCCAAAGGTTGCCCATAAGTCTCAGTATCTACATTGATAGTCTGCAGGGCAGAGCTTTTCAGAGTTCCTCTGTGTCAGGCTCCTGACTTGTTCCCTCTTTTCTTTCTTCTGATGTCCAGCCTCTTTGCCTTTCTGGATAGGAATTGAGCATTTTAGCAAGAGTCCTCCCTCTTTTACTCCTCCCCACCTCCATACCATCATCTCTTTCTGCTCAAGAAAGGAGAGGTCTCAAATAGATATCAACCCATCTTGCCACATCACATTGCAATAAGACTAGGCATGTCTTCTCCTATCAAGGCTAGACAAGGCCACCCAGTTAGGGGAAAGAGATCCAAAATCAGGAAACAGAGTCAGAGACAACTCCTGCTCCCACTGTTACGAGTCTCACATAAAAACCAAGCTGCACATCTGTTACATATATGCGGAGGACTTAGGTACTTCCCATGTATGCTCTCTAATTGTTGGTTCAGTTGCTGTGGGCAACTATGGGCCCAAGCTAGTTGATTCATAAGGTTCTTGTGGTATCTTGACCTCTCTGGCCCCCCTCAATCCTTCCTTCCCCTTCTTTGACAGAATTCCCCAAGCTCTGTCTTGTATTTGGCTGTTGGTCTCTGTATCTGTTTCCATCAGCTTCTGTGAAAAGCCTCTCAGATGACAAGTATTCTAGGCTCCTGCTTACAAGTAGAGCTGAATATCATTAGTAGTGTCACGGATGGGCTCTCTCTCAAGGTATGGGTCCCAAGTGTAGCCAGTCAGTGGTTGGCAATTCCTCCACTTTCTCTTCCGTCTTTACACCTACACATCGGTAGGCAAGCAAATTACGGATTAAAGGGTTTTTGGCTGAGTTGGTGTCCCCATCTCTCCATTGGAAGTCTTGCCTGTTTACAGGAGATGGAGTTTTCTTTCTAACATCTTCTGTTGGAATGGACTAATGGACAGATATTCTTTAAATTTGATTTTGTCACAGAAGATCTTGTTTTCTCCTTTTATGGTGATTGAAACTTTTGCTAGGCACAGTACTCTAGGCTGGTATCGGTGGTCTCTTAGAAACTACAAGACATCTGCCAGGCCTTTCTGCCTGTTAGAGTCTCTGTTGAAAAGTCAGGTGTAATTTTGATAGGTTTGCCTTTATATGGTACTCAGCCTTTTTCCCTTTCAGCTTTTAATATTCTTTCTTTATTCTATATTTAGTGTTTTGATTATTATGTGGCTGGAGATTTTTTTGGTCCAATCTATTTTGTGTTTTGTTAGCTTTTGTGTGTTTATAGGCATCCTTTCCTTTAAGTTGGAGAAATTTTCTTCTACCATTTTATTGAAAATGTTTTCTGTGCTTTTGAGTAGGAAATCTTTTCCTATTCCTATTATTCTTAGGTTTTGCCTTTCCATTGCATCCCAGATTTCCTGAATGTTTTGTATCAGAAACTTTTTAGATTTAACATTTCTTTGGTCCATATACTGATTTCTTCTATCATGTTTTCTATGCCTGAGACTGTCTCTTCCATCTCTTGTATTCTGTTGACGATGCTTGCATTGGTAATTTCTGTTCTCTTCCCTAGGTTTTCCATCTCCAGGATTTCCTCAGTTTGTGTTTTCTTTATTGCTCCTATTTTGATTTTCAGGTCTTGAACAGTATCCATAATTTTCTTCACCTGTTTGATTGTATTTTCCTGTATTTCTTTAAAGGATTTATTCATTTAATATGTAAAGGCCTCTGGCGTCCTCATAAGATTGGATTTCAGGTCATCTTCTTGTGCTTCCACTATGTTAGGATATCCAGAGCTTGCTGTAGTAGAATATCTGGGCTCTGGTGCTGTCATGTTACTGTGGCTGTTGTTGATTGAATTTTTATACTTGCCACCTGGGTTTTGTGGTCATTATAGATTTGGGTACTGACTTCTTAGTTTATCTTTGTTGGCTGAGTGTGTTTTAATGTTTCCCCACTTTGTTTCTGTTTCCTCTTTGTCTTATGTCCTGATAATGTTCCAGTGATCAGTAAGTCTTCAATTCCAAAAGGGTGTCTCTCCTGGAGTTTTGTGGCCTGTGGATCCTAATTTTGTTGTTTTGTTTCTGTTTTTTGTTTCTCTCTCTCTCTCTCTCTCTCTCTCTCTCTCTCTCTCTCTCTCTCTCTGTGTGTGTGTGTGTGTGTGTGTGTGTGATAAAGTTACCTCTCTTGTCTCTATTACCACTATGCCCTGGGTCCCTTATGTTAGAGTGGCCTCGTGGAAAGCAGGCAGGGTTGTGGAGGAGGAATTGGAGCACAGGGTATGGAGTACAGTTTTCCTCCTTTGGATGTGCCTTCTGGGGCAATTGGCTGGCTAGTGCTTTATGGGAGGAAGCTTATCTAGGGTTCCTAGTGCCAGCGGGCCTCCAGGAATGCAGGTGCAGTAGTGGGGCTGGAGATGGGAAATCAGGTATGGAGTGTAGTTACTGCTGCTTGGTGTATTCTCAAGGAAGTTAGCTGTCAAGGCCTTGGTGCAGGATCTTACATGTTGTTCCTGGTGCTAACAGGCCTCCCAGAAAGTGTGCAGTATTGTGGGGTGGAAAATCAAGTGCAGGATATGAGGTACAGTTTAAAGCTTTTGGTTGTGCTTTCAGGGGATTAGCTGGCACAAGCTTCAGGGGGTCTTACCTGGTGTTGATTGGGCCAGCAGACCTCTGGGAAGGCAGGCAGAGGTGTGGGGCAAGAAATGGAGCACATGATATAGGGTGCAGTTTACCA
Source organism: Meriones unguiculatus (assembly GCF_030254825.1). Classification (NCBI taxonomy): domain Eukaryota; kingdom Metazoa; phylum Chordata; class Mammalia; order Rodentia; family Muridae; genus Meriones; species Meriones unguiculatus. The sequence goes on from NC_083356.1 coordinate 107,812,233, forward strand.
CTGTTAGATGTGCTTTCAGAGAAGTTTGAGGGCAAAAGCTGGGACCAGAATCTTTTCCATTGTGTTGCTGGTGCTTTTAGGACCTCTAAGAAAGCAGGTAGAGTTGTGGGTGAGAAGTTGAATGTAGAGTATAGAGTGCAGTTCCTGCTGTTGTATGTGCTTTCAGGGTAGTTGGCTGCTGTCCCTGGTGCTAACAGGCCTCCATAAAAGCAGGCAAAGTTGTGGAGAGGAAATGGAGTACAGGATATGGGGAAGAGTTCATTGCAGCTTGGCATGCTTTCTGGGGAGTTGACAGGCAAGTGCTAGGGGCATGGTGTGGGGATCTCTTACCTGCTGTCCCTAGTGCTCCTATGCTTCCAGGATGCAGGCAGAAGTGTTGGTCAGGAAATGAGGTGCAGAGAATGCTAATTTATTCCTCTTGTGTATTCATTATAGAACATTAGCAATACAGTCACATCTTTTATAATCAGAGCATATGTAGGCATCAAACACTTTGCTTATTTGAGTAAAGTCACATTATTTGCAATACATTATCTATTTCTAGTTCTAGATATTTTGATGTATAATGATCTGTCTACTTTCAAATATTCTAAAACTGAAAGTTAAGATCTGTCTTGGAAATCTTATCTTTCGTAACTTGCTGTGTGATACTACTGGAATGTACTGATGTCATGATTGTATCTCTCTGTCCAGAATAGATTAAAAACTTATGGAGAAACACAACCTCACAGTGGTGACTGAGTTCATCCTGATGGGCATCACTGAGCGCCCTGAACTACAGGCCCCGTTGTTCGGATTGTTCTTGGTAATCTACATGAGCTCAATGGTCGGCAACTTGGGAATGATCATCCTCACCACAGTGGACTCCAGGCTACAAACGCCCATGTACTTCTTTATCAGACACCTGGCTATCACAGATCTTGGTTATTCTACAGCTGTGGGACCCAAGATGTTGGTAAATTTTATTGTAGATCTAAACATAATCTCCTATAATCTTTGTGCTACACAGCTAGCTTTTTTTCTTGTGTTTATAATTAGTGAACTCTTTATTCTGTCTGCAATGTCCTATGACCGCTATGTGGCCATCTGTAAGCCCCTGTTCTACACTGTCATCATGTCGCAAAGGGTGTGTCATGTGCTGGTGGCAATTCCCTATTTGTACTGCACATTTGTGTCTCTTCTAGTCACCATAAAGGTTTTCACCTTGTCTTTCTGTGGCTACAATGTCATCAGTCATTTCTACTGTGACAGTCTCCCCTTGTTATCTTTGATCTGCTCAAACACACGTGAAATTGAAATGATTATTCTGGTCTTGGCAGCTTTTAATTTGATGTCTTCTCTACTGGTGGTCCTTGTGTCTTATCTGCTCATCCTCACAGCCATTCTCAGGATGAAGTCTGCTGAGGGCCAGCGCAAGGCTTTCTCCACCTGTGGGTCCCACCTGACAGTGGTCACTGTCTTCTATGGCACTTTGATATTTATGTATGTGCAACCTCAGTCCAGTCACTCCTTTGACACTGATAAAGTGGCTTCCATCTTTTACACACTGATTATCCCCATGTTAAATCCAATGATATACAGTTTGAGGAACAAAGATGTAAAACATGCAATTCAAAGGACATTAGAAAAGTTATACAGCATACTGTCACAAATATTACATACAAAATGAATTCTTATAATGAGAATTGAATGAATATCTGCTATGTCTCTTGTCAGAATATTTATCCTGCACAAAAGAACTTACTGAATAATTAAAGATTGCCCATCTTGTACTAACACATTTTATAATGCTATGGATTTATTAGTAAAAATGTCTTTGTAATTTTAAATTTTTATTTGTATATGCGTGTGCATGTCTCAGCATGGGTGACAATCAGAGAACAACTTGCAAGAGTTATTTCTATCCTTCTTCCATGTGGGTCTTGAGGATGAAACTCAGCATTGAAGTCTTCAGTTTGTTGAGCAATCTCCTTTTCTCCCCTTAATGGGAAGGACAAATTATAGCATGATATTAAAGGTAGAGAAATAATAAATTTTCTATTGTAACAGAGTGTTTTTAGGTCTCTACATCATTAGCATGAAGAGCAGTAGGTATGCTATTTGCACGTGAAAAATACTGTATTCATATGAAGAATTGATTTGGTGTTTTTTTTTTTTAATGCAGTTTATTCAGGAACCTTGAACAATCATCTGACCCTGGGGAAAGCCAGCCCACAGCTTAAATAGCCTCTGGGTAGCCAACCCAGGCGTGCCACGTGGGCAATGCAGATAGGTCCACATACATGGAAGCAAGCCAGATCCTCAGCCTTAGCCAAATGTGGAATTGTTCGTGACAGAGAGCACTCACCATCGGGAAGGTGGAAGGCGGAAACCAGCTCCATCTTTAAGGCATAGCATTCCGCAGCTCTCTACAGTTCCCCCTTTTTGTTTTAGACGCATCAGGCAAGAGTAGAGGTCTGATCTCTGATATTAGAAATAAATTGGGACTTTGTACCGATGTTCATTTAGGTGTCATCCACCCAAAGAGCATCAGACCCGTCCAATACCTTTTTCTCAGAGGCGGGACCTGGGGCATCAACCCGCATGCAATCAGACATGCTCTTCTCTGGGTCCAAAGCGGCTGACCCTGAGTGCAGTGCTTAGCCTCGCATCCTGAGCGTAACATTTTAGCTTTTTATGGTATCCAACCATGCTTGGGGAGAATGTCCTGCTTCAATGGCTGTAAAGGCCTGAATGATCATGGCTGCATCACACTGTTGTGAGACTCTAATCTTGCATATATACCACAGGCAAACCAAGGAGACCACCAGAAGGCCTGCTAACGCTCCCATGCCCGCCCATTCCTTCAGATGATTCATGGCTGCAGCAATCCATGATGATAATCCTGTGGCTAGTCCTGCATCCACTCTGGTAGAATTTACTGTGACGATGGCCACTCTCAGCTACTCCATCGTAGTATCGAATTCTCCAGTCCAATTACCTAAAATATAGCTCGATAATTGCTTAGACAGATTTGCAGCACAGGAAAAATTCTCATGTTATATGCTAGTGACTCAAAGTCCAGCATATTTTCATTGACAGCCAAGTTGAGCGATTTGCCATAGGGTATCAATTTGCTCCTGCACGAGGTCAATCCTCTGATTGAACACTATCAAGCTTCCTTTTAGTTGAGGATTAATTCCTTTATGTACAACTAAGGCATGAGCTACATTGGCTAAATGATTGTTCAGGGCCTGAGCAGGGTTAGGGTTAGGGATTTGGTTTTTATACCATTCCTGTTACAAGGTATTTTTCACACTCTATGTGCATCTATTTATATATTTCTCCTTTTCTGTGGACTTAATAGCTCTGCTTAGATTTCTTATGTTCCTGCAGATAGCTTTTAAATAACATTCAGATGTATAGATTATTTTAAAATAACATTCAGGTAGGCTTGCAGTAGACATGTGATCACACAATGATTAGAAAAACTCTAGTATATAAGTAGGAATGAATGTCCCTATGCTACGTAGGGATATTTAATTATTTTTGTTGTTTGCTTGTTTGTTTTGTAAGCACATTGTTTTTATATAGAGGTCAAGGGACTTTATTAACATAACACAACTGGCTTTTGGTAACATATAGCTTTAGTTTAGTATCTTATTTTGTCTCATGTAGGGTGCTTGTACATATTAATGAATACACTTATTATAATACACTTCTTGAGTTATGCCATAAATTCATAAAAGAGGTATGATTTTCCTTATTGACTTATTTTTATATCATGTCTATTTATGTCTACAGGGTGATCACCGCCTTTGATATCAAAAGAAAAAGAACATTTCATTTTTTGTGATGTTCTATTTTTACATTCTAGCTTTTGTCAGTGATATGCTTCCTCCACATATAGCCTGGGAATGTTTAAATTAATAGCGTTTCAAAATGTTTTATGACTACGAAGTAATCTTTAGGAAATAAAATTTATAATTAGGGAAATTAACTGAGTATTTGTATTTGAAAAGTCCATTGTTAATATGTGTACTTAAATGTAAAACCACTAAGATGAATGCAGGGTGTGTAAAATTCTGTTGTTTAGCTAAATTGACATGAAGTTGAGTTAGTTTACAAATATGTATGTTAATATCCAGGATTATGGACATGGGATATGACAATAGAAGGAAGAATATATGAAAAGGGGAATATGATATTCAGGAGGATGGACACCATGGAGGTTAATGGAGGTGAAAATAAAGTACATGATATGTTTGTACAGAAATATCAGAATTCAGCCTCCTTGTTTGTGCAACACAAATTATACCTTGAAGAAAGAATGGAAAATATCAGCAGGTTTCTGCTTATTAAAGAAGCATTTATTCTCTTATCATGCTTTTTTAATGAAGTAATTCATTAACTTGTTATTTTCATACAATTCATAATTGAAGCCTGTTCCCCTAGGTTTGTCTCCTCTGGGCTTTATCACAGTTGAGTAAGCAGATATAAACACTTTAAATTATCAATATTCACAGAAAATTCAAACCTTTACTTGCTGTTCTTTGGGTAAGATAAGTATCAATTTGAGGAATTCTTTATTCTAGAATGTAGCATTTCACATTTAGCAGTGTTAATTTGTACTAAGTAATTTCATTACTAAAAGTCACATATTAGACACTAGCTTTTACTTATTTACTGTTATTTTAAAATATAATATACTAACATGTCTCTTTATGAAAAATAAATAAAATTTCTGAGACAAATGAGAGAAAACTAGGAAATATTGAAATGAGGTTTGTATACCAAGAATGAGTGTCATGTGCTATGCACTATCAGTCTCCTGATAAATGTTACCCCAAAGAAAAAGAAATCATTAGTCTGCTAATAGAGTATAAAATATTGACATTTAATATTGAAGGTATTTTATTTTTATATGATTGTGAAAACAATCATATAAAAATAAAATTTGTATCTTTACTATATAATCCAGTATTCAATTGAAATAACTACTTATTAATTTAAAATGGAGAGGAGAACCTCCCCTATCAGTGAACTTGGGGAGTGGCATGCATGCAGAGGGAGGAGGGAGGGTGGGATTGGGAGGGGAGGAGGGAGGAGCTTATGGGGGGATGCAGAATGAATAAAGTGTAATTGATGAAAAAAAATCATACTAAATAAAAAATTAAAAAAACAGATTTAATTATTTGAAAATAGTCAAACATAGTAAGTCATAAGTTTTGCTTATTTTTCTTAGAATATATGAAATGTTATACTTTCTAACAATACTTACAAGTACATTTACATTAATTTAGAAGCTAGGCATCCACTGTTCAGTAATCTATGATAAAGGTTCCTAATGATTTTGGCTATAGACCTCGGAGTGTATTTTATTATTAACTTCCTCAAACCTGCATCTTTTGTATCCACATCTAGTACAAAAGCCTAATTTTTGAGAAACTGAGTTCTATTTCCTCAGTTATCAAAAGAATAAACAAGTGTATTTTCAAAATATCACTAGGCATCATCATATTCTTTAAAGAATATGGGGAAGTGGGCAGGTGAAATCTCTCAATAACCATAGATATTGGGAAGTGGAAGAAAGATGATTGTTGTGCAGTCAAGGCTATCCTGAACTATACCGTGGGATGGAATCTTACATCTACATAGGAAAAAAACCATAATTCTTAGATATAAATTGTTAACAATTAAATAATTTGTGTCCTAAAATGTTTCATAAAATGTAATACATGTGTAATTCATTGGATAATCAATATATATCAGTATATTCCATAATTTCCTTTTAAATTTTGATTTGGGAATAATTTTCTCATAAAACATTCTCCTACATTATTAATGAGTTTTAACTGTCATTGTGCAATTTTATATATACAGATTTTCATAAACTATTCTGCATAATTTTCACAGATTTAGTATGATTCTAGTACAATGTAGTGTCCACATATAGCAACTCAACGTGTTCTGTGTCATAGGTAATTTTTGTACCGAGGCCATTTTTTGCTTTATTGTATTTTAAGATAAAAATACTTAATTATATTCAGTGTAGATTTGTAGGATTTAAGGAGGAATATATCTATATTGTATATCTCATTATACACACATGCATACAGACAGATGAGAAAGATGTGATTAAAATTAAAATGGCTATGAATTTGAAAGAAGGTTCAGCAGGAACATACACAGGACAGCTTGGAAGGGGAGCAGAGAATAGTGAAATTATATTATCACATAAAAATTGCAATTTTAAAACAGAAATATCATGAATTAAAACTATTGATTTAACAGTTAGGGTCTGGGCTAGGTTCTCTTCACAAATGTTGTGAATGTGAGGCTTGGCCTTCCTGTGGTGATACTAACAGTGGAAGAAGTCATGTCTCTGACTCCTTTGCCTGCCCTTGGGACACGTTTCTTTCTACTGGGTTGCCTCATGCAGCCTTGACATGATTTTCTGTGGATAATCCTTTTTGTTGTTCTTGTTTGTTTTGTTTTGTTTGGGACAGGGTTTTTCTTTGTAGCCTTGGCTGTCCTGGACTCGCTTTGTAGACTAGGCTGCCCGTGTCTGCAGATGACAGAGATCCGCCTGCCTCTGCCTCCCCGAGTGCTGGGATTACAGGTGTGCACCACTTCCCTGCCCCGGCTGCCTGCTCTTGATGTAACTTGTTGGGCCACTTCCCTGCCCGGGCTGCCTGCTCTTGATGTAACTTGTTGTGCTGTGTTCTGTTGATACCCCTGGAAGGAAGTCTTGCTCTTTTCTGAAGAAAAACAAAGTAAGAATGGATCTGGGAGATTGGGGGTGGAGGCAGGAATTGTAAGAAGTGGTAAAAGGAAAAACTGAGGTCAGGGTGTAAGATAGGAAAGAAGAATATAAAATTTTAATTAAAACGTACCCTGTGCCAGGGGCTTTTCAGGGGATATTCCTTGACCTAGGATCATTGATGGCCGCCTGCAGAGGTGATAAGGAGTTAGTGAGGGAGAGAGTTAGTCAGGTGCGCGGTCAGCCGAATCGCTTAGCTCTGACTAGCAATCAGGTGTTCTATCTATCTATCTATCTATCTATTTATGTTTCCCAGAACAAAAACAGACTAATGATTATCTAGATGATAGAGATTATGTGTTTGATTTTTTCATTACACACCCAGGGTTACAAGTTCAGTTATAATCAAAAATACAAACAACAGATTTTATTATTATTATCCCTATAATTCCAATTTAAAGAATCTAAAGAATGTCTTCCCAAAAGTGATCACATTTATTATATTATAGCCTGGTTTTAGGCTGACGTTGTAGTTCTAAAGGATTCCAGAAAAACAGATAATAAAGGAATCAGTCTTTATGAATAGCAAATACTAAGACCTAATTTCTTTTACTATGTGTTTCATCGTCTGCAGTATAGAGTAAGAAAAGTTGATTTTAGTCAATCTATCTTACTAACTGAGTTACATTCCTCCAGAGGTATACCCTATATGCTCCCTTATCTTTAAAATACATTTTCAGAGATCTCTAAACCTATAGTAAAAAGAGACCTTGAATCTGGAACCTATTTTCCTGGCCAGTCAGGGTTTGTCAATTATGTCTGTTTACCCTGAACCCATTATAATGTTTGAATTTGCTCAGAGGCAGATCCTCCAGGAAGGTTCCTGGAGTAGCAGCCTTATAGATCAATGTGCTTATCTATGTTTAATGATCTCTAGGACATAAGAAAGATTTCCAAATAGTATCTAGATAAAGTTAATTTTAGGATTGAAGACTTCCAAATAGTGTGCAGATAAAGTTAATTTTAAGATTATCCTTAAAAGATTTAGAGATAATTTTCCTCAGGAAAGACATAAAATGAACCATAATACATAAAGTCCCAAGAATGCAACACACAAAAGGTAGAGACAGAATGGCAGTGATTGCAGTAATCAGTAATCCACTTAGCTTTTCTGGAACTGTGTCATTCCGCTGTGCTGTCTTCATGTCTCTCACCATTTTCCATGGATATGGCTATGCCAACACTGGGTATGTATACACACCCTCCATGTCATTCTGAAATAAGTGGTATATTAAAGCTCAAATGATCATCAAACCACCATCGTGTCATTATCCTGTGATCTACTTCTTAAAATCACGTGATATCTATGTAAATGTTTGTGTATCCATGCCTCTCTTGATCTGAAAATGTTTGTTTCCATATCTCATCTCATTTATAGTAATATAAACTATGACTTGCTGATTACTTTCAATTTCTTTTATGAGATTTCAACATGGAAAACATCACTGAAGCCACTGAATTCGTACTAAAGGGCTTCACAGACAATGCTGACTTGGAGACTCTTTCCTTCCTACTATTTCTAGCAATTTACCTCTTCACAATCATGGGTAACTTAGGACTGATTGCTCTGGTCCTTGGGGATTCCCACCTGCACAACCCCATGTACTACTTTCTGAGTGTGTTGTCATCAGTGGATGCCTGCTATTCCTCTGTTATCACTCCTCAAATGGTACTTAACTTTATGTTAGAGAAGAAGGTCATTTCGTTCATTGGCTGTGCTGTGCAGATGTTTCTGGCTGTTACTTTTGGCACAACAGAATGCTTTCTTTTGGCGGCAATGGCTTATGACCGTTATATAGCCATTCACAACCCACTTCTGTATGTAGTAATCATGTCACCCAGGGTTTATGTGCCGCTCATCATTGCTTCCTATGCTGGTGGAACTTTACATGCTCTTATTCACACTGTGGCCACATTCAGACTGTCTTTTTGTGGATCCAATGAAGTCAATCATATTTTCTGTGACATCCCTCCTCTCCTGGCAATTTCTTGTTCCAACACACACATCAACCAACTTCTTCTCTTCTACTGTGCCGGGTTCATTGAGATAGTCACCATCCTGATTGTCCTGATGTCCTATGGCTTCATCCTGTCAGCCATTCTGAGAACACATTCTGCCGAAGGTAAAAGAAAAGTATTTTCGACATGTGGTTCTCATCTAACTGCAGTGTCCATTTTTCACGGTACTGTTCTTTTCATGTATGTGAGACCAAGTTCCAGCTATGCCTTGGAACATGACATGGTGGTGTCTATATTTTACAGCATTGTAATTCCCATGCTGAATCCTCTCATTTATAGTTTGAGAAACAAAGATGTAAAAGAGGCAATAAAAAAAGTGTTTGGTAAAAATCTTTGTAGATAAAACAATATTTTTCTATAAATCTGAGGTAAAAAGTCATTCTTTAAATAATATAAATATTTATGTTGAAAATATTCCTTTTATTAATCAATATATTTCAATCCTCATATACATCCTAAATTAAAGGCATTGGTTAATGCCAATCCTGTCTTCTTTTCAATACAGAAAAGCTATATATCCATATTCTTTTTATGTTTGTAATCATATATATTTACATGTATATTTTAAATAGTAATGATACTACCTGAATTGTACAAAAATATACACATATATTTTCTTTGAATATATATTATACATGTATATATACATGTAATTCCTTTAGTATATTTATATATACATATTTGGATAATCTTTAACATAGTTTTACATTGTTTCTTTTCTTTTTAAATAACATTTTAAATCTTCTCATAATTAAAATTTTATACAATTTCAATATTATATCACAATGGCTAAATAAAATGCTGTCCTAGTTCATGTTTAAGCAGTCATGTTGTCTAGACTTTGTGAATGTAGCTTCTGACATTACTATGAAACACAATCTCACAGCAAACTTCTTGATCCTCTGAGGGCTTTCTGCTCCTCTTCTGCAATGCTCCCTGACTCTTATGTGTAAGTATCATTGTTCCCATTGGGACTGGGAACCAGAGCTATGTAATTGATTTCTTGTAGTTTTCTGTAATAGTAAGGACTACACTGGAAACTGGATATAAGTAACATTGTACATAATGAGAAGATTATGTTAAAGAATAGATATAAGACATGTATATGATATATATGCATAAGGCCATGTACATGTAATGGTATATATATATTTACATATATGTGTGTACATTGTGATATAATATTGAAATTGTATAAAATTTTAATTATGAGAGAATTTAAAATGTTATTTAAAAAGAAAAGAAACAATGTAAAACTATGTTAAAGATTATCCAAATATGTATATATAAATACACCAAAGGAATTATATGTATAGATACATGTATAATACATTTTCAAAGAAAATGTATGTGTATATATTTGTACACTGTATATATATATACATTTATATATATACACACACATATATAAATAAATATATGCATGTAACAAAAATAATGAAAAAGGAGGCCATGAATTTGAAAGAAAGCAAAACTGGTATGTGAGAACGTGGGTGGGGGAGAAAGGGAGAATTGTTGGATCAGTGGGATCTGGTATTTAAGGAAATTTCAGGCTAGTGTGAATGACAAAGCAAAGGCAAACTCCAGTCCATTGTAAGTGCAACAAACCCACTGAACCCAGGTTCCTTTGATTACACATGTAAGATATACATGTTATACATGTAAGATAGTGTTGTTTTCCTACTAAATGTAAGTTGAACAAAGACCCCACCATTCCTGAAATGGACAGTTAATATTGCATTCTTTCAAATCTCTTCTATTGTTCCTTCTCACAAATTATCCACTATGAGGTGCTGCATCCTTAGTACCTGAGTTATGGGCCAGGATGGATCACCCAACAGGGGTGTTACTGCATCCCACATCCATTACCAAAGCTTCTGCTCTCGTTCTACCTGGACTTTCTTTAACTAGGAACACTATCCTTGTTAGAGTCTTGGCAATTACTCTACTAGAGCTTCTTACTTTACCAACGCTTCCATCTTCCATAATCAGGCATTTTGCCCTTCTCTGATCTTTATCTTTGGCTGATCTAGGACCAGCCCACAACACTGACCACAAATCCTAGTGCTGCATGAGAGATGTTGGGTTCCCCCAAATCAGGTGATTCCAGGAATGCTTGGACCTCAAATTTGGGCTCCACTCTAGCTTTGTCCACAGTTTCAAAAGAATGTTTTCCTTTGTCCTTTTCTCTCAATTCACTATATTCTCTATTTTATGTGAGTCATACTTGCAAATATGAGGATTGCCAACTTTGTTGCTTTCTTTACAATCTTAGAGATATTAATCATTGTGGATGATATTATATACAATAATAATAAAACAACAATTTTCCATTGTGTAAAAATACCACAATTTCTCTATCCATTCCTCTGTTGATGGACATCTGGGTTGTTTCCAGGTTCTGGCTATTACAAATAGAGCTACTATAAACATGGTTGAGCAAGTATCCCTTTTGTATACTTGAGCAAAGTTTGGGTATATACCTAGCAGTAGTATAGCTGGGTCTTGAGGAAGCACTAGTCCTAATTGTCTGAGAAAGCGCCAGATAGATTTCCAAAGTGGTTGTACCAGTTTACATTCCCACCAGCAGTGGAGGAGGGTTCCCCTTTCTCCACAACCTCTCCAGCATGTGTTGTCACTTGAGTTTTTAATCTTAGCCATTCTGATGGGTGTCAGGTGAAATCTCAGGGTTGTTTTGATATGCATTTCTCTGATGGCTAAGTACATTGAGTATTTCTTTAAGTGTTTCTCTTCCATTCTATATTCCTCTACAAAGAAATCTGTTTAGCTTTGTACCCCATTTTTTAATTGGTTTACTTGTTTTGTTTCTTTTTAACATCTTGCATTCTTTATATATTCTGGATATTAGTCCTCTGTCAGATAAAGGGCTGGTGAAGATTCTTTCCCAATCTGTAGGCAGTTGTTTTGTTTTGATGACGGTGTCCTTTGCTTTACAGAAGCTTTTCAGTTTCATGAGGTCCCATTTATTGATTGTTGCTCTTAGAGCCTGTGCTGTTGGTGTTCTGTTCAGGAAGTTGTCTCCCGTGCCAATGATTTCTAGGCTCTTCTCCACTTTTTCTTCTAACCAATTTAGTGCATCTAGTTTTATGTTGATGTCTTTGATCCATCTGGACTTTAGTTTTGTGCAGGGAGATAAACATGGATTTATTTTCATTTTTCTGCATGTAGACATCCAGTTGGACCAGCACCATTTGTTGAAGATGCTCTCTTTCTTCCATTGAATGGTTTTGGCTTCTTTGTCAAAAATCAACTATCCATAGGTGTGTAGGTTTATTTCTGGGTCTTCTATTCGATTCCATTGATCCACCATTCTGTTTCTATGTCAAAACCATGCAGTTTTCATTATTATTGCTCTGTAGTACAGCTTGAGATTGGGGATGGAGATACCTCCAGATGATCTGTTGTTGTACAGGAACGTTTTGGAAATTCTGGGTTTCTTGCTATTCCATATGAAGTTGAGAATTTTTCTTTCAAGGTCTGTAAAGAATTGTGTTGGTAATTTGATACGAATTTTATTGACTCTGTGGATTACTATTGGTAAGATGGCCAGTTTTACTATGTTAATCCTGCCAAGCCATGAGCATGGGACATCTTTCCATCTTCTGGTATCTTCTTCAATTTCTTTCTTCAGAGACTTGAAGTTTTTTTCAAACAAGTCTTTCACTTGGTTAGAGTCAAACTAAGGTACTTTATGTTATTAGTGGCTATTGTGAAGGGTTTTGTTTCCCTAATTGCTTTCTCAGCCTTTTGTCTTTGGTATACAGGAGAGCTTCTGTTTTATTTTATTTTTATTTTTTTTTGAGTTAATTTTGTATCCAGCCACTTGGCTGAAGGTGTTTATCAGCTGAAGGAGTTCTCTGGTTGAGTTCAGGGTTGCTTATGTATACTATCATATCATCTGCAAATAGTGAAAATTTGACTTCTTTCTTTCTGATTTGTATCCCCTTTATCTCCTTTAGTTGTTTTATTGCCCTAGCTAAGACTTCAATCACTATGTTAAAGAGATATTGAGAGAGTGAGCAGCCTTGCCTTCACCCTGATTTCAGTAGGATTAATGTAAGTTTATCTCCATTGAGTTTGATGTTAGCTATAGGCTTGGTGTATATTGCCTTTACTATGTTTAGGTATGTGCCTTATATCCCTGATTTATCCAAGATTTTAAACATGAATGGGTGTCAGATTTTGTCAAATGCCTTTTCAGCATCTAAAAAGATGATAATGAGGTTTTTCTCTTTCTGTTTGTTTATATGGTGGATTACATTGATGGATTTCCATATATTGCACCACCCTTGCATGTTTTGAATGAAGCCTATGTGGTCATGGTGAATGATATCTTTTATGTGTTCTTGGATTCAGTTTGCAAGTATTCTATTTAATATTTTTGCATATATCTCTTTCATAAGGGAGATTGGCCTGAAATTCTCTTTATTTATTTATTTATTTTTGGTGGGTCTTTGTGTGGTTGAAGTATCAAGGTGACTGTGGCTTCATAGAATGGGTTTGGTAATGTTCCATTTGCTTCTGTTTTGTGGAATAGTTTGAAGAGGATTGGAATTAGCTCTTCTCTGAAGGTCTGGTAGAATTCTTCACTGAAACCATCTGGGCCTGGAATTTTTTTGGAAAGGAGAATTTTGATGATAGCTTCTATTTCCTTAGGGGATATAGGAGTATTCAGTCTTACTACCTGATCTTGATTTAATTTTGGTAGATGGAATCTATCAAGAAAATTGTCTATTTCTTTTATATTTTCAATTTTTGTGGTGTATAGGCTTTTGTAGTAAGACCTAATAATTGTTTGGATTTACTCAGTGTCTATTATTATGTTCCCTTTTTTCTTTCTGATTTTGCTGATTTGGATGGTTTCTCTCTGCCTTTTAGTTAGTTTGGCTAAGGATTTGTCTAGCTTGTTCATTTTCTCAAAGCAGCTCCTGGTTTCATTGATTCTTTGAATTGTTTTGTTTCTATTTTATTGATTTCTGTCCTGAGCTTGAGTATTTCCAGCTGTCTCCTCCTCTTGGGTGTGTCTGCTTTTTTGTTTGTTTGTTTGTTTTCAGGAGAGCTATTAAGTTGCTTGTATGGGGTGTTTCAAATTTCTTTTGAAGGCACTTAGTGCTATGAGCTTTCCTCTTAGTACTGCTTTCTTTGTGTCCCAGAAGTTTGGGTATGTTGTGCCTTCATTTTCATTGAATTGTAGGAAGTCTTTAATTTCTTTCTTTATATCTTCCCCAACCTAGCTGTCATTGAGTAGTGAGTTGTTCAGTTTTCATGAATGTGAAGGCTTTTTGCTATTTCTGTTGTGTTGAAGTCCAGCTTTAGACCATTGTGGTCAGACAGGATACCATGGATTATTTCAATCTTCTTGTATCTGCTGAGGCTTGCTTTGTGACCAACTATATGGTCTATTTTGGAGAATGTTCCATGAGGTGCTGAAAAGAAGGTATACTCTTTTGAATTTGGGTGAAAAGTTCTATAGATATCTAATAGGTATCTATAGATATCCAAAGGAACCACAGATGCCAACCCAGACTACTATACCCAGCAAAGCTTTCAATCAACATAGATGGAGAAAACAAAATATTCTATGATAAAACTATATTTAAGCAATATCTACACAGCAAACCAGCCCTACAGATTAAGGGCCAGCATTTGATTAAGGGCCTCTGTAAGTGCCCTTATTTCCCTATTTAGCTTCTGTCTGGATGATCTGTCCCTTGGTGTGAGTGGAGTGTTGAAGTCTCCCACTATTAAGGTGTTGGGATCAATGTGTAATTTCAGCTTTACTTATGTTTCATTTACAAATATAGTTGGTCTTGTATTTGGGGCAAAGTTTTCAAAATTGTGATATCCTCCTGGTGGAATTTTCCTTTGATGAGATTAAAGTGCCCCTCCTCATCTTTTTTGATTAATTTTGGTTGAAAGTCTATTTTATTAGATATTAGGATCACTACCCCAGCTTGTTCTCTGGGTCCATTCACTTGAAAAACATTTTCCCAGTCCTTTACTCTGAGGTAGTGTTTATCTTTGCTGCATAGATGTGTTTCTTGGATGCAGTAGAACGTTGGATCCTGTTTCTGCAACCATTCTGTTAGTCTGTGTCTTTTATTTTCTTTTGAGAGTTGAGTTCGTTGATGTTGATAGATATAGTAAGCAATGAATGTTAGTTCCTTTTATTGTGGAGTTGGTGGTCCTACTGTGATTTATTGCTTGTTTTCTTTTAATTTTTGTTGGGAAATCATCTGTATACTATGTTTTCTTGCGTGTAGTTATTTTCGTTGGATTGGAGATTTCTTTCTAGTATCTTCTGTAGGGCTGGTTTGCTGTGTAAATATTGCTTAAATATAGTTTTATCATAGAATATTTTGTTTTCTCCATCTATGTTGATTGAAAGCTTTGCTGGGTATAGTAGTCTGGGTTGGCATCTGTGGTTCCTTTAAGTCTGCATGAAATCTGTTCAGGCCTGTCTGGCTTTTATAGTTTCTGATGAGAAGTCTGGTATGATTCTGATAGGTCTACTTTTATACGTTACTTGGTCTTTTTCCTTTGCTGCTTTTAATATCTTTTCTTTGTTCTGTAGATTTAGTGTTTTGACTATGATGTGACATGAGGAGTTTCTTTTCTGGTCTAGTCTATTTGGTGTTCTGTAGGCTTCTTGTATTTTTATGGACATCTCTTTAAGTTGGGAAAATTTTCTTCTATGATTTTCTTGAAGATATTTTCTGGGCCTTGGTGACTGGAGTCTTTTTTTCATCAATTTCTATTATTCTTAGATTTGGCCTTTTCATGGTGTCCTTGATTTCTTGGAAGCTTTGTGTTTGGGACTTTTCTGATTTTACTTTTTCTTTGAGAGAGTATCAATTTCTGCAAGTGTATCTTCAGTACCAGAGATTCTCTCTTCCATCTCTAGTATTCTATTTGTGACGCTTACCTTTGTGGTTCCTGATCTTTTCTCTAAGTTCTCTAGCTCCAGGGTTTTCTCTGTTTGTATTTTCTTTATTGATTCTAATTCTGTTTTCATGCCTTGCACCATTTCCTTCATCTGTTTGAATGTGGATTCCTGTCTCTCTATGATGGTCTCTATTTTTGTTGTTGGTGGTGGTTGTGGTTTCTTCTCTATATGCCACTAATTGTGCCTCTACTTGTGCCTCTATTTGTTTGGCTATATTTGCTTGTGTTTCTTTGAGAGCTTTGTTCATTTCCTCTTTATTTGCTTCCATTTGTGTGGCTATTTCTTTGAGAGATTTGTTTGTTTCCTCTTTATGTGCCTCTAAAACTGGATAAGCATAGCTTTAAAATCACTTTCCTGTGTTTCTGATGAATTGGAGTTTCCATTGATTTTGGGGGTTGCTGGTGAAGTTATGATGACCTGATTTTTGTTGGATGTATTCTTATGCCGCCAACCTCAGGCATTTGCTTATCTGTAACCTTTACTGTTTGTTCCTGGTTTCTGCAGTTCCGACTGGCACTGTCTTTATCTGGTGTCTGGAGAATTCTTCAGGAAGATGAGAGAGGTCCAGTGGTTTGAGAGAGTGTGTTGGTGATTCATCTGTACCTACGGGAGAAAGATTTGCAGGAGCAGAAGGACAAATGCAGGCGAGCGTGTGAGAATGCATGTGTGTGTGTGTGTGTGTGTGTGTACGTGTGCCTTGAAGGACAGGATTTTAACAGATGTAGATGCCTGAAGTGTGGGGCAGTGGCACTCTTCAGTCACTAAAGGGATTGCAGGCACTTGAGGTCTTTGCAGGCACAATTCACTTGTGCAGATTCCCTGGATACCTCACTGGCCTCCAGGCCACTGGTATTCAGCTCTATCTGAACTCCAGGAGTTATTTGCCTGAAGTCCACAGGTAGACTCCACAGAACAGGGGCATCAATATTGAGAACCCTGACCCTCTGTTTCCCACAGTGGGTGTGTGGGTGGGAGGGCTCTGATGTCTGGCTGCTAGCTTAGAAGGACCCTGGATCTGGGGCTCTACAGGCACTTGAAGGCACATTCACTGTCTAGCAGGTCAAATGGGAAAGCACAGGGTTCCCCCTGTTCTCTACTCTCAGTTTTGGGCCTGTGGGTCAAATGCGGAAGGAAGAGCTCTGTCAGCTCAGTGGTGCTGCAGCCTCTGAACTGGGAGGCAGGTCCAGGTACCTGCTGGGAAGTCCTGGGGAGCCATAACAGTGGTCCACAGACCTAGGTGGCCTGGAGGGCCTGGTGTACCTGTATGGTTTGGCAGGTCTGGCAACTTTGGTAGCTCTACAGCAGGCTGTCTCCACTGAGGGACTGGGCAGCACATACAGTTACTGGCTGGGAGGTCCTGTGGAGTCATACAAACCCAGGACCCAGAAGGATGGTACCACAGATCTGGGACTCCAAAGGCTGGTACAGCTGGCAGCCAAGGCTGAGGAGCTAGGAGTCCTGCCTCTGCTGTCTCAGTCACTAGACAGTGAATTCTCTGCTGAGACTCTTTGGCATTGTGGGCCAGCTCCACAGAGGAGGAGGGAGGCCTGAAAAGGGGAAGTGAAAGGGGCTCCAGTGTTTGCCCCTCTCCATCCCCAGAGCAGTCCGTGGGTGACCTAAATCTAAATGGTCTCACCTCATGTGATGTTCCCTCTCTTTAAGGAAGCCTCCATGTCAATTTTCTGGCTTTAGCTGCCCCTCCACTCACCAATTTCGGAGTTTCAGATCCTCTTCCTCTCAGATACAGTGAGTGCTTTAAATTCTAGCATGTATCTTAAGACTTATTCCTACCTTTTTTTTTTTCAAGGTTACAGTGAATACATCTAAATATACAAAGCATACTCTGTAATCCATCACTTCTTCAATAACTCCAACACTGCAAAGTCAAACATCTTCAGACTATGCCTGCCTTTCTAATCTACAAACACACTTATTATTCATTCACCTACTTGGGTAAATTCATGTTATCATTCTGTACCCAAAATTTTAATTTTTGAGATTATAATATAATTACAGTCCTTTTCCTTTCCTCATCCCAAATCTTGCCATATAACTCCTGTCTTTTTCAAATCCAAGGCCCTGCTTTCATTGTAATTACATGTTTATATTTATACGTAAATACACATATGTTCACAAATATAGCTTGCTCATTTTTTAAAATGTTACTTGTATGTGTGTTTTCAGGGCAAACCTTTGGTATTGGATAACTAATTGGTATAGTCTTCCATAGGGGAGACTTTTTCTCCCACTTTCAGTATAGCTTCCTGTAGTTCTTTGTGTATAGTTAAGACATCCACTTTGTCATGTCTACTGTTGTTGAGTTGTTCAACCCGTATTTAGTTATCCTTATTGAGAATTTATGAATGTTGTAAATTTTGGACATTACTAGGATACAACACACAACTCACTGTTCTGCCAAAACTTAAAATCATTCAGTCTCCCTGATTCTTGGATATGAGAGTGTTTTATATGTATGTTCATTGGGACTGGGACCAAAAGCTCTGCATTTTGGTTGGTTGTGGATTAATATACTGTTATCTATCCATTGCAAAACCATTTTTCCTGATTAGGGGATATAGTTATCTGTGGATATAAAGACAAATGTCTCTTGGATTGAACCTGCTTCTATTATATATATAGGGTGACCTATTTTGCCTGTGGTGGAAAGATCAGTAAGTGGGAACTGATGAATGGCATGTGTCTGAGCACAATTTCCTTAATTGCCCACGTCTGGAAAACTACAGAAGCACAGAGGTTGGTCATTTCAATTTGATTACAGAGATTCTTTCAGCTCAGATGAGAATTTCCCTGAACATGATGTGCAGCTGTGTAGCATTAGCTGCTGGATTTCATTCTGCAGTTTGAAATGATAATGTCAAAGTTCTTCTTTTGACTGTAGCTTGACGTATTGGCTACAACAAGCTAGGAGTTCCCAAGATGTGACTTCTTGATAAGAATGAAAGTACAGAACTTGGTTGGTGAGAATTAAGCTATATATCCTCATATTCTTGACTAGCTAGTGTCAATTTTAGGCATTTCTATTGTAACAGAGTGTTTTTAGGTCTCTACATCATTAGCATGAAGAGCAGTAGGTATGCTATTTGCACGTGAAAAATACTGTATTCATATGAAGAATTGATTTGGTGTTTTTTTTTTTTAATGCAGTTTATTCAGGAACCTTGAACAATCATCTGACCCTGGGGAAAGCCAGCCCACAGCTTAAATAGCCTCTGGGTAGCCAACCCAGGCGTGCCACGTGGGCAATGCAGATAGGTCCACATACATAGAAGCAAGCCAGATCCTGAGCCTTAGCCAAATGTGGAATTGTTCGTGACAGAGAGCACTCACCATCGGGAAGGTGGAAGGCGGAAACCAGCTCCATCTTTAAGGCACAGTATTCTGCAGCTCTCTACAGTTCCCCCTTTTTGTTTTAGACACATAAGATGGCCATTTTTACAATGTTAATCTTACCAATCCATGAGCACGGGAGATCTTTCCATCTTCTGATATCTTCTTCAATTTCTTTCTTCAGAGACTTGAAGTTTTTCTCAAACAGGTCTTTCACTTGCTTGGTTAGAGTCACCCCAAGGTACTTTGTGCTATTAGTGGCTATTGTGAAGGGTGTTGTTTCCCTAATTTCTTTCTTGTCCCTTTTGTCTTTGGTATAGAGGAGGGCTTCCGATTTTTTTGAGATGATTTTGTATCCTGCCACTTTGCTGAAGGTGTTCATCAGCTGGAGGAGTTCTCTGGTTGAATTTTTGGGGTCGCTCATATACACTATCATATCATCTGCAAATAGTGACACTTTGACCTCTTCCTTTTCGATTTGTATCCCCTTGATCTCCTTTAGTTGTCTTATTGCTCTGGCTTGGACTTCAAGTACTATGTTGAAGATGTATGGAGAGAGTGGGCAGCCTTGTCTTGTCCCCGATTTCAGTGGGATTGATTTAAGTTTCTCTCCATTGAGTTTGATGTTGGCTATAGACTTGCTGTATATTGCCTTTACTATGTTTAGATATGTGCCTTGTATCCCTGATCTCTCCAAGACTTTAAACATGACTGGATGTTGGACTTTGTCAAATGCTTTTTTGGCATCTAAGGAGATGATCATGTGGTTTTTCTCCTTCAGTTCGTTTATGTGGTGGACTACATTGATGGATTCCCATATGTTGAACTACCCTTGCATGCGTGGGATGAAGCCTACTTGGTCATGGTGGATGATATCTTTGATGTGTTCTTGGATTTGGTTTGCAAGTATTTTATTGAGTATTTTTGTGTCAATGTTCATAAGAGAGATAGTTCTGAAGTTCTCTTTTTTTGTTGGGTCTTTCTGTGGTTTAGGTATCAGGGTGACTGTAGCTTCATAGAATGAGTTTGGTAATGTACCTTCTGTTTCTATTTTGTGGAGTAGTTTGAGGAGAATTGGTGTTAGCACTTCTTTGAAGGTCTGGTAGAATTCTGCACTGAAGCCATCTGGTCCAGGGCTTTTTTTGGAGGGGAGACTGTTAATGATTGCTTCAATTTCCTTAGGGGATATAGGGCTATTCATTCTTTCTACCTGATCTTGACTTAATGTTGGAAGATGGAATCTATCAAGAAAATTGTACATTTTCATTTAGGTTTTCAAATTTTGTGGCATATAGGCTTTCGTAGTATGACCTAATGATTGTTTGAATTTCCTCAGTGTCTTTAGTTATGTCACCCTTTTCATTTCTGATTTTGCTGATTTGGATAGATTCTCTCTTCTTTTTAGTTAGTTTGGCTAAGGGTTTGTCTATCTTGTTGATTTTCTCAAAGAACCAGCTTTTTGTTTCATTGATTCTTTGAATAGTTTTATTTGTTTCTAATTGATTGATTTCAGCCCTGAGTTTGATTATTTCCAGCCGTTTGCTCCTCTTGGGTGTATCTGCTTCTTTTTTTTTCCTAGGGTTTTCAGTTGGGCCATTAAGGTGCTTGTATGTGATGTTACAAATTTCTTCTTGCAGGCACTTAGTGCTATAAATTTTCCTCTGAGCACTGCTTTCAATGTGTCCCATAAATTTGGGTATGTTGTGCCTTCATTTTCATTGAATTCTAGAAAGTCTTTAATTTCTTTCTTTATTTCTTCCTTAACCCAGCTGTCATTGAGTAACAAGTTGTTCAGTTTCCATGTGTGTGTAGGCTGTTTGTTATTTCTGTTGTTGTTGAGGTCCAGCTTTAGTTCATGGTGGTCAGAAAGAATACAAGGGATTATTTCAATCTTTTTGTATCTGTTGAGGCTTGCTTTATGAGCAACTATATGGTCTATTTTGGAGAAGGTTCCATGTGGTGCTGAAAAGAAGGTACACTCTTTTGAGTTTGGATGAAAAGATCTGTAGACGTCTATTAGATCCATTTGATTTAGGGACTCTGTAAGTGTTTTTATTTCCCCATTTGTTTTCTGTCTAGTTGATCTGTCCCTTGATGAGAGTGGGGTATTGAAGTCTCCCACTATTAAGGTATTAGGATCAATGTGTGATTTAAGCTTTAATATTGTTTCATTTCTGAATGTAGGTGCTCTTGTATTTGGGGCATAGATATTCAAGATTGTTATGTCCTCTTGGTGGATTTTTCCTTTGATGAGAATATAGTGGCCCTCCTTATCTTTTTTGATTAACTTTGGATGAAAGTCTATTTTATAGAAATTAAGATGGCTACTCCAGCTTGCTTTCTGGAACCATTTGCTTAAAAAAACATTTTTCCAGCCCTTTACTCTGAGGTAGTGTTTATCTTTGTTGCATAGGTGTGTTTCTTGGATGCAGCAGAACATTGTATCCTGTTTCTGCAACCATTCTGTAGTCTGTGTCTTTTTATTGGGGAGTTGAGTCCATTGATGTTGATAGATACTAGTGACCAACAATTGTTACTTACTTTTGATGTGGTGTTGGTGGTGTCACTGAGTTTCTTTGCTTGTATTCTTTTGGTTTTTTTTTGTTGTGTAGTTATCTATTTCCTCTGTTTCCTTAGATGTAGTTGTTTTCTTTGTTTTGGAGTTTCCCTTCTAGTAACTTCTGTAGACCTGGGTTACTATGTAGATATTGTTTAAATTTGGTTTTGTCATGGAATATTTTGAATTCTCAGTCTATGT
This sequence comes from Meriones unguiculatus, assembly GCF_030254825.1. NCBI lineage: Eukaryota > Metazoa > Chordata > Mammalia > Rodentia > Muridae > Meriones > Meriones unguiculatus. The sequence continues at coordinate 107,834,127 of NC_083356.1, forward strand.
TGATTGAAAGTTTTGCTGGGTATAGTAGTCTGGGTTGGAATCTGTGGTCCCTTAAGGACTGTATGATTTCTGTCCAGGCCCTTCTGGCTTTCATAGTTTCTGTTGAGAAATCTGGTGTGATTCTGATAGGTGTACCTTCATATGTTACTTGGCCTTTTTCCCTTGCTGCTTTTAGAATTTTTTTCTTTGTTCTGTAGGTTCAGTGTTTTGGCTATGATGTGACATGAAGAATTTCTTTTCTGGTCTAGTCTACTTGGTTTTCTGTAGGCCTCTTGTATGTTTATGGAGATCTCTTTCTTTAAGTTGGGAAAATTTTCTTCTATAATTTTCTTTCAAATATTTTCCGGACCTTTGAGCCTGATGTCTTCTTTTTCTTCTACTCCTATTATTCTTAGGTTTTGTCTTTTCATGGTGTCCTTGATTTCTTGGATGTTTTGTGTTTGGAACTTTTCTGATTTTATTTTTTCTTTCAGAGACATATCAATTTCCACAAGTGTATCTTCGGCTCCTGAGATTCTTTCTTCCAACTCTTGTATTCTGTTGGTGATGCTTACCTTTGTAGTTCCTAATCTTTTCTCTATGTTCTTCAGCTCCAGGTTTTTCTCTATTTGTGTTTTCTTTATTGATTCTAATTTTGTTTTCATGTCTTGTACCATTTCCTTCATCTGTTTGAATGTGGAGTCCTGCTTTTCAATGACAGCTTCTATGGCTTAGCGAGTAACCATCCTTTATAAATTAAAAATAAAACAAACAAAAGAATTCCCAATTCAAAACAGAGGTATTTTCAACATTTTCATTTAAGATTTATAATGTATTTATTTTATGTGTATACACATTTGCTAACTGAAGTTTATCTGTACTAGATGAGGGGCAGAGACCACAGAGGCCAGAAGAGGGCGCCAGATCCCATGAAACTGGACTTCAAGGTTCTGCAAGAGCAAGTCAGTGCTCCAAACCACTTTTTTTTTTTTTTTTTCAATGCAGTTTATTCAGGAACATTGAACAATCCTCGGACCCCGGGGAAAGCCAGCCCACAGCTTAAATAGCCTCTGGGTAGCCAACCCAGGCGTGCCACGGGGGCAATGCAGATAGGTCCACATACATGGAAGCAAGCCAGATCCTCGGCCTTAGCCAAATGTGGAGTTGTTCCTGACAGAGAGCACTCACCATCGGGAAGGTGGAAGGTGGAAACCAGTTCCATCTTTAAGGCATAGCATTCTGCAGCTCTCTACAGTTCCCCCTTTTTGTTTTAGACGCATCAGGCAAGAGTAGAGGTCTGATCTCTGATATTAGAAATAAATTGGGACTTTGTACAGATGTTCATTCAACATGGATTGCTGCAGCCATGAATCATCTGAAGGAATGGGCGGGCATGGGAGTATTAGCAGGCCCTCTGGTGTTGGTCTCCTTGGTTTGCCTGTGGTATATATGCAAGATTAGAGTCTCACAACAGTGTGATGCAGCCATGATCATTCAGGCCTTTACAGCCATTGAAGCAAGACATTCTCCCCAAACATGGTTGGATACCATAAAAAGCTAAAATGATACGCTCAGGATGCGAGGCTAAGCACTGCACTCAGGGTCAGCCGCTTTGGACCCAGAGAAGAGCATGTCTGATTGCATGCGGGTAGATGCCCCAGGTCCCGCCTCTGAGAAAAAGGTATCGGACGGGTCCGATGCTCTTTGGGTGGATGACATCCAAACCACTTTTTAAAAAAAATTTTATTAATTACATTTTATTCCCTTCCTCCTCCCCTCCCAGTCTCACTCTCCCTCTTCCCCACCCAAATCCCTCTCCCAGGCCACTGATAAGGGAGGTCCTCCTCTCCTTCCCTCTGATCCTAGTCTATCCAAACCACTTTTGATCCATCTTTTCAAACCCTATTCCCTAACTTTTTGAAAAATATTCATTTGCCAATACAGGTTACTAAAGGCATAATAGGTGTGAGCTTTCTTTGAAAACTCTTACTTTGAGAATTCAAGATGGCGGCGCTGAGTGCCCATGGTTTCTCAGCCACAGGACCTTGGTGACTACAAAGCAAGTGAGAGGCTGTGCTTTGAAGCACAAAATGCCAGTGTCTGTGTTTCTCAGGTGAGGGAAGCGCACACAGGTACTGGAAACAAGTGCTTTCAGCCTTTAGCCACCAGGATAATCACATCATTTGGGGAAAGCTCCCTGGTTCCCTATTCCAGCCTCTACCCACCCAGCATTTCCATCTTCCCAAGGAAAGCTCCCTGCTTCCAGGGGCACATGGCTCCAGCCTCTAGCTACCCAACTCCCAAGACTTAGGGCACAGTCCCAGCCTCCAGTTAACAGCTCTACCCTTCTCTCCTGAGACCAGTCAGACCTCAGGAATGTAGAGGATCTCACTACAAAATGGCATCTAGCCTGCATGGGGTCTAGACAGCTTGAGCTTAGAGACCATGTTGCAAAACAAGTGAGTGAGGCTGTTGACTCAAGCAGTTCCCACAGCAAGTGGAGGGCTCCTGGGTTCCTGAGGAGACCTATATGCCCTCTGGATCATAAAGGCCAGATACCCCCCACTCCAACCTGTGGATAAATAGTGCACCTGAGAACTATGCACTATTTCCTAAGATCACACAGCCAGTCCACAGCCACACCCACCATTCCAAGGAGGGCTGCTCCAGAAATATCCAACCTCCTGCCCAGTGCTCTTCCACATACTCCAGAAATCCAGAAGGGAGCCAGGAACAACAAGCCAACATCAGAGACAGATGACTAAAAGCCAGTGTAAAAACACAATCAACAAAAACCAGAGCAATATGATACTTGCAGAACACAGTTATCCCTCTGAAAACAGCCTTGGGTACCCTAACACAACTGAAACACAAGAAAATGACCTTAAGTCTATTCTTTTGAAGATGATTGAGGCATTTAAAGACAAAATGAACAAATCTCTGAAAATACAATCAAACAGATAAAGACCTTTAAACAAGAAGTGAATAAATCACTTAAAGAAATGCTAGAATATACAAACAAGCAGGCGAAAGGAGATGAATAACAGTTCAATACCTGAAAACAGTAATAGAAACAACAAAGAATGCACAAAATGAGAAAATAATAGATGAAAAACTTACGTAAGGAAACATGAAATGCAAAGGTAAGCATCACCAACAGACTATAGGAGACAGAAAAAAATCTCAGGTGTAGAAGATACAATCAAAGAGACTGATACATCTGTCAAAAATTTAAAATATTCCTGACACAAAACATCTAAGAAATCAAGGGAACTATCAAAAGATAAAACCTAAGAATAATAGGAATAGAAGAAAAAGAAGATTTCCAGTTCCAAGCCTCAACCTAGAGAAAGAGATATGTATAAACATACAAGAGTCCTATAGAACCCAAATAGATTGGACCAGAAAACAAAATTCCCACACCACATAATAATCAAAATACTGCATGTACAGAGCAAAGAAAAAATATTAAAAGATGCAAAGGAAAAAGGCCAACTAACAAATAAAGACAGACATAACCGAATGACACCTGACTAAAAAACAGAGACTATGAAAGCCAGAATGGCCTGGACAGATGGTATGCAGATGCTAAAAGAACACAGATGTCAGCCCAGACTACTCTACCCAGCAAAACTTTTAATTACCATAGATAGAGAAAACAAGATATTCCAAGATAAAACCAAATTTAAATAATATTATACACAAACCCATCCTTACAAAAATTATTGGAAGGAAAACTCTAACCAAAGGAAGTATACTACACTCAAGAAAACACAGGAAATAAATGAAGTTAATGCAGCAAAAGCAACAGAAGAAAAAAAAGCAGGGGCCACATGGTTTTTGTGCAGAATTCTACTAGACTTTAAAGAAGGGCTAATACCAAAACTCATCAAACTATTTCACAACAAAGAAACAGAAAGAAAGTTGCCAAAGTCATTCTATGAAGCCACAGTTACCCTGATACCTAAACCACACAAAGACCCAAAAAAGAAAGAAAATTTCATGCCAATCTCCCTCATGAACATTGATGCAAAAATAATCAATAAAATACAAACAAGATCTTAGAACCCATCAAATACATTGCTCACCGTGATCTCTAGGCTTTATCCCAGAAATGAAGGGATGATTCAACATATGAAAATTCATCAATGTAATCCACCACACAAATAAATTTTAAAAAGATCACATGATCATCTCATTAGATGCAGAAAAAAATACTTTGGTAAAAAATTAACACCTTTTCATGATAAAAGTCTTGCAGAGATCAGGGATACAAGGCCTATGTCTAAACATACTAAAGGCTATATATGGCAAGTCAATAGCAAGTATCAAATTAAGTGTAGAGAAACTCAAAGCAGTTCCATTAAAATCAGGGACAAGACAAGACTGCCCACTCTTTCCATATCTCTTCAACATAGTATTTGAAGTTCTAGCTGGAGCAATAAGACTAATAAAGGAGGTAAAAAATGGAAAGGAAGAAGTTATAGTAACACTATTTGCAGATAATATGATAGTATACTTAGGTGACCCCAAAAGCTCTACCTAAGAACTTCTACAGCTAGTAAAAATCTTCACCAATGTTGGCTGAGTACAAAGTTAATTTAAAAAAAAGTGAGTAGCCTTCCTGCATACAAATGACAAATGGACTGAGAAAGAAATTAGATTAAGAACACCGTTTACAATAGCCAAAAATGATATAAAGTATCTTGGTATAACTCTAACCAAGCAAGTGAAAGACCAGTATTAAAAGGGCCTGGTTAAATATTTATTTGCTTGCTAGACGGAACGGGCCTAAAAGTTGCAGGAAAAAAAAAAAAAAAAAAAACACTGAAAAAAGGGCAACCAGACAGAAACAGGCCAAACATTTGGCCTATGGAGATAGGGTTGCTTAGCTACTGGTTTGAGAAGCCCTTAAGTAGGATCAGAATCATGTAGCCTCAGTGGGTACCGGCCAGTCCCGATCTCAGTTATGTAGCCACAGTAGGAATTCCAGTCTCTGGCTTTAAAAGCTACCTTCAGCTCTTCCAGGGGCAGCTGCCATGTTGTGAATGCGGTGGTCCTAGTCTGCTGGTCTTCTGGTGTCGTTCTTTCAGCATCTTCTAGACACTAACGTACGGAGCATTGGCTGGAAAAAGGCAGAATCCCCTACTCAAGTAGTAAAGTGTGTAAGGGGAATCTTTGTCTTCCGTGCAGATCTGTAAATGAGTTAGGAGAGGCACTCCGTCAAAGACATTGTTTTATGTTTTTTGTTTCTTTGTGTCTATGTTCTAGCTTCTGGTGTCTACTTTCTTGGTTTTGGTTTCCTTTTGCAAAAGGAGTTGGACCTGTCCCTTGGGCTCAGGTGATGTGCTGTAAATCCTCCGCCCAAGGTGTGGAAGACATTCTTACCACCTCTTCGGGAGAACTTGAGTTCTCATTGGTTTTGGTTGGGGGAGCCTGGAAACTCTCAAAGTGGTTCTGTCTCCAGCAAAGGGTATTGCTACAACTCTCTGGTCCACCAGGATTTTCCTAGGAATGTCCCAGTCTTTTCGTGAATGTCCTTGTCTTTGTTCTATGGTGGGTCTTCTTGAATTGATTTAACCATGGGTAAAACTTGAGTTTATTTTTTGGCCAGCAGAGCTGCCCACTCGGCTCAAGCACACTGTGCAGGTCCCTAGTGGGGCAGCTCCACAAGGGGGGCCTCTAGTGTCGGATTGGTAGTGGCAACAGCTGCTGTAGGTGCCTAGACAGGCTGGCAGGAGGGAGCCATGTGAGCACAGCGGCAGCAGCAGAGATGAGGTCAGGTGCCACCGCCCCTGCTGCCCCTGGACGCTCTGGCTAAGCCAAAGGGTGGCTGGAGTGTGTGTTGCCCCTGGCCACACTGCTAGCAAGCTCCAATTCCTGCCTGGATTCAACAGATAAAAAAGTGTTTGAAATTACAGTTAGAGGAAGTATGGAAAGTTTCATCTGTCTGTTTTTTATTTTTCTTTATTAATTACACTTTACTCACTTTGTATCCCCCCCGTGGTTCCCTCCCTCCTCCCATCCCAATACCTCCCTTCCTCCACCCTCTGCCTGCATGCCCCTCCCCAAGTCCACTGATAGGGGAGGACTTGGACTTCTTTTCCTTCCTTCTGATCCTAGTCAATTTGGTCTCATCAGGAGTGACTGCATTGTCTTCTTCTGTGGCCTGGTAATGCTGCTTCCCTCTCAGGGGGAGCTAATTAAAGAGCAGGCCAATCAGTTCATGTCAGAGACAGTCCCTGTTCCTATTACAATGGAACCCATTTGGATACTGAACTGCCATGGGTTACATCTGTGCAGGGGTCTTAGGTTATCTCCATGCATAGTCCTTGGTTGGAGTATCAGTCTCAGGAAAGACCCCTGTGCTCAGATTTTTTTTTTGTTCTGTTGCTCTCCTTATGGAGTTCCTGTCCTCTCCAGATCTTACTGTTTCCCACTTCTTTCCTAAGATTCCCTGTACTCCTCCCAAAGGTTGCCCATAAGTCTCAGTATCTACATTGATAGTCTGCAGGGCAGAGATTTTCAGAGGTCCTCTGTTTTAAATGTATGTCTGGCCACCACATGTTTATTTCTAATGGTATTAAATAATATGGTTATAAAGAATGTGTGTGTGTGTATATGCATGCATATGTATTTAAAACATCTCTAGAAACACAGATGTTCTTTTAAATAGCAACTATGTGGACCATATTTTCTACAACATGCCATGTGATGTGACTCATCATCTTGAAATTTCCGTGTGGTATAAGGCGGTTATAGAACTTCTTGGGCTTCATGAATTGTGTTTCTCATCCTATCTCCATTTAGGATAAGAAAACAAGAGGGACTGCCTCTGACATAATCTGATTGGCCTGTTCTTGGATCCCCCTGAGGGGAGAGCAGCCTTACCAGGCCACAGAAGATGACAATGCAGCCATTCCTGATGAGATCTTAAAGACTAAGATCAGGAGGAAGGAGAGGAGGACCTCCCCTATCAGTGGACTTGGGGAGGGGCATGCGTGAAGAAGGGGGAGGGAGGGTGGGACCGGGAGGGGAGGAGGGAGGGCCTTATGGGGGTATACAAAGGGAATAAACTGTAATTAATAAAAATAAATAAATTTAATTATAAAAAAGAAAACAAGAAGCTTCATTTTAAATTGGTATAGATTTTTTTTTATGCATATTGCAAGGATGTTTGCTCAACTATGTTCATAGAAGTTCTATTCGTAATAGCCAAAAACTGATTCAGAAGCTAGATGTCCCTCAGTGGAAAAATGGATAAAGAAAATCTGGTACAGTTACAAAATGGAATACTATTCAGTTATTAAAATCAAGGAAGTCATGAAATTTGCAGGCATATAGATGGAACTAGAATGGATCATTCTGAGGAAGGTATTTGAGACTCAAATAGACACACAAAGTACATACTCACTTATAAGTGAGTATTAGTCATATATTACAGGATAACTATACTACTAATCACCTACCCAAAAAAGCTAAGTAACAAGGATGGCCCAAGGGGGGCCCTCCTTGAATCTCACTCAGAAGGGGAAATAGAATAGACAGTGGAAGAGGAAGTAGAGAGAGTGTGGGGAAGGAAACAAGGGGGGAGGGATCAGATCTGCAGAGAGAGAAGATGATTTTTTCTTTTCATAGTGTAAGTAAGTTATCTCTTTCAATGGGTTCTTGGTAGTCATCTTACATCTTCAGTCGTGTCCGGCAAGTTAATTTAGCCAATGAGCAGTCTTGGCCATCCAATTCCAAAACTTTAAAAACAAAACCTATGAATTATTATTATTAAATTTAAAGTCAAATACAAGTCAATTAGTGCACAACCTCCAGGCAATTCATTAAATATTCAATTGCTTTAGGGATAGTCTTCAAATTGCTTGCAACCCCACAGGGAGAATATCTGAAGTTAAATAAAAAAAAAAAAAAGAAACTATAAATTGCTCTTAAAAATACAGTTTTAAGAAAATGCATGGGAGATTAGAGAGAAAAGTTTCATTCACTTAAAGAAAGGTGGAATGATTAATGAGATACTTTGCATTGCTTTTATCTACAAGTGTGGTCTCTGTGCGATCAAATGTAAGAGCTCATTTCTGTTTCATTCTCTGTGGTTCCCACTGTGCTATGGTGCCCGAGGAGTACAGATTCTTTCTTCATATTTACTGTTCAATACTTTCTCCAATGTTTAGAGGTTAAATAGTCACATACATGTCTGATATACTAAGCTACATTAGTGCTTAAAAAGTATATTTTGCAAAACTATAATTTTATCTATAGGTTTCAAAAGTAAGTGGAAAATGAATTTGAGTAAATGGAAGTTAATACTTTATAAGAAGAACTGAAACTTTTTTTTTCATTTGACTTTCTCCCATATATATAGGTGGTTAAATGACTTGGACTATTTTTGTTATGTCAAGGAAAAGGTGAAAGATATTCATTATCGTTTTTTAAAAGATGAAGAGAAATTTCTGTTCATAAAGAGATATTAAAAACTTTTTTATCTCAATTGACTTTAAAGCATCACATTTATGGTGACGGTCAACCTGACTAAGCTGTGAAATCAAAGGGAATTTTGCAAAGTATAGTAATAAATAATAGCCAATTCTTTAATGTCAGTAAGGTTTTAAGAGGCGGCATGTTTCTAGGCATAAAAAAATGAAGAGAAGAGACACCTTTTTATTATTTACCATATAAGATTATTTATATGTACTTGTGTACACTTTAATTTGTAGTATTTCATTATTGGAGCTTTCCCCTCAACAAACTTGTAAAATTTAAACTGTTTTTGAATCACATGTATTAAAGATATTTACTGCTATACCATGATCTATTTTATCATAATTATAAAGTATTAGAATTAGAGATTTATTTGAAAGAGAAGAGGAATGTGTGTTAGTTCACCGCAATCTCGGCAACAACATTTCATGAGGTAAGCTTACTTCATCAGTGATGATGTTCATATTATATATTTATCTGCATATATACACATATATGTGCGTATATAATATATGAATATCATATATGTGTGTGTACATAAAGGTTGTATGATCTCATTTATTTGCATGTAACACACATTTAGATTTTGGTCACTAAAGTTTTACTGTAATTTGTATTTTTTTTAAGAGAGTACAGATGCCATTGCATTTATTAAAAAGCATGCTACAGTGCTATACTTGTTAGGAAAAGAGACTGAGATTCCAAGTAACAGTTATCAAATATATAACCCGAAGGGAGACGGGGTTAATATTGTAGTGTACAGAGGCTTGAATTACATGCACTACACAGTTAGAAAATATGGTTTTTAATATTTTCTCCTCTTTGCATTTATAACATAATTCACTTAGACAATCACAGAATCCTTTTCTTCCAATACCACAAACTGTATTACAAATGAAATCTGGTACTGCTGCTTATCAAAATATACAAGACAATTGCTGTTTTATATAAAACCACTTTATATGTTAACTTGTTCCCGAAAACCTTTTTTTTTTCTTTTTGGCCTGGTTTAAAAAAATGTTGTTACAAATATTTACAGCATTTTCTTCAGTTAGATGAACATTCTTAAAAACAGAAAAAGGGAATTTTATGAACAGACCACGTAAAACACTAGACAATGTTAGAGACTCTAGCTGTGCTATTCCCCCCCTCAAATACAGTACTGAAAACGACCATCGACCTTTGTTGTCTCACTCTGTTCACGTTAAAACTCCCGTTTTTCTCTAAGCAGTCTACTCACCAATAGGAAAGAAAAAGTCAAGGCCGCTCTGCATGGGATCTTTCAGAAAAGAGCTCTGGGAAAACGCTTCATAGAACATGCAGTCTTTGGTCAGAGCAATGAGGTGAAATTTCAATGTAAAACTTGGTGTGGTCAGCAATCTTTGTAATTAGTACTTCCTGGAGATGGGATGTGTTTTTAAAGATCTGGGTAACAATGAGTGGTAAGGAAAAAATAAAACAAAACACATAAAACAGACTAGAGTATGATAGTCTTAATGACAGCAAAATAAAAAAAAAAAACTACTTAAAATACCTGTTCTTACAACTACTACAAAGAACATAACAACATAATTCTGTTGACAGTGTTAGGTGAAGTTTGCCATAAGCAGCTTTCAGTCCTGACTGCTATCATCACCAAAGTCTCTGGTCTCTGGAACATGTGCCTCAGGCTGCAAAAGCTAAGGTGACTACCATAAAGCCTGAGAGCAGTTCTTCTCTTGAACAGGTATAATGCTCTGCATTATGTGCTGAAGGCAAAGTGCAACTGAGATTTTGTTTATTCAGTTATAACTATTTGCTTATATGTCTAGTCTGTGGGACAACAATCTCTTACACTATATAACCAATGCTACCTTAGTCTCAAATAGGAAGAAAAGATCAATTAAGACTACTGAAGAAGGCACATAAACTTTGGTCCTGTTTTGCTTTTCTCCCATTAAGCAACAACCTCCCTCCCCCCCGTTAACATTTCTGCGATTTTCTTTTTTAATTCACAAGTACCTGTTAGGATTTGCTCTGAAAAAAGACTGCAAGCAGTCTTATACCTAATACAATTCTTAAAAAGATAGCTGAGTTACACTGTAAAATTATGTACAATCTAAATTGTATTTGTTTTAGCACAACAGTGAAATAGTTTAAGTCTGGCAGTTTTATTCACATTGACAATAGATTAAGACAAAGAAAACGTTGAGAAAAATGCTCCAATCATAGTCATGCTTTTTGGTTGTAAAAATAGCAGTACACACTGGGTTCTCAGCAAGGCTAGCATGAGACTTGTTCTGCAGTCTAAGATCACAACCATCAGCCTCCTTCGGTACTGCATTTGTTTCAGTATATTATCATGCAGTTTTTTTTGTCTAGTCCCATTAAATATTTTTCAACAAAAAATAGCAAACTCAGAAATAATGATTTTTTTGTGCCTCAGTGAATCCACTTGTAATTTGTATTTTTTTCACTTATTTTTTTTGACAATTTCTGTTCACAAAAAGTTTTTCTAAGCAACTGTCTCAGCTTAATATTTTTTTCACTGTGACATACCGTCCAGTTTCTCTGTTACTAAAATAATTGAGCTGTTTGTATTTGGTTGTACACTTGCTTTTTTTTATAATACACTATAAATTATTTGAAAAGAATTTTCATGTCAGAACACACATATAAATATATAATTGATATATTTCATTTCTTCTCCGTGGTACTGTAATTTTTAGTACTAGGCCTATACACCACAGAATTTCATAAAACTTTTTATAAAACATTTCAACCTATAGTTTGTACTGTATCTTATTACCTTATCCAGGGAAATTTCATTAGACCTAATTGCATAAAACCAATTCAAATGGCCCCTTTCCCTCCAATATGCACACATTCTTCCAGGTAACCTCAACAATGTATTAAATCAAGTTTGTTATATTCTAGTACATCTATCAGTTGCAAGGAAGCTGACCACAATGTAATAGTTCTACTAAATTTATACAAATGTAAGTAATTTAAAAATAGAATTAAAATTATAAGTATCATTTATAAAGCAATGCAAAAACAACAGAATTTTGCTTGTCTAATTGTATTCAGGCAATGAGAGCCATTGGGACTGCTTTGGAATTTTTTGAATATTTATGTTCTAATTAGCATTTACTCATCTGTTCATCGCTCCATTACAGGAATAGAATCTAAGTGCTTCTACAGAATGTCCATGTAAATATCTTTCCTGAAAGTTTGTTTGGAATTAAAAAGCAAAAACTACATAACTCTAAAGGAAGAAGATAAACCAGGGCTACATCATGAGGACTCATCTCAAAACAACACTAAGCTGATAGGACGTTCAGTAGCAGAACTCTTGTTTAGCGTAGTTATCGAGATAGATATCATGGAAAAGCAGAAGCCGTCCATCTTTGTCTTTCCAACATGGCAAGGACTTCATTGCTCTAAACACAGGCATACCGTTATGCCTGTCTACCGCTTGGGGAATGTATCCCTCATACACATCACATATTGCATACTATGCCATATACTGTAACTACATGGATAGAGATGCTTTTGTTTATTCAGAAAGACAGTTTTAATTGTTCCCTGTTGTAATACTTTTAAAACTTACATATATGTTCAATATGTAGTGGTGTTTTGGAAAGTTGCCACACTTGTAGGTATAAGAACTGTGCTTTGAAATGATGATTTATATATGAATTTTAAGAATTTGGCATAAAGAATAGTCTAAAATTGTAGTGTACTTTGTAATTTTGGTTGCATTCAGTGTAAATATTGTTTCATGATTGTGTAAAATAGAACAAAACTGACAATTATAGTAATTATTCACTATGTACTTGCCTAATACCAAAATATCTAATAATATTTATTTAAAAATATTTTATTTATTGGTAGGATCTTCATCTATAACTCCATCCTGTCATCAAATCTACCTGCCTATAATATCGTTTATCTTCTTCCTTAGTTTCTTCCTTCTTTTTTTTCTTCTTTCTGTATCCTTTCTTCCTCCCCCCTTTTTCTTCTCCTCCCTCCTTTCATTCCTCTTTCCTTTTGAGTTCCTCTGTCCCTTTCTTCTTTCCTTTCTTTCTTTCTCCTTCTTTTCTTCAGTTCTTAATTGAAGAAGAGTGCATATTGCTTATGGCAGGCTTTGGATGAAGTGTGATGTGGTTAAGCTTAGGTAATCTTTAAACCATTTGTTGCCAATAACATTTCACTTCCAAATTTATATGAATGAAATATCCTAAGACACGGAAGAATTTTAATTAAAAATGCCTAATATGAGAAACAAAGCCCTATCATTCCTCTGTATCATTCATACTTTGCTGTCCGTAAGTCAGATATTTGGCATCAAGTGTTCTATATTAAACTTTCAATATATATATATATTTACAAGAGATCTACCTAGTAAATGTTGTGAAGGTGACCATTTCCCAACTTTTTTGACTTCAGAATTGTTTCTATCCAGAACTGAATCTGAAATATACCTGCATGGAGAAGCAGAATCTCACAGTGCTGACTCAATTCATTTTGAAAGGTATTACCGATGTTCCAGAGCTGCAGGCTCCACTATTTGGGATGCTCTTCCTTATCTATTTGATCTCAGCAGTGGGCAATTTGGGCATCATCATTCTCACCAACTTGGACTCCAGGTTGCAAACACCCATGTACTTTTTTCTCAGACATTTGGCTTTCACTGATCTTGGATATTCTACAGCCATAGGACCCAAAATGTTAGCGGATTTTGCTGCAGAGCGTAATTCGGTCTCCTATTATCTTTGTGCTACACAGCTAGCTTGCTTTCTTCTTTTTATTACTTGTGAACTTTTTGTTCTCTCTGCAATGTCCTATGATCGCTATGTGGCTATATGTAACCTTTTGCTCTAGACTATCATCATGTCACAAAGAATATGTTGGGTACTTGTGGCAATCCCATATATCTACAGTGTATTTGTATCTCTAATAGTCACCATAAGGATATTCACTTTATCCTTTTGTGGCTACAATGTAATCAATCATTTTTTCTGTGATTGCATCCCCTTAATATCTTTGCTGTGTTCAAGTACACATGAAGTTGAACTGATAATTAGGTTCTTTGCAACTTTTGATTTGATTTCCTCTCTTCTGGTTGTCCTAGTATCTTACCTGCTAATTCTCACAGCCATTCTGAGGATGAAGTCTGCTGAGGGCCGGCGCAAGGCTTTCTCTACCTGTGGGTCCCACCTGACTGTGGTCATTGTCTTCTATGGGACTTTAATATTTATGTATGTGCAGCCCAAGTCCAGTAAATCATTTGAGACTGATAAAGTATCTTCCATATTTTACACTCTTGTTATCCCGATGCTGAATCCCTTGATCTATAGCTTAAGGAATAAAGATGTAAAAGATGCCATAGAAAGAACCTGGAAAAAAACAGTTGCCATTTTTTCTTAAAAGTTGCATACGGGGGTGGGGGTGGGGGTGGGAGGGTGGAGACATGGCTAAGCAGTGAACAGCGCTGATTGCTCTCTCAGAGACCCAGGTTCAATTCTCAGTACCCACATGGCAGTTCAGAACTGTCTATAACTCCAGAATCTGAGAGCCTCAGACAGAAATACATACAGGCAAAGCAATGCACATAAAATAAAAGTAAAATAATTTTAAAATGTTTCATACAATAATAGCCATGAAAATCTGCTTTGAATGTAAACCTATTTTGTTTTTACGTAGCAAACAAGAATAAGCTCCATATATATTTCATCTATTTAAATATCTGATAGTAATCTAACTGTATTATAACTATATGAATAAAGAAAGAAAAAAGTCTTTGTTTTTCATCAGGGGAAAGGAATAATTGCAATACTAGGACTTGAGTACTATCTGTAGAGAGAAGTATTGGGTGGACATGAAGGTCAGTTAATCACAACTATATGTTACTGAGTCCTAAGATGCCTGAGAAAACCAAAGCCCAAGAATTGTTTGTGGCTTTTATAAACATTGCACTGAATTATACAAGGTCCATTATGTGTTTATGTATCTGTGTTTCTGCTTTATGATTTTCGGTTTTAGACTACAATGTGGGTTGTCTTAAAAACCAAATTTTGTTCCATTGTGTAAATGTACCACAATTTTTGTATCTATTCCTCAGTTGAGGGAGATATGGGTTATTTCCAGATTCTGACTATTACAAATAAAGCTGCTATGAACATGGTTAAGCAAATGTCCTTGTTGTTCACTTAAGCATATTTTGGATACGTGCCTAGGAGTGGTATAGCTGGATCTTGAGGTAGCACTATTCCTAATTGTCTGAGAAAGCACCAGATTGATTTCCAAAGTGGTTGTTCAAAGTTTATATTCCCACCAAAAATGGAGGAGGGTTCCCCTTTCTCCACATCCTTTCCAGCATGTATGGTCACTTGAGTTTTAATCTTAGCCATCTGATGAATGTAAGATGAAATCTCAGGGTCTTTTTGATTTCCATTTCTCTGAAGACTAAGGACTTTGAGTATTTCTTTAAGTGTTTCTCTTCCTTTCAATATTCCTCTATTGGGAATTCTCTATTTAGCTCTGTACCCCATATTTTAATTGGATTACTTGGTTTGTTGGTGTTTAAAATTTTCAGTTTTGGATATTAGCCCTCTGTCAAATACAGGGTTGGTGAAGATCCTTTCCCCGTAGGTTGTCATTTTTTTTTTTCTGATTACACTGTTCTTTTCTTTACAGAAGCTTTTCAATTTTGTGAGGTCCCATTTATTTATTGTTGATCTTAGACCCTGTGATGTTGGTGTTACACAGTGGAGTACTACTCAGCAATTAAAAACAAGGAAATCGTGTTGCAGGCAAATGTTGGGAACTAGAAAAGATCATCTGGAGTGAGGTAACCCAGAAGCATAAAGACACACATGGTATATACTCCCTTATAAGTAGATATCAGACATATAATATAGGATAATCATACAAAAATCTGAACACCTAAAGAAGCTAAGCAAGACGGAGGACCCTGGGTAAAATGATCAGCCCACACTCAGAAAGACAGAAGGGATAGACATCAGAAGAGGGGGAAAACAGGGAACAGGACAGGAGCCTACCACAGAGGACCCTGAAAGACTCTACCCAACAGTGTATCAAAGCAGATGCTGAGACTCATGGCCAAACTTTGGGCAGAGTGCAGGGAATCTTATGAGAGAAGACCTTTCTTTTTTTTTTTTTTTACAGGTCCCCACAACTTTATTTTGAATGTCAGAGCCAGATTGACCAGGGACATAGGTAACATTTACTCAATAATAACAATATGTTTAATCAATCAGTTAAAACCTTACTTGATTATGATTCTCAGTATCTGCTTTGATACACTGCTAGGTAGAGTCTTTCAGGGGCCCTCTGTGGTAGGCTCCTGTCCTGTTACTTGTTTTTTCCTACATCCAATGCCCATCCCATTTGTCTTCCTAAGTGAGGATTGATCATCTTATCCCAGGTCCTCTTTCTTTTTATCTTCTTTAGGTGAACATATTTTAGTATGTTTATCCTATCTTATAGGTTTATCTAAGTGAGTATATACCATGTGTGTCTTTCTGCTCCTGGGATACCTCACTCAGGATGATCTTTTGCCTGCAAATTTCATGATTTCCTTGTTTTTTTTTTTTTTTTTTTTTTTCAATGCAGTTTATTCAGGAACCTTGAACAATCCTCAGACCCTGGGGAAAGCCAGCCCACAGCTTAAATAGCCTCTGGGTAGCCAACCCAGGCGTGCCACGTGGGCAATGCAGATAGGTCCACATACATGGAAGCAAGCCAGATCCTCAGCCTTAGCCAAATGTGGAATTGTTCGTGACAGAGAGCACTCACCATCGGGAAGGTGGAAGGCGGAAACCAGCTCCATCTTTAAGGCATAGCATTCCGCAGATCTCTACAGTTCCCCCTTTTTGTTTTAGATGCATCAGGCAAGAGTAGAGGTCTGATCTCTGATATTAGAAATAATAGAGAGAGAAAGGACCTTTCTATCTTATGAGATAGAAAGACCTGGAGAGGACAGAAGCTCCATGAATCTCTGGAGCAACAGAACCAAAAAAATCTGGGCACACGGGTCTTTTTTGAGACTGTTATTCCAACCAAGGACCATACATGGAGATAACCTAAGACCCCTGCACAGATGTAGTCTATGGCAGCTAGTCTCCAAGTGGTTTCCCTAGTAATGGGAACAGGGACTATCTCTGACGTGAACTCAGTGGCTGCCTCTTTGATCACTTCCCCTTGAGCAGGGAGCAGCCTTACCAGGCCACAGAGGAAGACAATGCAGCCAGTCCTGATGAGACTTGATAGACTAGGGTCTGATGGAAGGGAAAGAGAGGAGGGATGGAGGGGGAATTGAGAGAGTAGATGGTTAGAGTATAAATTTGTTATGTCTTCTGTACACCTGGCATCAGTCATATCACTCTCTCTATACTAATACAAACTCTTACACAATTTTTAATATTTAAAATTTGGTATTTTGTTTTTATTGTGGTCTTATTGATCCCATTTATTTAGCAAGCCATCATTCAGTCAATAAAATTATTTTTGCCACATACATTGGAAAAACTATTTATTGCAATTGTAAAAGTTTTAACTGTTCTTATTCTTTAGAATTAAATATGTGTATATAAAGAAATACAGTCATGTGTATTTCTCACTCTCTTCCTTATTCTCTACCCAAATCTGCATATTTCATATTTTGTTTTAAGTTCTTATTTTGAGATTATAATATGATTGCATCATTTCCACCTTCCCTTTTCCAATTCCAAATGTTATCATATATGCTGTCTTCCTCTCTTTAAAGTTTATAACTTTTTAAAAATTAATTTTTGTTATTTGTATCTTTATAAACCACACTAAGTAAAATTAATGTTCGCCATAAGTTCATGGGAGAGGAGCAATCCACTGGAGCAAGAAATTATTTGTGCTGGGTGTCTCTGGATATTTTCGCAATGAATAAACATTGATAAACAAATCAGAAAAGTTACCGAGATAAAAGTATCATAAAAAATAGTAGTTTCTTACATAACAATGATATTTCCTTTTAAATAGATCTGAAGAAATCAATTCCATTTACCATTACTGTAAGAACCAATATACCTAAGAAAAATTAATGGAAATTCATAATAATGGAATATCTTTACAATAAAAAAATCAAAACATTTTTATAAGAAAACAAAGTGGCTTAAAAATCAAACTATGTACTGTACTGAAAAAAATCTTACATGGTCCAGGAAGGTAGCTATGCTTACTACTACATCATCAATACTTTTCAGCTGACCTGTGCACATCTTGTCTGTTGGACCTGGGACCTGAGGACCTGGAAGAAGGGGGCTACCTATGTCTAATGATGTAGACCACTTTATTCCAGTTTCAGTGAAGTTTTATTCACAAATGTAATAAAGAAAGCAATGATATAAGGAAGGTTGTTTGAGTTCAGAAGAACATGATCAGAAAAACATGTAAATAAATGTCAGTAAACACGTACTAAGTATTAATGGAGCAGCCCTTTTCCAGACATTCGTTATGACAGACCAGTTCTAACACAATAGTTTGGTAGGCACTGTAGATTATATCTTGGAAAGCACAAAAGAAAGGCAGAAGTGTATTCCCAGATTCAAGGTGTACTGAGAACAGTACTTGGCATATCTTTCACCACATTGTTTTCTGTAGTTATGTTCTGACATCCAAAAGGATTATATCTGTCTTATAAATTGAATGTAAATATTTGTCATAAGAGGCACAATACTATGTCTAAGAACAATCCAGGAAACAGAATCTGCACCTGAGGTAAAAGACCCTCTGTCTTTTTCCTAAAGCTTCTCTCAGAGTTCCCCAGGGTACTGTTCTCATGTGTATTTGTTTGACCAAGTTCCAACAAACCCATCAGGTTATAACAGTGATCAGCTAATTCAATGTCATCCTCGAATAAAAGTACCTTATTCACAGAAACAGCAAAACCAAACAAGAAACAAATACAAAAACAAGCAAACAAACAAACAAACAAATAGCCCTTGGACCATATAATAATGAAACATTGCAAAAGCCACCTTTAGTACAAAGGCTAAATAAAACTCATTAAATTCCCCCAAATCATAAAATACTACAAATGTGTAATAATAAAGGCATAAAGCAAGACAGAAGAGGATGGAGAGCCTAAAATTCTACCCATTCACCTGCTGTAACTACAGCAGCCTATGAAAAATGCACTCACTGAATTACAACCTAGAATGACAGTTGAAAATAAATTTGAAATATATTTCTAAAAATCCTCTTCAGAAAATAGAATGTCTAATTTTATGTAAATGAAAGTAGACAACCATGTCTTACTAACTATGAAAGAGAACAGAATAGCTTAAGACTCACACAGAATATCTCAAACTATGAAATGCCTAGAGCAGTATGTGAAAAATAATATAGAACTATAAAATAAAAGCAAGCGCAAAAACTTTTAAATGTAAAACCTTAAGCACAAACATGTAAATGAATTTAAATAGAACTATAAAGCTCACAATAATTAACAGAAAATATCAGAGTGCAATGTGAATCTAGAGTAGTGGTTCTCAAAATTTGCCTTGCTGGGAACTTTCAATACAGTTGCTCATGTTTTGGTGACCCACCAAGCATAAAATTATTTTCATTATTACTTTACAACTGTAATTTTTGTACTGTTATAAGCCATAACTTAAATATCAGTGTTCAACAATATTCTTAGGCAACTCCTGTGGAAGGGTCAATGCACCTCAAAGGGGTCATTAGACACAGCTGAGAACTGCTGCTCTATAGTGGGGGATGAAATATTTGCCACCTATAGAATTAGAAACCTCCTTTTTGATTGTTGAGTAGTATTCCATTGTGTAAAAATACCATAATTTCTGTACCCATTCCTCCGTTGATGGACATCTGGGTTGTTTCCAGGTTCTGGCTATTACAAATAAAGCTGCTATAAACATGGTTGAGCAAGTATCCCTTTTGTGTACTTGAGCAAACTTTGGGTATATACCTAGCAGTGGTATAGCTGGGTCTTGAGGAAACACTAGTCCTAATTGTCTGAGAAAGTGCCAGATAGATTTCCAGAGTGGTTGTACCAGTTTACATTCCCACCAGCATTGGAGGAGGGTTCCCCTTTCTCCACAACCTCTCCAGCATGTGTTGTCACTTGAGTTTTTCATCTTGACCATTCTGATGGGTGTAAGGTGATATCTCAGGGTCGTTTCGATTTGCATTTCCCTGATGGCTAATGAGGATGAACATTTCCCTGATGGCTAATGAGGATGAGTGTTTCTCTGCCATTCGATATGATATTCCTCTGTCGAGAATTCTGTTTAGCTCTGTTCCCATTACACAGTGGAATACTACTCAGCAATCAAAAAGGAGGAAATCATGAAATTTGCAGGCAAATGGTGGGATCTAGAAAAGATCATTCTGATTGAGGTATCCCAGAAGGAGAAAGATAAACACAGTATATACTCACTTATATAGAGCTATAAGATATGATAAACATAATGAAATCTATACACCAAAAAAGATAATCAAGAGAGCAGACATGGGGTAAGATGATCAATCCTCATTTAGAAAGACAGATGGGATGTGCATTGAACGTATGACAGGAGTCTACTGAGCGCATCTGAAAGACTCTAACTAGCAGTGTTTTCAAGGCAGATACAAAGACTCATGACCAAACCTTAGGCAGAGTACAGGGAATCATAAGAAAGAAGGGGAGTTAGTATGATGGGGAAAGGATAGGAGCTCCACAAGGACCAAATATATATGGGCACAGGGTCTTTTCTGAGACTGACATTCAACCAAGGACCATGTATGGATATAACCTAGAACCTCCGCTCAGATGTAGCCTGTGGTAGCTCAGTAACCAATTGGTTTCCCATAGTGAGGGGAACAAGGACTATTTCTAAGAGGAACTCAATGACTGGCTCTTTGGCCTCCCCACCCCCCAAGGGAGGAGCAGTCCTGTTAGGCCACAGAGGAGGGCTTTGCAGCCAGTCCTGAAGATACCTGATAAAACAGGATCAGATGAATGGGGAGGAGGTCCTCCCCTATCAGTGGACTTGGAAAGGGGCACGGTGGAGCTGAGGGAGGGAGGGAGGGACTGGGAGGGAATGAGGGATCGGGACACGGTTGGGATACAGAGTTAATAAAATGTAACTGATAAGAAAAAAATAAAATAAAAAAATAAATTAAAAAAAAAAGATTTAGAAACCGGTGTAGTCAATAAGGAAAAAAGGAACTCCGAAAGGCAGTAGTAGAAAGAAACCAATTTTTTAGTGGATGGTAAATCTAGACAGAAATTTTCTTAAATGAAACACATAAATTTAGAAAAGATTCATTTTTAAAAGTACAATAGCAATCAATATACAAACTACAATATTACTTCCTTATATTTATTTATTTGTTTAAATTAATTTACTTGGGGTAAGTGTGTGAGTGTTTGTGTGCCCGCGCACACACGGTGCCTACCAGAGGTCCACGTAGACTCCAGAAGAAAGGGGGCTATCCAGATATCCTGGAACTAGAGTCACAGGCTCTTGTCAGCCATGATGTGGGTTCTGGACACTGTACCCAGGTCCTCTGGAGAGGCAGCGCTGAACTTTTTATTTTTATTTTATGGTTGCTTTATTTACCTTGGGCTGGGCTGGGCAGATACTCTACTTATGCTGTTTCAGCAACCTCTCGGTCCTTGTCCCAGCCCCCACCCAATGCCATCCACCTTAACCATCTTTATCTGGGCTACCTTCCATCCATAATCTTGTAAATACTTGCTTATACATTTCATCTTGGTGTTTTCTCCATGTATGCTTTCTTCGGAGTCCTTCCTCCTAGCCCATGTGGTTCCTTCTCCACCTAACCCCATCTTGGTGTCCTCCTTCCTCCTATCTTCCTGTGAGTCTCTGCCCCCAAAAGCCCCAGAACATTAGCCACGCCTACCTCCTTCTGCCCTACCTGCCCAGGTACAGGCCTTTTAATCAATCAATCAGGATTGATTAATGTCTCAGGCAGGTTTACACACCTAGGATAGAGCAGTAAAAGGATTTGAAGGCCAATAATTATCATCAAAATACAAGCACCAATTCCTCTTTCCTGTCTAGTCAGGGCAGGAATCCCTACTGATTACAAAGGCAGTCTAAGATTCACAATGACAAACTTTTTCTTAAGATTTCTATGAAAAGTTCTTTTTTCTTAGTAATGGATGTTTTATCCTTGCTGATCTAGAGGTTTATGTAAGAAGATATGTCACACTGCTATAAAAGGCCAGGCAGTCTAAAAAGTGGGGCTCCACAGGAGAACTGGTTCCAGAGGGTATTTTGGCTTAAGAGATAGGTTCTGTTGGTCAAAACGGTACTGAAGATTTATTTGCTCATCCATCTCCTCACCCCCACACTTCCTCATATGTAGTATGACCACTCTCCAAATGGCTATTAGTACTCTCTTAAAATAAAAATGCAACAAACAAATGCATAAAAAAGAGGGGTATTTACAAAATGGATGTATTTACTAATGTCCTTTGATAATACTTTGAATCTCAGAAGGATTTCTATTGACTACGGCTTAAATCGATGCTATGTAGCCATCTATAATCAACATTATGTTTACGTTCATCCACATTATTACATTTTTCAGAACATAATTCTTAAGGCTGGATGATATTCCAGTCACTATAGGTAACGTATTTTATGTATTAATTCATTTATAAATGGATATTTAAGTTGTTTTTATTCCATATCTAGTTAGAATTTAGCTACAATGATTTAATGTTGTAAATATCGATTTGAGACAATAATGCAAATAGCTTAAGATAAAATCTGGCATCTGTTAGCTGGTCTTATAATGTTAGTTCATTCAGAGTGAAATACAAATTCTTCCTGACAATTAGTGGACAGTCTCCAGACATTTCATTAATTATTCTGACATTGTTGGTTAATCAAGAAATTGACTAGATCACCCACGGGGAGATTCTTTAAAGTTTGAAAAAAATGTTCATAAGTAGCCTCCTTCCACTGTGTTAAATTATGCATGGGAGAATAACTGAGGACTTTACAGGTAAGGGATGCACAAGGTTTTTCGTTTTCAGTATCTACAGAAAAGAACACAGTTTGCTATGTCTTTGTAATTAAATAACAGTATCCATTTGTATTTGGTTAATGTGTTTTCTACTCTTGGCTGAATAAAAAAAAAACAAACAACCCTCTATTTTCTTAAGTTAGAGAAAGGAAAGGTGATAAGCAATTTTGAAGCATACACATTTCATATGTTCTTAAAAATATTTAATTCACTATATATGAGATGTAAAATCTGACAAAAAAGGTAAAAATAGATGAGGTATTAATAAATCATATGAGTATTCAAGGAATGATAATAAAAGCAGAAATTCAGTCATTTTAATGTGCTTTCAAATAGTTAAGCATTGTGATTGAAGTGTTTTCTGTAATCGTCTCAAAAATAGAAGGTATCTGTGTAATTGTACTCATGTGAGTGATGTGCAATATATTAAGGTTAAACAAGTATTATATAGCATATTGATATATGAAAATAATTCTATTAAGAAAAAGTTAAATAATATCCTTCAGAACTGTGATAAATATTCTTTATTTTCTATAGTGCTCTCTCTCTACACTTTTCTAGGAGTATAGGCTTAAAAATTAAATTTGATTAATTGGTAAAGAATACAAAAGCAGTATGTTGTACCTCATTAACATCTAAAGCTACTAAGAAAAAGTGAGTGTATGTTACTTTACCACACGGAATTACTGGTACATGCTGGTCCCATAGCTTTATTTTGTGATATATTATTATTATTGCAAATAAAACCAAAAAAACCCCAAAATTTAAACAATATCTCATTGCAATTTTGGAAAACACTTCTCTAATACTGTAAAAGTATAAACTTCTTATATTTATATAACACAGGCTTTTCATGGTTCAGGGTGGACAATCATATAACTACCATTTTATATGAACTTGGTGAAAACAACAGGAAATATATTCCATGAATCATGTTGGAAATTGTATGATTTTGTTAGGTTACCTACAGTTCTTATAATACAGAAAGTAAACATAAAATATTGTATTGTATATTATGATAAGTTAATATAGCATATAATTGCAAAGCAGTAATCCCTCTTTTTCACCTCTTCCCCTTCTCTCTTTCCTTCTTTTTATTTTTTTGAGACAGCACTTAAACAGTTTAGAGACAGTGAAACAGTCTAGTTTCACATAATACTGTCTGTATAGAAAATGATGGCCTTGGACTCCTGATGCTATGGTTTTCATGTCCCAAGAGCTGAGACTATAGTTTTGAGCAGCATGATTGGCTTCGTTTTTTTTTTTTTTTTTTAAATTTACAATAGAGCATCCCTCAATCCAAGGAGAAATTTGTACATTTTCATTACATAAAACCAATATGGAGGGCTTTTTTTCTATAATTCTATCCAATTGTCTCAATCTCCCAATTACTTTCACAAAAGTATATCACCTTTTTTTACATAAAAGCAAATAAATATCACATGTAATGAAAAGGCCCACAGGACAATATCCCAGTAAACTGAAATAAATGCAACTTAAAATATTGTGACTAATACCTGAGAATAACTTCATGATACCATTCAATTCTGAAATACTTCATTGTTCTTCCAATGTGTGCTACAAGGACATATTTGAAATTTCAGTTAGAGCTTTATGAAAAAATAACTGTACAAAGCAATGCTTATCTTCATTAAGTACATGGGGCCAGTTCTATATGTTTGTATGACTATCCAGTATTTTGTTGTTCAAATGACAGTATCATATCTGACTATACTGATTTTTATTCATCTGTCAATTTTTTTACGAGACAGTTAACACCCTTGGATGCATTGCCACTATAAGTACTTTACAAGACTATTCTATAAAAAGGGATTTATGTGTTTTCTAAATATAAATATTTATGAAATTTATAAAACATATTGAGCCTGTGTTTTGGAATCCTACTCCCATACTTTATAATAGCAATGTGTCTTTTCACTGCTAAGCCTTTTCTCCATTCATGCTTGCATTTTTTTCATGCTTGCATTTTTTAATTTGTCATTAGAAAACCTAACAGAATTGGCATATGTATTATTGATGTTACTGAATTAATAATTGTTGACACTTTATTTAGAAGCCTATGAAAAATAACAGTACAATGGTAACCTATTAGGCATTTACCTAACAATTTAAGTTTTAACAATATTTAATCATAATTTTACTTTTTCTTTACCTATATCTTCATATCTGCATTTATCCTCTTGTATCATCTGTATATGCATGCATGTTTGTATGTATTTACATGTCTATCTATAATGTATCTATAACTATCATCTATTTATACCTATAAATTATCTATTTATCTATCATCTAATTATCTATCTCTCACCTATCTATCATCTCTATAGCTATCATCTATTTAAGAATATAATATTAGAGGTTTCTGACCTTATACATGAGCTATTGGCATTGATTCTTTGGAGCTAGATCACAAATATATGTAACTAACTGGCAACAAACCCTTAGAAGACAGTGGCAATTCATGTTTACATCGAAACTATCTGTCTATTGAAGTAGTATATATACATATATTATTATAATCATCATGAAAGGGAAACACAAATTAGCTTCTATCTCTTTTTACATAGTATGCTGAATGAATGTGTTTGTCAATAAATATTCACTTGAAAATGTTAGATGCTTCTTACTTGTAATAGTTTAGTCCAATAACTGACCTCTGGGTGATCAATTCTGAAAGACATTTAATATTTTATTGTTTTCGTTGATAATAGGCTTTCTGATAAAGAATGGAGAAACACAACCTCACAGTGGTGACTGAATTCATCCTAATGGGCATCACTGGGAATCCTGAGCTGCAGGCCCCACTCTTTGGGCTGTTCCTCATCATCTATCTCATCTCAGTGATTGGCAACCTAGGGATCATCATTCTCGCCAATGTAGACTCCAAATTACAGACACCAATGTATTTCTTCCTAAGGCATTTGGCTTTCACCGATTTTGTTTATTCAACAACCGTGGGACCAAAAATGTTGGTAAACTTTGTTGTAGATCAAAATGCAATTTCCTATTATCTTTGTGCTACACAGCTAGCTTTCTTTCTTTTGTTCATTGGCAGTGAGCTGTTTATTTTGTCTGCGATGTCTTATGACCGCTATGTGGCCATATGTAAGCCCCTGCTCTACACTGTCATCATGTCTCATAAAGTATGTTGGGTCTTAGTCACAGTTCCCTATCTTTACTGCACATTTATATCCCTTGTAGTCACTGTAAATATTTTCTCTTTATCCTTCTGTGGCAACAATGTTATCAATCATTTCTTTTGTGACTGCATCCCCTTAATATCTTTGATTTGCTCAAATACACATGAAGTAGAACTTATAGTTATGATCTTTGCAGCTTTTGATTTGATTTCTTCCCTAACAGTTGTTCTTATGTCCTATTTGCTCATTCTCATAGCTGTTCTCAGGATGAACTCTGCTGAGGGCAGACGAAAAGCTTTCTCTACTTGTGGCTCGCACCTGACAGTGGTTACAGTGTTTTATGGGACGCTGATATCCATGTATGTACAACCTGAATCTAGTCATTCCATTGATACTGATAAAATATCATCCATATTTTATACTCTAATAATCCCCTTGTTAAATCCCTTGATCTATAGTCTGAGGAACAAAGATGTAAAAGATGCTCTACAAAGAACAAGGCAAAAAATATTTAACATATTTTCTTGAAATTTACACTCAGTATGAGTCATTTAAACTAGGTGTGAATATGTACCCACTTTGCTTTCCTCCAGAATGTACAATAAACATCAGTGTACTCAACATATATTTAAGTACTTGAATGCTAATGCTAATAAAATGTTCATATATCATATTCAGTGGAGGAGAATAATTTTCTTCAGGGTACATTATATTCTAAATTTAACTGCCAAATCCACTGCAAAATATAAAACAGTCTCAGTTCCTATAGAACTGAAAGCATGTCTAAAGAGACATATGGTAATGGAAGAGAGAAAATACTGTATGTACTAAAAGGGATTTTGAACATTCTTGTGAAATTTTCTATTTTTTTATTATTTTTTTATTTTTTAATTACACTTTATTCACTTTGTATCCCCCCATAACTCCTCCCTCCCGATCCCACCCTCCCACCTTCTTCTTCACGCATGCCCCTCCCAAAGTCCACTGATAGGGGATGTCCTCCTCTCCTTCCTTCTGATCTTAGTCTATCAGATCTCATCAGGAGTGGCTGCATTGTCATCATCTGTGACCTGGTAAGGCTGCTCCCCACTCAGGGGGAGGTGATCAAAGAACAGGCCAATCAGATTATGTCAGAGACAGTCCCTCTTCCCATTACTATGTAACCCACTTGGACACTAAACTGCCATGGGCTACATCTGTGCTGGGGTTCTCAGTTATCTCCATGCATGGTACTTGGTTGGAGTATGAGTCTCTGGGAAGACCCCTGTGTTCAAATTTCTGGTTCTGTTGCTCTCCTTGTGGAGTTACTGTCCTCTCCAGATCTTACTATTTCCCACTTCTTACATAAGATTCCATGAACATTGCCCAACAGTTGTCCATAAGTCTCAGCATCTGCTTTGATAGTCTGCAGGGCAGAGCATGTCAGAGGCCCTCCGTGGTGGGTTTCTTGCTTGTCCCTCAACTGAAGAATGGATGCAGAAATTGTGGTACATCTACACAATGGAATATTACTCAGCAATGAAAAATAAGGCAATCGTGAAAATTGATGGTAAATGGTGGGACCTGGAAAAGATCATCCCGAGTGAGCTGTTCCAGAAGCAGAAAGACACACACACAATATATACTCACTCATATAGACATTAATATAGGATAAACCTACTATAATCTGTACATCTAAAGGAACTAAACAAGAGAGAGGACCCTGCCTAAAATGCTCAACCCCCATCCTGAAAGGCAAAGAGGAAGGACATCAGAAGAAGAAGAAAAAAGGAATTTTCTATTAAAACAAACATTCTGACATTTGCCTATATTTGCATTGCTTCTGTTCTATTAAATTATATTGCTTTTGATTTAGTTTGTATTTAGATATTTGACAGTTTGATACATTTATACAGTGCACATTAATTATTGTTATTTCAATTATTGCCTCCCTCATCAACCTCCCTCCATGTGTCATCGAATGGACAGACTTCATGAAATTAACTCACTACTTTATAAAAACAGCAGGAGCCTGTGCCTTGATACCAATGGAGGATTAGTGGTGGGGGTAGGGAGAACCATTCTTCAGAAATCTTTCCAGATATCTAAAATTGGTTAACTTTTTAATTTTGGGTGGAACAAATGCCTAAAATGAAGTTGAGTCCTTTTGTGTGTGTATGTGTGTGTGTGTGTATTTGTTAAAAAGCAATATTCACTGTCACAGGTTGCAATGTATATGACCCAAAAAAGTAAATTATTGCCTTTACATTGACTTTGATATGACTTGAAATATTCCCTTACAACAATTACCTAGAAACTTTGGCAACATATAATATAGAGCAATATATAGTAATAGTCTATGTCTCAAGACAGTACATTTGTATGTATTTAGGAGCAATAAGTTTAAAATATAGAAAAGGAGACATAATCAATTTTGGTAAGTGTTTTGAGTACCAGCATAGAGCAAATAAGAAACATATAAATGGGATTTTAGTGGGAATGGTGGACAGAAATGTCTATGCATTACCAGTAAACAAAGTCCTAAAGCTTCACAACAGTCTGTGAAATTTGGGTGTATTTTCATGGCACTGTGCTCACTTATGTATTGGTTATGGGTTATGACTATTTGACACCTTCTCTTGCCCCACATGGACACTTTCACAATAGAGAATTCATGTACAATGCATTATAACATCAGAAAAATACTTTCAACAAATGCAGTAAGAATAAAACTGTTTCTACTAAAATTTAGTTGCTAAGTAAATTTGCCTCTACTTTTATTGCTTTGATTTGCAACGATGAAAAAATAAAAACAAAAGGAAAGCATGACTGTAATATCAGTTTTCTAGAAAAGATGAAGGAGTTATAAAGAATGAAGGTAGAGGGATCCAAGATGGCGGCACTATGAGGACACTCTTTCTGACCAGCAACAAAGCAGGGGCTGCACGGTGACCAGGTGGAACTCTGGGCCCTAAAACACCAGCAATTGTGTTTCCCAGGTGAGAGGAAACCCCACAGTGTGGGATTAAACCGGCTTCAGGTCACCCAGCTAAACCGTGGAAGAGTTCCTGGGTCCTGCTAGATCATTTGATATCTGTTTTTTCTAGAACTTGTTTTCTATATTAGTTTATTTTTATTAATAGAATAGTAATTTAAATTATTTGTACTTCATATTTTCTTTGGCTTTTGTCATTTCTGACCTTGAAAAGGTCATATATTTTCCTTATGTTCTTATGATTTTATAATTTCATGGCCCTCTTTTCTAATGCTACCTCCTTCATTTCTAATCTTATTAACTTTTGATTTATTTTGACTTCTTTTGGTTAATCTAGCTAATAGATTTTCACCCTTGTTCTAAAAGGTGCTGAGAACAATTTGTGCCTTTCAGTGTTCTGTTGAAATGTTCTAAAAATCTGTTAGATCCATTTGAAGTAGAATCTTATTTAACTCCAACGATTGTTTAGTTTTAGTCAGAATGACTTCCTATGGATTAGAGTGGTGTATTAAAGCCCCCTCTCCCCTCACAAATAACACTGTGCTGTGGTTATGCTGTGATTTTAGATATGATACTATTTCTTGTATGAAAGTAATTGTTCCTATATTTGATGCATGCATTTTTAGTATTGTAATATCATTTTGAATATTGCTTTTATTGAGCATGAATTGTCTGTCTGTAACTTTTCTCACTAGTTTAGAATTGAAGTCTAATTTGTCAGACATTAAAATATTTACTCTATTTTGTTCCCATGTTTCCTTTCTTTGCAATACCTTTTTCCATCCTTTTAACTTAAGGGGATGTCTGTGGTTGACTATGAGGCGATTCTTCAAAGCTGCAGAAAGATGGATCCTGTTTCTTCTTCCATCATTTTAATCTGAATATCTTTAATAAGGAGTAAAGGCTGTCAATATTAACAGTTATTATTGAATAATGTATGCTGATTCTTGACATTTATTATTGTGTATTTTTTCACATGAATCATTTGATTAACTGTTCCAAAACATTTTTATTCCTCATGCCATTTTGTGGGTTTTCCATGTTCTTTTCAGACCCAAGTAATCCCTTTTGTATCTTTTGAAGGGTTTGTATATTTATCATAAATCTCTTTACTCTGGCACAGGGAGTTTCTCTTGCTCTTTGTTATGACATAGTTTTGGTGGGTACAGCTTGCTGTGTTGACATCTGGGATCTTTCATAACTTGAAGAACACTGGCCCAAGTACTCATGGTTTTTGAAGCCTCCATCAACAATCTGTTATTCTGATGGGTCTGCCTTCATGCAAAACTTGTTCTCTCTTTCTTTTTTTGTACACTTAATATTTTTACTGTTATATGTTTGGGAAGGTTTTTCTAGTCCTGTTTGCTTTATATTTTGTATGCTTTCTTCCACATGGATACACACCTTTCCTTAAATTTGGAATTTTTTATAATATCGCATAAGTTATTTTTGTGAATAAATTTCCTTTCCTTCCTCTATATCTTTGGTTTTAGATTTGATATTTTGATAGTTTCACAGAAGCCACAGATGCTCCTTTCACATGTTTTTAAATGTTTAACATGTTTTGACTGAGGGACCTAAACCCTCTTTCATATCTTTAAGACAAGTTTGTTTATCTTCTACTTTATCTAATTTACTAGTGAGAATTTCTAATGAACTTTTTATTTGACTCTGGATTTTCTTTTTTTTTTAATTT
This sequence comes from Meriones unguiculatus, assembly GCF_030254825.1. Classification (NCBI taxonomy): domain Eukaryota; kingdom Metazoa; phylum Chordata; class Mammalia; order Rodentia; family Muridae; genus Meriones; species Meriones unguiculatus. The sequence continues at coordinate 107,864,470 of NC_083356.1, forward strand.
TATTTTTTTCTTATCAGTTACATTTTATTATCTCTGTATCCCAACCGTGTCCTGATCCCTCATTCCCTCCCAATCCCACCCTCCCTCATCTCCACCATGCCGCTTTCCAAGTCCACTGATGGGGGGGACCTCCTCCCCATTCATCTGATCCTGTTTTATCAGGTATCTTCAGGACTGGCTGCAAAGTCCTCCTCTGTGGCCTAACAGACTGCTCCTCCCTTGGGGGGTGGGGAGGTCAAAGAGCCAGCCATTGAGTTCCTGTTAGAAATAGTCTTTGTTCCCCTCACAATGGGAAACCAATTGGTTACTGAGCTACCACAGGCTACATCTGAGCGGAGGTTCTAGGTTATATCCATACATGGTCCTTGGTTGAATGTCAGTCTCAGAAAAGACCCTGTGCCCATATATATTTGGTCCTTGTGGAGCTCCTATCCTTTCCCCATCATACTAACTCCCCTTCTTTCTTATGATTCCCTGTACTCTGCCTAAGGTTTGGTCATGAGTCTTTGTATCTGCCTTGAAAACACTGCTAGTTAGAGTCTTTCAGATGCGCTCAGTAGACTCCTGTCATACGTTCAATGCACATCCCATCTGTCTTTCTAAATGAGGATTGATCATCTTACCCCATGTCTGCTCTCTTGATTATCTTTTTTGGTGTATAGATTTCATTATGTTTATCATATCTTATAGGTCTATATAAGTGTGACTCTGGATTTTCTTTGCAAGTTTTCTTCAAAATATTTGTTTATTAAATTCTACATTAATATACAGACTTTTTAAAATTTTGTTCAACTGTTTGTTTTGCCTTGTTACCTTCATTCAAGTATTTATTCATTCCTTCTCTGGATTCTTTGAAAATATTTATAATTGTTATTTGGAGAACATTTTCTTATGTGTCATGTAAGCTTCCATTTTATGGGGTATTAATTTTAGAAGTAATTCATATTTCTTTTAATAATTCATGTGGTTTGTTTTGGGACTGAGACCCATGCATATGGACACTGATTGTCAGCAAGCAGTTTTTCTCAGTATAAAAATTTGGTCTTAACTTTGTTGAATGAGTGCTTGGAGCTCCATTTGATTTTATCTTTCCTTATTTTTAGCTTAGGTTATGGTTTAGTTAATGCTTTTTTTCTTTCAGTCTTCAGACACCTCAGTGTTGATGTATGAATGGGGTATGAGAAGTTGTTCCAGACCAGCTAGGACTAGGTACAGTTTCCATTCCATTTCCTGCATCAACTTTAAATTTGGAGGTTTTGTATTCAGGTTTTTATACATGTTAGTTGCATTTTTATCAAGGGTGAAATATGACAATTTATTTTAATTAAGGGTAGCTTTATGACCCCAAGGGTTTGAGAGCTAGAGACCTGCCCCCTCCCCCAGGGGTCTGCAGCACTTGGTGAGCTTGCCCTGCCTCCTCATGGGGGCAGTGCTGGAGAGCTGGCCCCAGTGGAGGACTGGAGAGAAGTTAGGCTGACCGGGGGCTGACCAGGGTGACCAGGGCTGACCAGGGCTGACCAGGGTTGGCCAGGGCTTTCTGTCCACCCACTCTACCCTCTACCCATCTACGAAGCAGCTGTGTTTGTTGTTGTTGTTTTTCAAAAAGTTGTTTGGGTAAAAGGGTATACTGTGTAACATACTATGACATAATGACATTGCCAGGGAGAGATGATTTTGTTTGTTTTCTTTATTCTGGGAAGAGGGTGAGAGAGTCTGCAAGAGCAGAGGGGACAGGAGATAAGTGTGACTGAAGTGCATAATGAAATTTATGAAAAAAAATCAATATAAAGTTAAAAAGCAAAATAAACTCTTCCAACCCCTCGTCCCCCCCCCAAAAAAAAAAGGAGAAAGTAAAAGAAAGAGCATAGCTTTAAAACAGTAAAATCTTTAGATGGCATTCAAAATTATCAAGTGATTTTAAAAAATACTGTTAAGGACAGGGAAATTCAGAATTCTTATAGAGAAATAGAACTGAGATGAAATGAAAGAATAAAGATTTATTAATTTGAATGTGTTGACTGAAACAAGTAGCAAATCAAATACCATAAGGATAAGATATGCTGCCACTTAGTTTCCGGAATACTGATGTACAAGACAGACAGAGAAAGAGAGAGAGAGAGAGAGAGAGAGAGAGAGAGAGAGAGAGAGAGAAAGAGAGAGAACTGAATTTTGTTGAAATATGACAATGAATCTATGTTCTTCATGAATTTGTAAAGATTTTAAAATTCAATCTTAATTGTAAATAAAATTATTCTTGTTTGTAACACATCTTTTTCTTTCCTTTATAATAGCTATGCTTGTTTATTTGAAAACAAATATAGAGTCATTAAAAAAAACCCTTGATTGAAACATTCCCCTCAAAACTTTAAAGAAAGGTATATTTTGATAGACTATCTTAGAATGCAAAACAAAATAACTTTGGCATACTGTCAATATTTTAGATTAGGCAGATCTCTGTGAATTTAGGACTAGCATCATCTACAAAGTGATTTCCAGAGCAGTAAGATAGGAATATTGATTTTATTTATGAAGAAGAAATTTCTTTTTTTTAAATTAGCTAATTTTTTTTATTAATTACATTTTATTCACTTTGTATGCCCCCTGTGGTTCTCTCCCTCCTCTAGTCCCAATCCCTCCCTTCCTCCACCCTCTGCATGCATGCCCCTCCCCAAGTCCACTGATAGGGGAGGACTTCTTTTCCTTCCTTCTGATCCTAGTCAATTAGATCTCATTTGGAGTGGCTGAATTGTCTTCTTCTGTGGCTGGTAATACTGCTTCCCCCTCAGGGGGAGGTAATTAAAGAGCAGGCCAATCAGTTCATGTCAGAGACAGTCCCTGTTCTTATTACAATGGAACCCACTTGGATACTGAACTGCCATGGGCTACATCTGTGCAGGGGTCTTAGGTTATCTCCATGCATAGTCCTTGGTTGGAGTATCAGTCACAGGAAAGACCCTGTGCTCAGATTTTTTGGTTATGTTGTTCTCCTTGTGGAGTTCCTGTCCTCTCCAGATCTTTCTGTTTCCCACTTCTTTCCTAAGATTCCCTGCACTCTGCCCAAAGGTTGTCCATAAGTCTCAGCATCTACATTGATAGTCTGCAGGGCAGAGCTTTTCAGAGGTTCTCTGTGTCAGGCTCCTGATTTGTTCCCTCTTTTCTCCTTCTGATGTCCAGCCTCTTTGCCTTTCTGGGTAGGAATTGAGCATTTTAGCAAGAGTCTTCCCTCTTGATTAGTTTCTTTAGGTGTACAGCTTTTAGTAGGTTTATCCTATATTATATATCTATATGAGTGAGTATATAGCGTGTTCATCTTTCTGCTTCTGGGATAGCTCATTCATGATGATCTTTTCCAGATCCCACCTGACTAAAGAAGTTAAACAGCAAATATCAAGTAATCCAATTAAAAAATGGGGTACAGAGCTAAACAGTATTCTCTGCAGAGGAATATTGAACAGCTGAGAAAACTTAAAGAAATGCTCAACCTTATTAGCCACCAGGGAAATGCAAATCAAAACGACCCTGAGATTTCACCTTACACCCATCAGAATGGCTAAGATCAAAAACTCAAGAGACAACACATGCTGGAGAGGTTGTGGAGAAAGGGAAACCCTTCTCCACTGCTGGTGGGAATGTAAACTTGTACAACCACTCTGCAAAGCAATCTGGCGCTTTCTCAGACAATTAGGAATAGTGCTTCCTCAAGATCCAGCTATACCACTCCTAGGCATATATCCAAAGGATTCTCAAGTTCACAATAAGGACATTTGCTCAACCATGTTTGTAGCAGCCTTATTTGTAATAGCCAGAAGCTGGAAACAGCCCAAATAACCTTCAGTGGAAGAATGGATGCACAAATTGTGGTATATCTACACAATGGAATATTACTCAGCAATAAAAAAAAATGGAAATCAGAAATTTCTTTATTCCAAAATACTCACATCAAAATTCCATAACATGAGAAATAATGGTGGTCTGGCTTTGAGTACATTACTTTTTATAAGAGGAGCTTTGGCTTCAGTGGTGACAAATACTGTGTCTAATAAAATTATATAACTTTAGGAAGGGGAAATATGAGAAAGAGTTGTTAAGTGAAAAAGAGATTGTGATTGCCAGGTGGATAAAAAAGAGCTACATCTAATACTAAGTAATTCTGAAAAAAACACAGGAAAATCTACCACTATAAAACTTCCTAAAATATACAATATGCATGTGGTATCAGTGTGTTTACCTTAGTTTTATTTCTATTTCATTTACTTTATGTAACAGTGAAAATATACCTTTGAACAATGAAATTAAAAATCTATGGGACTGCTCATGACTTGGCAGGATTAATATAATAAAAGTGGCCTTCTTACCAAAAGCAATCTACAGATTCAATGCAATTCCCATCAAATTACCAACACAATTCTTTACAGACTTTGAAAAAAAAATTCTCACCTTCATATGGAACAACAAGAAACCCAGAATTGCTAAAACAATTCTCTACAGTAAAAGATCTTCAGGAGGTATCTCCATCCCTGATCTCAAGCTGTACTATAAAGGAACAATACTAAAAACTGCATGGTACTGGCATAGAAACAGACTGGTGGATCAATGGAATCGAATAGAAGACCCTGACATAAATCCACACACTTATGGACACCTGATTTTTTACAAAGATACCAAATCCATTCAATAGAAAAAAGACAGCATCTTCAATAAATGGTGCTGCTCTAACTGGATGTCTACATGTAAAAAAATGACAATAGATCCATACTTATCACCCTGCACAAAACTGAAGTCCAAGTGGATCAGAGACCTCAACATAAAACCGGACACATTAAATCGGTTAGAAAAAAAAGTGGGGAATACCCTTGACACAGGAGACAACTTCCTGAACAGAACATCAACGGCACAGGCTCTAAGAGCAACAATCAATAAATGGGACCTCATGAAACTGAAAAGCTTCTGTAAAGCAAAGGATACTGTCCTCAGAACAAAACGACAGCCTACAGATAGGGAAAAGATCTTCACCAATCCTATATCTGACAGAGGGCTAATATCCAGTATATATAAAGAACTAAAGAAGTTAAACAGCAAAAAAATCAAGTTATCCAATTAAAAAATGGGGTACAGAGCTAAACAGAGAATTCTCTGCAGAGGAATATCGAATGGCAGAGAAACATTTTAAGAAATGCTCAATCTTATTAGCCATCAGGGAAATGCAAATCAAAACGACCCTGAGATTTCACCTTACACCCATCAGAATGGCTAAGATCAAAAACTCAAGAGACAACACATGCTGGAGAGGTTGTGGAGAAAAGGGAACCCTCCTCCGCTTCTGGTGGGAATGTAAACTTGTACAACCACTCTGGAAAGCAATCTGGTGCTTTCTCAGACAACTAGGAATAGTGCTTCCTCAAGATCCAGCTATACCACTCCTAGGCATATATCCAAAGGATTCTCAAGTACACAATAAGGACATTTGCTCAACCATGTTTGTAGCAGCCTTATTTGTAATAACCAGAAGCTGGAAACAGCCCAGATGCTTCTCAGTGGAGGAATGGATGCACAAATTGTGGTATATCTACACAATGGAATATTACTCAGCATTAAAAAAACAAGGAAATCATGAAATTTGCAGGTAAATGGTGGGATCTGGAAAAGATCATCCTGAGTGGGCTATCCCAGAAGCAGAAGTATGCACACGGTATATACTCACTCATATAGACATATAATATAGAATAAACCTACTAAAAGCTGTACACCTAAAGAAACTAATCAAGAGGGAGGACTCTTGCTAAAATGCTCAATTCCTATCCATAAAGGCAAAGAGGCTGGACATCAGAAGGAGAAAAGAGGGAACAAATCAGTAGCCTGACACAGAGGACCTCTGAAAAGCTCTACCCTGCAGACTACCAATGTAGATACTGAGACTTATGGGCAACCTTTGGGCAGAGTGCAGGGAATCTTAGGAAAGAAGTGGGAAACAGTAAGATCTGGAGAGGACAGGAACTCCATAAGGAGAGCAACAGAACCAAAAAAATCTGAGCACAGGGGTCTTTCCTCAGACTGCTATTCCAACCAAGGACTATGCATGGAGATAACCTAAGACCCCTGCACAGATGTAGCCCATGGCAGTTCAGTATCCAAGTGGGTTCCATTGTAATAAGAACAGGGACTGTCTCTGACATGAACTGATTGGCCTGCTCTTTAATTACCTCCCCCTGAGGGGGAAGCAGCATTACCAGGCCACAGAAGAAGTCAAGGCAGCCACTCCAAATGAGACCTAATTGACTAGGATCAGAAGGAAGGAAAAGAAGTCCTCCCCTATCTGTAGACTTGGAGAGGAGCATGCAGGGAGAGGGTGGAGGAAAGGAGGGATTGGAATGGGAGGAGGGAGGGAACCACGGGAGGGGATACAAAGTGAGTAAAGTGTAATTAATAATAAAAAAAATTGAATAAAAGGATTTAGTATTAAAAAAAATCTATGGGACACTTGTAATGGTGGCTCACACTTTTAATTCAAGCCCCCAGGAGGCAGGGGTAGGCAGATGTCTGTGAGTTTGAGACTACCATCATCTACAAAGTTATTTACAGAATAATCAGGAATATATAGTGGGACACTGTCTTGACAAACAAACAAACAACAAAGGAAAAAGGGGAAAAAATTTTATGGCTTAAGGTGAAATGGCTAAAACCCCCAGAGGTGATTAGTTTGTTTTGAGTAAATTAGGCTATTGCATTAAAGTCAAGGAAGAGAGGAACTGAAGATTAACATATTAAATTTAGAATGAATAAAGAAGGCTTGTTACAACCAATATGACAAAATTCCAAAGCATACACTCCTGATGACATGAATGCTATTGAAAACTCAAATAAATTAATGGCAGCAATATATGTATCAATAGCATTTTAATATACTTGTGTTAGAAGTTATCCATAGCTATGTAAGTGATGGTATTTATTGCTAATTTGACAAGCAGATACAGAGATACTATTGACAAGTTAGCTATAACAATATGAAACACAGTCACCATTATCAAAAACTCAGGCGAGTCTTAAAGACTTACAAAGGGCATTATTACAATGGGCTTTGATTTGTTTTACACATAATTTATTGGGGGTTCCTTGAGCTTCTACCTCTCTTCCAACCCCCCAACCCTAGATAGGAGAGAAAGAAAGATAGTAGGAACAAGGGATAGTCCTCTTCAGATGTAGTTTCTTGGGGCAATTTTACGCTTCCTCATCAGGATATTCAGCAGTCCAGCAATCCAGAAATCCAGAAATCCAGCAATAGCAAATGCAGCAAAAAGGGCCAGCAGCAGCAGCAGCAGCAGCAGCAGCAGCAGGGACAACAGGAACCTCCTTGAAGCAAACATGTTCCTTTCTAGGAACATCTCAAAGCAAACTTGAAGCAATATCTCTCTGTGTTTCTCTCTTTGTGTCTCTGTCTCTGTCTGTCTCTCTCTCTAGGCTCCTATTTATACGTTCTCGGAGTCCACACCAGTATGTTTTTGAGATGGCAAAAACCGTGCCCCTAGCACAAGGCAGTTTCCAGCTGAGTAGGATCATAAGCCTTTTCAGAATGAGTCTTTTCTGAAACAAACAAACAAACAAAAACAAAAAAACCCAAAAAATATTAGATACTTTTGTTTCATAATTAATGCTTGATTATTCTCTTAGTAGTGGTTTTATGAAATTGATAAATTTATGATATGCTGAATATCTTTCAGTAAGAATCAGTATAATTGTTACAGAAAAATTCCTCAAAGAAAATTATGACATGAACTACAAACATGCAGTAACAGGAAATTCTGACCAGAACCCTGGATCAGGTATGAAGCTTCTATGTTTGAAACACAAATTTCATATTTGATGTAAGTTGCAAAGCAACTAAGTTTTTACAAAGCAGGTAAGTTTCTATAAGAGATGTCAATAGAAAAGATGAATGGCTTCCACATTGAATTCTTGTTTGTTGGGTTTTATCTATGTATCTATCTATTTATTTGTATTTTTTGGTTTTGTTCATTTTTTTGAGACAGGGTTTCACTGTATTAACACTGGCTGTCTTAGATTCAACTTTGTAGACCAGACTGACCTTGAACACAAGGACATCTGCCTGCCTCTGCCTCCTGACTGCTGGGATTAAAGGTGTATGCTACTACACCTGGCTATATTGAATTCTTTACCTTTAGAAATAAAGACAAATTTTTGTTAAATCACTTGATAAAATATTATCCCCATAGAGCTTAAACCAATTTTTGCTTCACCATTTTTAAAATTTTTTAAATTCTTTTTTAAATCAATTTATTTTTTGTTAATTACAATTTATTCACTTTGCATTCCAGCAGTAGCCCTTACTCTCATTCTCTCCCACTCTTACTCTCCCTCCCTCATCTCCTCCCATGCCCATCCCCAAGTCCACTGATAGGGGAAGTCCTCCTCCCCTTCCCTTTGACACTAGCCTATCAGGCCTCATCAAGACTGGCTGCATTTTTGTTCTCTGTCACCTGGTAAGGCTGCTACCCCCTCAGAGGGGGGTGATCAAACAGTCAGCCACTGAGCTCATGTCAGAGACAGCATCTGCTCCCATTACTATGGAACCCTCTTGGACACTGAGCTGCCATGAGCAACATCTGTGTAGGGTTCCAGGTTTATCTTTATGCATGGTCCTTGGTTGGAATATCAGTCTCAGAAAACCCTATATCTGACAGAAGGCTAATATCCAGAATACAAAAAGAACTTAAGAAGTTTAAAAACAACAAATCTAGTAATCCAATTAAAAAAATGGCTGACACAAAATAGAAAAAGAACAATATCAAACTCAATCTATGAAGCCACAGTCACCTTGGTGCCTAAACCACACAAAGACCCAACAAAAAGAGAGAACTTCAGACCTATCTCTCTTATGAACATTGATGTAAAAATGATAAAATACTTGGAAACTGAATCCAAGAACACATAAAAGATATCATCCACCATGACCAAGTAGTATTCATCCCAGGCATGCAGAGGTGGTTCACTATATGGAAATCCATCAATGTCATCCACCATGTAAACAAACCGAAGGAGAAAAACTACATGATCATCTCCTTAGATTCCAAAAAAAGCATGTGACAAAAATCCTACACTCATTTATATTTAAAGTCTTGGAGAGATCAGGGATACAAGACATATACCTAAACATAGTAAAGAAAATATAAAGCAAGCCTATAGCCAACATCAAACTCAATGCAGAGAAACTTAAATCAATCCCACTGAAATTGGGACAAGGCAAGGCTGCCCACTCTCTCCATAGCTCTTCAAAATAGTATTTGAAATCCTAGCTAGAGCAATAAGATAATAAAAAGAGATCAAGGGGCTACAAATAGGAAAATAAGTAGTCAAAATATCACTATTTGCAGATGATATGATAGTATACATGAGCAACCCCAAAAATTCAACCAGCGAACTCCTTCAGCTGTTAAACACCTTCAGCCATGTGGCTGAATACACAATTAACTAAAAAAAAAAAAAAAAGAAAAAGAAATTGAAAGCCCTCCTGTACACAAAAGAAAAAAGGGCTGAAAAAGAAATTAGGGAAACAACACTCTTCACAATAGCCTCTAATAACAAAAAGTCACTTGGTGTAACCAAGCAAGTGAAAGACCTGTTTGAAAAAAAACCTCAAGTCTCTGAAGAAAGAATTTGAAAAAGGTATCAGAAGATGGAAAGATCTCCTGCATTCATGGATTGGTAGGATGAATATAGTGAAAATGGCCATCCTGCCAATAGCAATCTAGAGATTCAATGCAGTTCCCATCAAAATACCAATACAATTCTTTACAGACCTTGAAAGAACAATTCTCAACTTCATATGGAGAAACAAAAACCCTGAATTTCCAAAACAACTCTGTACAATAACAGATCATCTGGAGGTATCTCCATCCCTGATCTCAAGCTGTACTATTGAGCAATACTAATAAAAATTGCATGGTATTGGCATAGAAACAGAATGGCAGATTAATGGAATCAAATAGAAGACCTAGCAATAAACCCACACACCTACAGATACTTGATTTTTGACAAAGAAGTCAAAACCATACAATGAAAAAAAGGGCAGCATCCTCAACAAATGGTGGAGTTCTAACTGGATGTCTACATGTAGAAAAATGCAATAGATCCATGTTTGTGAGCCAACACAAAACTAAAGTCCAAGTGTATTTAAGTTCTCATCATAAAATCAGACACACTAAATAGGTTAGAAGAAAAACTGGGGAAGAGCCTTGAACTCATTGGCACAGGAGACAACTTCCTGAACAGAATACCAACAGAACAGGCTCTAAGATCAACAATCAATAAATGGAACCTCATGAAACTGAAAAGCTTCTGTAAAGCAAAGGACTCTATCATCAGAACAAAAAGACAGCCTACAGAATGGGAAAGGATCTTCACCAACCCTATATATGACAGCGTACTAATATCCAGAATATATAAAGAACTTAAGAAGTTAAGCACATACAAACCAAGTAATCCAATAAAAAAATTGGCTACATAGCTAGTCAGAGAATTATCAATAGAAAAATATATTGGCAGAGAAACACTTAAAGAAATGTTCAGCATCCTTAGTCATCAGAGACATACAAATCAAAACAACCCTGAGATTTCACCTCACACCCATCAGGATGGCTCAAGGGACAACACATGTTGGAGAGGATGTGGAGAAAGGTGAACCTTCCTCCATTGCTGGTGGGAGTGTAAACTTGTATAACCACTTTGGAAATCAATCTGGTAATGTTTCAGAAAATTAGGAATAGTCCTACCTTAAGATCTAGCTATACCACCCCTAGGCATATATCTGAAATATGGTCATGTACACAACAAGGACATTTGCTCAACCATGTTTGTAGCAGCTCTATTCATGGTAGCTAGAATATGGAAACAACCTAGATGGAGGAAAAACTGTTGTCAGAATGTAATATATGAGAAAAGAACTTTTAAAAGCTAAAAAATAAAAATAAAGAAGATATCTTATAAATTCCACACCCTTCATGTCATTCTTAGTTGAGTGACATTGTAAAATTTAAAATACTCTAATGTCATTATACTCTGATCTTCCTCTTATAGTCATGTGATATGTATGAACATGTGTGTGTATCCATTCCTCTCTGAGTATGAATGTGTGTGGGTTTCCATTTAATGCACTTGCAAAGACAGAGTTCACTTCATTTATTCCAAAACTATTGTAGATTCCTTACAGTAACATGAATTATAGTTTGTTGATTATTGTCAATTTCTTTTTTTTTTTTTGAGATTTCAACAAGGAAAACACTTTATTTGTACTAAAGGGCTTCACAAACAATATTGACCTGGAGATTACTTCCTTCTTCTTCTTTCTAGCAGTATACTGCTTTACTCCCATGGGATTCGCCATGACTGATTTCTCTGGGAATTTATGATTCCAGCCTGCACAACCCCATGTACTATTTTCTGAGTGTGTTGTTATCCTTGGATGTCTGATGTTCCTCTGTTACCACTCTACAAATGATAGTTCACTTCATATCAAAGAAGAAAGTCATTGTGTTCATTGGGTGTGCAGTACAGATGATCCTGGCTGTTACTTTTGGTACAACAGAATGTTTTCTTTTGGCAGCAATGGCTTATGACTGTTATTTGACCATTCAAAACCCACTTCTGCATGTAGTAATCTAGTCAACCAGAGCCTGTATGTCACTCTTCATTGCTTCCTATGCTGGTGGAATTTTACGCTATCATGATTACCCTTGTGTCCTACAGCTCCATTCTGTCTGCTAGTATGAGGATAAATGTGCCTAATTATCCAGACCCCAAAAGACTACCAGAATTTGAGCCCTGGAACTAGAGTCACAGGCTTTTGTCAGCCATGATGTGGGTTCTGGACATTGAACTCAGGTCCTCTGGAGAGGCAGTACTGAACTTTTTATTTTTATTTTATGATTGGTTTATTTACTTTGGGCTGGGCAGATATTCCACCTATGCTGTTTCAGCAAGCTCTCGGTCCATGTCCCAGCCCCCACCCAATGCCATCCACCTTAACCATCTTTATCTGGGCTACCTTCCATCCATATCTTATAAATACTTGCTTATACATTTCATCTTGGTGTTTTCTCCATGTACGCCATCCTCAGAGTCCTTCCTCCTAGCCCATGTGGTTCATTCTCCACCTAAACCCCATCTTGGTTGTTCTCCCTCCTCCTATCTTCCTGGGATTCTCCTTTCCCCCAAAGCCCCAGAACATTAGCCACGCCTACTTCCTTCTGCCCTGCCCAGGTATAGGCCTTTTAATCAATCAATCAGGGTTGATTAATGTCTCAGGCAGGTTTATACACCAAGGATAGAGCAGTAAAGGGATTTTAGGGCCAATAATTATCATCAAAATACAAGCACCAATTCCTCTTTCCTGTCTAGTCAGGGCAGGAATCCCTACTGATTACAAAGGCAGTCTAGGATTCACAATGACAAACTTTTTCTTAAGGTTTCTATGAAGAGTTCTTTTTTCTTTCTTTTTTTTTAAGAAGTTTTTATTTCTTTTTTATTTATTATTTTTATATTAATTACAGTTTATTTAATTTGTATCCCAGGTGTAGCACCCTCCCTCATTCTCTCCCAATCCCTCTCTCCCTACCTCATCTCTTTCCTACCCCACTCTAAGGGGAGTGTCACTGATGGGGGAGGCCCCTTTCCCTTCCCTCGGATCCTAGCTTATCAGATCTCTTCAGGGGTGGCTACAATGTCTTCTTCTGTGGCCTAGCAAGGCTGCTCCTCCTTTGGGGACGGAGAGGTGTCAAAGAGCTAGCCATTGAGTTCATGTCTGAGACAGTCCCTGCTTCCCTAAGTAGGGAACCCACTTGGATACTGAGCTGCAATTGGGCAGGGGTTATAGGTTATATCCATTCATGGTCAATGGTTGGAGAAACAGTCTCAGAAAAGACCCCTGTGCTCAGATATATTTGGTCCTTGTGGAGATCCTCTCCTCTCCAGGTCATACTAACTCCCCCTTCTTTCAGATGATTCCCTGCACTGTGCCCAAGGTTTGGTTATGAGTCGCAGCATCTGTTTTGATACACTGCTAGGAAGATTCTTTCAAGGGCCCTCTATGGTAGACTCCTGTCCTGTTCCTTGTTTTCCCCTATTTCCAATATCCATCTCATTTGTCTTTCTAAGTGAGGATTGATCATCTTATGCTGGGTCCTCTATCTTCTTTAGGTATATAGATTTTAGTATGTTTATCCTATCTTATAGGTCTAATACCCACTTATAAGTGAATATATACCATGTGTATCTTTCTGCTTCTGGGGTACCTCACTCAGGATGATCTTTTCTAGGTCCCACCATTTTCCTGCAAAGTTCATGGTTTCCTTGTTTTTTTATGGCTGAGTAATATTCCATTGTGTAGATATACCACAATTTCTGTATCCATTCATCAACTGAGGGACATCTGGTTTGTTTCCAAGTTCTGGCTATTACGAGTAAAGCTGCTACAAATATGGTGAGCAAATGTCCTTGTTGTGTACTTGAGCATATTTCAGACATATGCCTAGGAGTTGTATGGCTGAATTTTGAGGAAGCACTATTCCTATTTATCTGAGAAAGCGCCAGATTGATTTCCAAAGTGGTTGTACAAGTTTACATTTCCACCTTCAATGGAGGTTCTCCTTTCTCCTCAACCTCTCCAGCATGTGTTGTCACTTGAGTTTTTGATCTTAGCTATTCTGATGGGTGTCAGGTGAAATCTCAAGGTTGTTTTGATTTACATCTCTCTGATGGCTAAGGACTCCTTCAGCTGATAAATACCTTCAGCAAAGTGGCTGGATACAAAAGTAACTCAGAAGCCCTCTTGTATACCAAAGAAAAAAGGGCTGAGAAAGAAATTAGGGAAACAACACCCTTCACAATAGCCACTAATAATATAAAAGACCTTGGTGTGACTCTAACCAAGCAAGTGAAAGACCTGTTTGAAAAAAACTTCAAGTCTCTGAAGAAAGAAATTGAAGAAGATATCAGAAGATGGAAAGATATCCTGTGCTCATGGATCAGTAGAATTAACATAGTGAAAATGGCAATTCTGCCAAAAGCAATCTACAGATTCAATGCAATTCCCATCAAAATACCATCACAAAGTTTTATAGACCTTGAGAAAAAAATCATCAACTTCATATGGAGAAACAAAAAAAAAAAAACAACAACAACAACAAAAAAAAAAACCCAGAATTTCCAAACGATCCAGTAAAACAACAGATCGTCTGGAGGCATCTCTGTCACTGATCTCAAACTGTACTACAGAGCAATAGTAATAAAATCTGCATGTTATTAGCATAGGAACAGAATGGTGGATCAATAGAACCAAATAGAAGACCCAGAAATAAAACCATACAACTATTGGTACTTGATTTTTGACAAAGAAGCCAAAACCTTTCAATGGAAAAACAAACAACAAACAACAACAACAACACCTTCAATAAATGGTGCTGGTCCAAGAGGATGTCTACATATAGAAAAATGAAAATAGAACCATATTAATCACCATGCACAAAACTAAAGTCCATGTGAATCAAAGACCTTAACATAAAACCAATAAAACCAGACACCCTAACTCAGCTAGAAGAAAAAGTGGGGAAGAGCCTAGAACTCATTGGTACAGGAGAAAACTTCCTGAATAGAACACCAACAGCACAGGCTCTAAGATCAACAATCAATAAATGGGACCTCATGAAAATGAAAAGCTTCTGTAAAGCAAAAGATACTGTTGTCAAAACAAAACGACAGCATATAGACTGGGAAAGGATATTCACCAACCCTTTATCTGACAGCAGGCTGATATCCAAAATATATAAAGAACTAAAGAAGTTAAAAAGCAACAAACCAAGCAATCCAATTAAAAAATGGGGTACAGAGCTAAACAGAGATTTCTCTGTAGAGCTATACAGAATGGCAAAGAAACACTTAAAGAAATGCTCTATGTCCTTAGCCATCAGAAAAGTTCTTTTTTCTTAGTAATGGATGTTTTATCCTTACTGATCTAGAGGTTTATGTAAGAAGATATGTCTTCTTACTATAAAAGGCCAGGCAATCTTAAAAAGTGGGGCTCCACAGAACTGGTTCCAGAGGGCATTTTGGCTTAAGAGATAGGTTCTGTTGGTCAAAACAGTACTGAAGGTTTATTTGCTCATCCATCTCCCCACCCCCACACTTCCTCATATGTAGTATGAACCCTCTCCAAATGGCTATTTAGTACTCTCTTAAAATAAAAATGCAACAAACGAATGCATAAAAAAGAGGGGTATTTACAAAATGGATGTATTTACTAATGTCCTTTGATAATACTTTGAATCTCAGAAGGATTTCTATTGACTATGGCTCAAATCAAAGCTGTGTAGCCATGTATAATCAACATTGTGTTCACGCTCATCCACATTATTACATTTTTCAGAACATAATTCTTAAGGCTGGATGATATTCCAGTCACTATAGGTAACGTATTTTATGTATTAATTCATTTATAAATGGATATTTAAGTTGTTTTTATTCCATATCTAGTTAGAATTTAGCTACAATGATTTAATGTTGTAAATATCGATTTGAGACAATAATGCAAATAGCTTAAGATAAAATCTGGCATCTGTTAGCTGGTCTTATAATGTTAGTTCATTCAGAGTGAAATACAAATTCTTCCTGACAATTAGTGGACAGTCTCCAGACATTTCATTAATTATTCTGACATTGTTGGTTAATCAAGAAATTGACTGGATCACCCACGGGGAGATTCTTTAAAGTTTGAAAAAATGTTCATAAGTAGCCTCCTTCCACTGTGTTAAATTATGCATGGGAGAATAACTGAGGACTTTACAGGTAAGGGATGCACAAGGTTTTACATTATCGGTATTTACAGAAAAAGGACACAGTTTGCTATGTCTTTGTAATTAAATAACAGTATCCATTTGTATTTGGTTAATGTGTTTTCTACTCCTTGGCTGAATAAGAAAACCTCTGTTTTCTTTAGTTAGAGAAAGGAAAGGTGATAAGCAATTTTGAATCATACACATTTCATATGTTCTTAACAATATTTAATTCACTATATATGAGATGTAAAATCTGATACAAACAAATGTAAAAAGAGATGAGGTGTTAGTACATCATATGAGTATTTTCAAGGCAAGAAAATAAAAGCAGAAATTCAGTCATTTTAATGTGCTTTCAAATAGTTAAGCATAGTGATTGAAGTGTTTTCTGTAATCGTCTCAAAAATAGAAGGTATCTGTGTAATTGTACTCATGTGAGTGATGTGCAATATATTAAGGTTAAACAAGTATTATATAGCATATTGATATATGAAAATAATTCTATTAAGAAAAAGTTAAATAATATCCTTCAGAACTGTGATAAATATTCTTAATTTTCTACAGTGCTCTCTCTTCACAGTTTTCGAGGAGTATAGGTTTAAAAATTAAATTTGATTAATTGGTAAAGAATACAAAAGCAGTATGTTGTACCTCATTAACATCCAAAGCCACTAAGAAAAAGTGAGTGTATGTTCCTTTACCACACGGAATTATGGTACATGCTGGTGGATTATTTTGTGATATATTATTATTATTATTGCAAAATAAAACAAAAAATTTAAAATTTAAAGAGTATCTCATTGCAATTTTGGAAAACACTTCTCTAATATTTTAAAAGTATAAGCTTCTTGTATTTATAAAATACAGGCTTTTTCATGGTACAGGGTAGACAATCATATAACTAACATTTCATATGAACTTGGTGAAAACAACAGGAAATATATTCCATGAATCATGTTGGAAATTGTATGATTTTGTTAGGTTACCTACAGTTCTTATAATACAGAAAGTAAACACAAAATATCAGCAAATATTTATTGTATATTATGATAAAATTAATATAGCATATAATTGCAAAGCATATAATTGCAAACCCCTCCTTTTCACCTCTTCCCCTTCTCTCTTTCCTTCTTTTTATTTGTGGAGACAACACTTAAACAGTTTAGAGATGGTGAAACAGTCTAGTTTCACATAATACTGTCTGTATAGAAAATGATGGCCTTGAACTCCTGATGTCAAGAGCTGGGACCATAGGTTTAAGAAACAGGATTGGCTTCAGTATTTTTCTTTACAATAAAGCATCCCTCAATCCAAGCGGACATTTGTATATTTTCATTACTTAAAACTAATATGAAGGGCTCTTTTTTCTATAATTTCATCCAATTGTATTAATCTCCTAATTTCTTTCACAAAAGTGTATCACATTTTTTACATTAAAGTAAATAAATAACACATGTAATGAAAATGCCCACACTAGTTAGACAACATCCCAGTAAACTGAAATAAATGTAACTTGAAATATTATCATCCTTGTAAATGTTAGCTGACAAAGCGTGAAAAAGGACTACATTCATGGTTGATCTAATTACTGTCATGGAACAATTAAGTAAAAAAAGATTAGTAAACTACAAAGTTGATGAGCTATTTTCTGATAGCCTTGTTTTGCATCTTGTTTTCACTTTTCATATTTTTAAGTTTTATATATAATTTTCCCTCACATAATAACTCCCAGATCACCACAACCCACCAAGTTTATTCTTTCAGAAAAAAATGAATCACACCTAAGTATTAAGACTAAAGGAAAATACCATAAGGAACAGCAAATAACAAACCTAACAGAAGAAAGCACACGAAAAGAAAAGGAGCCCATCTCATGGTGGGCAACTACTCTTGAGTATGAGGCCTGCCCTGAAATGTGGTTGATATACTTAGTGTCACTCCATTGGAGAAAACTGATTTTCCGGTTATCAGCACACATCAGTTGCTGATTATCTTTTACATAGGGAGACATTCATGATCCTTTCTCTGTACTGACAAACCTTTTTGCAATATAAATAGAAAACTTCTTTCAAACATTGTGACTAACTTGGAAGTAATGTTACCAGCACTCCAGAAAGTAGACAGATTTACAGGCTCCTTAGCTGCCTGGCCTACAGTGAGACACTGCTTCTAGAAAGTGGAAGGGTGGATAAGCTTGTCCATAGAGAAAGGTCTGGGCAAACATATGCAAGTTTCTGTATTTGAACATCACGGAATGCAAAACAAAATTGTGACTAATACCTGAGAATAACTTCATGATACCATTCAATACTGAAATACTTTATTGTTCTTACAATGTATGCTACAAAGACATATTTGGAATTTCAGTTAGAGCTTTATGAAAAAATAACTGTACAAAGCAATGCTTATCTTCATTAAGTACATGGGCCAGTTTTATATGTTTGTATGTCCAGTATTTTGTTTCTTCAAATGACAGTATCATATCTGACTATGCTGATTTTTATTTGTCTGTCTATTTTTTATCAAGACAGTTAACACCTTTTGCTACATTACCTGCTCTAAGTACTTTAGAAGACTATTCTATAAAAAGGGATTTATGTGTTTTCTAAATATAAATATTTATGAAATTTATAAAACATATTGAGCCTGTGTTTTGGAAACCTACTCCCATACTTTATAATAGCAATGTGTCTTTTCACTGCTAAGCCTTTTCTCCATTCATGCTTACATTTTTTTAATTTGTCATTAGAAAACCTAACAGAATTGGCATATGTATTATTGATGTTACCAAATTAATAATCGTTGACACCTTATTTAGAAGCCTATGAAAAATAACAGTACAATGCTAACCCATTAGGCATTTACATAACAATTTAAGTTTTAGCAGTATTTAATCATAAGTTTACTTTTTCTTTACCTATATCTTCATATCTGCATTTATCCTCTTGTATCATCTGTATATGCATGCATGTTTGTATGTATTTACATGTCTATCTATAATGTATCTATAACTATCATCTATTTATTCCTATAAATTATCTATTTATCTATCTCTCACCTATCTATCACCTCTCTCTACCTATCATCTATTTAAGCATATAATATTAGAGGTTTCTGACCTTATACATGAGCTATTGGCATTGATTCTTTGGAGCTAGATCATAAATATATGTAACTAACTGGCAACAAACCCTTAGAAGACAGTGGCAATTCATGTTTACATCGAAACTATCTGTCTATTGAAGTAGTATATATACATATATTATTATAATCATCATGAAAGGGAAACACAAATTAGCTTCTATCTCTTTTTACATAGTATGCTGAATGAATGTGTTTGTCAATAAATATTCACTTGAAAATGTTAGATGCTTCTTACTTGTAATAGTTTAGTCCAATAACTGACCTCTGGGTGATCAATTCTGAAAGACATTTAATATTTTATTGTTTTCATTGATAATAGGCTTTCTGATAAAGAATGGAGAAACACAACCTCACAGTGGTGACTGAATTCATCCTAATGGGCATCACTGGGAATCCTGAGCTGCAGGCCCCACTCTTTGGGCTGTTCCTCATCATCTATCTCATCTCGGTGATTGGCAACCTAGGGATCATCATTCTCACCAATGTAGACTCCAAATTACAGACACCAATGTATTTCTTCCTAAGGCATTTGGCTTTCACCGATTTTGTTTATTCAACAACCGTGGGACCAAAAATGTTGGTAAACTTTGTTGTAAATCAAAATGCAATTTCCTATTATCTTTGTGCTACACAGTTAGTTTTCTTTCTTTTGTTCATTGGCAGTGAGCTGTTTATTTTGTCTGCGATGTCTTATGACCGCTATGTGGCCATATGTAAGCCCCTGCTCTACACTGTCATCATGTCTCATAAAGTATGTTGGGTCTTAGTCACAGTTACCTATCTTTACTGCACACTTATGTCCCTTGTAGTCACCATAAATATTTTCTCTTTATCCTTCTGTGGCAACAATGTTATCAATCATTTCTTTTGTGACTGCATCCCCTTAATATCTTTGATTTGCTCAAATACACATGAAGTAGAACTTATAGTTATGATCTTTGCAGCTTTTGATTTGATTTCTTCCCTAACAGTTGTTCTTATGTCCTATTTGCTCATTCTCATAGCTGTTCTCAGGATGAACTCTGCTGAGGGCAGACGAAAAGCTTTCTCTACTTGTGGCTCGCACCTGACAGTGGTTACAGTGTTTTATGGGACGCTGATATTCATGTATGTACAACCTGAATCTAGTCATTCCATTGATACTGATAAAATATCATCCATATTTTATACTTTAATAATCCCCTTGTTAAATCCCTTGATCTATAGTCTGAGGAACAAAGATGTAAAAGATGCTCTACAAAGAACAAGGCAAAAAATATTTAACACATTTTCTTAAAGTTTACATTCAGTATGAATCATTCAAATCAGGTGTGAATATGCACCCACTTTGCTTTCCTCCAGAATGTACAATAAGCACCAGCGTATTCAACATACATTTAACTATTTGAATCCTGGTGCTAATAAATTTTTCATGTATCATACTTGCATTGGAGGAGAATAATTTTCTTCAGGGGACATTATATTCTAGGTATAACTGCAAAATATAAACAGATTTAGTGTCAATAGAAGTGAAAGTGTTTCTAAAGAGACATACAGTGCATGGAAGAGAGAAATTACAGTATGTACAAAAAAAGGATTTTGAACATCCTTGTGGAATTTTCTATTAAAATACACCTTTTGACATTTGGCTATATTTGCATGTGCTTTTGTTTTGTTAAATTATATTGCTTTTGATTTAGATTGGGTTTAGATATTTGACAGCTTCATACATTTATACAGTGAACATTAAGTATTATAATTTCAATCCATGCCTCCCTCATCAACCTCCCTTCGTGTGGCATCATCAGATAGACAGACTTCATGGAATTAACTCACTACTTTACAAAAACAGCAGAAGCTGTGTCTTGACTCCAGTGGAGGGTTAGGGGTTGAAAGAACTATTCTTTATTAATCGTTCCAGATATATAAAATTGATTAACTTTTTAATTTTGGGTGGAACAAACACATAAAATGAAGTTGAGTCATAATATATATATGTATATATATATATATATTTATATACAAATCAAAAAACAATATTCACTCTCATAGCTTGCAATGTATAAAAGACTGACAAAAATGACTGATTGTCTTTAAATTGGCTGATATGTTTCGAAATATTTCCTTACAGCAATTACATAAAAACTTTGTCAACATGTAATATAGAGCAACATACAGTAATAGTCTATGTCTCAAGACAGTACATTTGTATGTACTTAATGACCAATAAGTTTAAAATATAGAAAATAAGAAAGACAATCAATTTTAGTAAATATTTTGAGTACCAGCATAGAGCAAAGAAGAACACATATAAATGTATTTTTAGTGGGAATGGTGGACAGAAATGTCTATGCATCAGCAGTAAACAAAGTCACAAATCTCCACAGAAGTCTGTGAAATTTGGGTGTATTTTCATGTAACTGTGCTCTCTTATGTGTTGGTTATGGGTCAGGACTGTTTGAGATCCTCTCTTGCCCCATATAGACACTTTCACATGAGAGAATGCATCAAGGTTATAACATTAGAGAAATAATTTCAACAAATATAGTAAGAATAAAAGTTTCTATGAAAATTTAGTTTCTAACTAAATTTTGCTTCTACTTTTATTGCTTTAATTTTCAATGATGAAAAATTAAAAAAAAAAAAGAAAACAATGAGAGTTATATTAGTTTTCCTAGGAAAGAGAAAGGAAATATAAAGAATGAAAGATAACGAAAAGATAAGGAAAAATAAAACTGTTTCTTGTCTACAACTCTGGAATTTATTCACTTTATATCCTTATCACAGCCATCTCCCTCCTCTTCTCCCAGTCCTGCCCACCCCTGCCCCTTCTCCTTTCTCTTCTCCTCAGAAAATGGAATAGCCTCCACCCTACCCACTCTCCCTGGAACTTCAAGTCCCATCATGATTAAGAGGGAGGCTGGGTGGGAAAGACAGAGGGAGCTACAGGTGGAATACAAAGTGAATAAACTGTAATTAATAAAAATTAAAAAAAAGATTAAGTGTATCCTCTTCCACTGAGGTCGAACGAAAGTGATCCCAAAGCAGGCAAGAGAGTCCATGTCAAAGACAGCCCCTGCTCTGATTGCTAGAAGCTCCTCATGAAGACCAAGATGCCCATCAGCTTCATACGTGTAGGAGACCAAGGACCAGTTATTGTACGCTTTTTGGTTCATGGTTCAGTCTCTGTAAGACCCCATGTTCTTTGATTAGTGGACTGTTTATCTTTCTGTAGTATTCTTGTCCTCTCCATGTCCCTCTATCCTTCCAACTCTTTCATGAGAATCCTCAATCTCTGCCTAATGTTTAGCTGTGGGTCTCTCCAACTGTTTCCATCTGCTGCTGGGTGGAGCCTCTAAGAGTTATGCTAGTCTCCTGTCTGCAAACCTAGCAGACTATCAATATCGTTAATAGAGTCAGGGGTTGGCTCTCTACCATGAGGTGGGTCTCAGTTTGGGCCAGTCATTGTTTACCTCTTCCTTCAATCTCTGCTCCATCTTTGGAATTTAGAGACAGGAAACAAATGCCTTTTTAAGAGTTACTGTCTTTCTTTTTTTTTTTTTTCACTCCAAAGGCTTTTATGCTAATAGATACCAAACAAGCAGAACAAACAACCTCCTTCCTCTTAAAAATAAATAAACCCTACAATTTTCCAGGTCTTCCTCAAGCTCAGATGTTCACACCGTTTTCTGGTAATCCATTCTTTGTCTTTGGTCCATCAAGTCAGGTAGCCGTAAGTGGCAATAGGTGTCCCTGTTACTTCATCTAATGGTATTCATACAGCGTAAAGAACTATTTTTACATTTTTTTTAATCTTATGTGCATTGGTGTTTTGTTGCATGTATGTCTGTGTGAGGGTGTCGCTCCTGGAGTTACAATCAATTGTGAGCTGCCATGTGGGTGCTGGGAATTGAACCTAGGTCCTCTGGAGATCAGTCAGTGCTATTAATTGCTGAGCCATTGCTCCCGCCCTAAATAATCACTTTTTAGATGCTGAAACAATGAGGCAAAAAACACCCTCCTTCTGTTTTGTGATGTGTTATTCTCTCTCTCTCTTTTAGACAGTTTCTTTTTTTAAATTTTTTATTAATTACACATTATTCATTTTGTATCCCCCCATAAGCCCCTATCTCCTCCCCTCCCGATCCCACCCTCCCTCCTCTTTGCCACTCCCCAAGTCCACTGATAGGGGAGGTTCTCCTCTCCTTTCTGATCTTAGTCCATCAGTTCACATCAGAAGTATCTGCATTGTCCTCTACTGTGGCCTGGTAAGGCTGATCCCCCCGAGGGGGAGGTGATCAAAGAGCAGGCCAGGCAGATTATGTCAGAGGCAGTCCCTCTTCACATTACTATGTAACCCACTTGGACACTGAACTGCCATGAGCTACATCTGTGCAGGGGTTCTAGGTTATCTCCATGAATAGTCCTTGGTTGGAGTATGAGTCTCTGGGAAGTTCCCTGTGTTCAAATTTTCTTGTTCTGTTGCTCTCCTTGTGGAGACGCTGTCCTCTCCAGCTCTTACTATTTCCCACTTCTTACATAAAATTCCATTCACTCTGCCCAACAGTTGCCCATCAGGCTCAGCATCTGCTTTGATAGTGTGTAGGGCAGAGGCTTTCAGAGGCCCTCTGTGGTAGGTTCCTAGTTTGTTTCCTGTTTTCTTCTTCTGGCTTTCAGTAGTCCTCTTTAGAAGGTTCCTAGGTTGTTTCCTGTTTTTTTCTTCTGATGTCCATCCTCTTTGCCTTTCCGGATGGGGATTGACCATTTTAGTTAGGGTCCTCTCTCTTGCTTAGTTTCTTTAGATGCACAGATTTTAGTGGGTTTGTCCTATGTTGTATGTCTATATGAGTGAGTATATACCGTGTGTGTCTTTTTGCTTCTGGGACAACTCACTCAGGATGATCCTTTCCAGGTCCCACCATTTACCTGCAAATTTCATGATTTCCTTATTTTTCATTGCTGAGTAATATTCCATTGTATAGATATACCACAATTTCTGCATCCATTCTTCAGTTGAGGGGCATCTGGGTTGTTTCCAGCTTCTGGCTATTACAAATAAAGCTGCTACAAACATGGTTGAGCAAATGTCCTTTTTGTGTACTTGAGCCTCTTTTGGATATATGCCCAGGAGTGGTATGGCTGGATCTTGGGGATGCGCTATTCCTAGTTGTCTGAGAAAGCACCAGATTGATTTCCAGAGTGGTTGTACAAGTTTACATTCCCACCAGCAGTGGAGGAGGGTTCCCCTTTCTCCACAACCTCTCCAGCATGTGTTGTCACTTGAGTTTTTCATCTTGGCCATTCTGATGGGTGTAAGGTGAAATCTCAGGGTTGTTTTGATTTGCATTTCCCTAATGGCTAATGAGGTTGAGCATTTCTTTAAGTGCTTCTCTGCCATTCGATATTCTTCTACAGAGAATTCTCTGTTTAGCTCTGTTGCCCATTTTTTTTAAGTGGATTACTTGGTTTGCTGCTTTTCAGCTTCTTTAGTTCTTTATATATACTGGGTATGAGTCCTCTGTCAGATAAAGGGTTGGTGAAGATTCTTTCCCAATCTGTAGGTAGTCGCTTTGTTTTGGTGATGGTCTCCTTTGCTTTGCAGAAGCTTTTCAGTTTCATGAGGTCCCATTTATTGATTGTTGCTCTTAGACCCTGTGCTGTTGGTGTTCTGTTCAGGAAGTTTTCTCCTGTACCAATGAGTTCTAGGGTATTCCCCACTTTTTTTCTAGCCGATTTAATGTGTCTGGTTTTATGTTGAGGTCTTTGATCCACTTGGACTTCAGTTTTGTACAGGGTGATGAGTATGGATCTATTTTTATTTTTCTACATGAAGACATCTATTTGGACCAGCACCATTTGTTGAAGATGCTATCTTTTTTCCAATGTATGGTTTTGGCGTCTTTGTCAAAGATCAGGTGTCCATAAGTGTGTGGGTTTATTTCTGGGTCCTCTGTTTGGTTCCATTGATGCACCAGTCTGTTTCTAGGCCAGTACCATGCAGTTTTTAAAACTGTTGCTCTATAGTACAACTTAAGATCAGGGATGGAGATACCTCCAGAAGATCTTTTATTGTAGAGGATTGTTTTAGCAATTCTGGGTTTCTTGTTATTCCATAGGAAGTTGAGAATTTTTCTTTCCAGGTCTGTAAAGAATTGTGTTGGTAATTTGATGGGAATTGCATTGAATCTGTAGATTGCTTTTGGTAAGATGGCCATTTTTACTATGTTAATCCTGCCAAGCCATGAGCATGGGAGATCTTTCCATCTTCTCATATCTTCTAATTCTTTCTTCAGAGACTTGAAATTTTTTTCATACAAGTCTATGACTTCCTTGGTTAGGGTTACTTTGAGGTACCTTATGTCATTTGTGGCTATTGTGAAGGGTGTTGTTTCCCTAATTTCTTTCTCAGCCCTTTTGTCTTTTGTATACAGGAGGGCTACTGATTTTTTTTGAGTTAATTTTGTACCCAGCCGCTTTGCTGAAGGTGTTTATCAGCTGTAGGAGTTCCCTGGTAGAGTTTTTGGGGTCACTCACCTATACTATCATATCATCTGCAAATAGTGATAATTTGACATCTTCCTTTCCAATTTGTATCCCCTTGATCTCCTTCAACTGTCTTATTGCTCTAGCAAGGACTTCCAGCACTATGTTGAAGAGATATGGAGAGAGTGGGCAGCCTTGACTTGTCCCTGATTTCAGTGGGATTGCATTAAGTTTCTCTCTGTTCAGTTTGATGTTGGCTATAGGTTTGCTGTATATTGCCTTTACTATGTTTAGATATGTGCCTTGTATCCCTGATCTCTCCAATACTTTAAACATGAATGGATGTTGGATTTTGTCAAATGCTTTTTCAGCATCTAGGGAGATTATCGTGTGTTTTTTTTTTCTTTTAGTTTGTTAATATGGTGGATCACATTGATGGATTTCCATATAATGAACCACCCCTGCATACCTGGGATGAAACCTACTTGGTCATGGTGGATGATATCTTTGATGTGTTCTTGTATTCGGTTTGCGAGTATTTTGTTGAGTATTTTTGCATCAGTGTTCATAAGGGAGATTGGCCTGAAGTTCTCTTTTTTTGTTGGGTCTTTGTAAGGTTTAGGTACCAAGGTGACTGTGGCTTCATAGAATGAGTTTGGTAATGTTGCTTCTGTTTCGATTTTGTGGAATAGTTTGAAGAGAACTGGAGTTAGCTCTTTTTTTGAATGTCTGGTAGAATTCTGCACTGAAACCATCAGATCCTGGGCTTTTTTTGGATGGGAGACTTTCAATGACTGCTTCTATTTCCTTGGGGGATATAGGACTATTTAATTGATTTACCTGGTCCTGATTTAGCTTTGGTAAGTGGAATCGATCAAGAAAATTGTCCATTTCATTTAAATTTTCAAATTTTGTTGCGTATAGACTTTTGAAGTAAGTCCTAATGATTGTTTGGATTTCCTCAGTGTCTGTAGTATGTCCCCCTTTTCATTTCTGATTTTGTTGATTTGGATGGTGTCTCTCTGCCTTTTAGTTAGTTTGGCTAAGTGTTTGTCGATCTTGTTGATTTTCTCAAAGAACCAGCTCTTGGTTTCATTGATTCTTTGAATTGTTTTATTTGTTTCTAATTGATTGATTTCAGCTCTGAGTTTGATTATTTCCAGCCATCTACTCCTTTTTGGTGTGTCTGCTTCTTCTTTTTCTAGGGTTTTTAAGTGGGCCATTAAGTTGCTTGAATGAGCTGTCTCGAATTTCTTCTTGAAGGCACTTAGTGCTATGAACTTTCCTCTTAGCACTACTTTCATTGTGTCCCACAAGTTTGGGTATGTTGTGTCTTCATTTTCATTGAGTTCTAGGAAGACTTTAATTTCTTTCTTTATTTCTTCCCTGACCCAATTGTCTTTTAGTAGCAAGTTGTTCAGTTTCCATGTATGTGTAGGCTTTTTGATATTCCTGTTGTTACTGAGGTCCAACTTTATTCCATGGTGATCAGACAGGATACAAGGGATTATTTCAATCTTCTTGTATCTGTTGAGGCTTGCTTTGTGACCAACTATATGGTCTATTTTGGAGAAGGTTCTGTGAGGTGCTGAGAAGAAGGTAAATTCTTTTGTGTTTGGGTGTAAGGTTCTGTAAATGTCTGTTAGGTCCATTTGATTCATGACCTCTGTTAGAGATATTGTTTCTTTGTTTAATTTCTGTTTAGTTGACCTGTCCTTTGTTGAGAGTGGGGTGTTGAAGTCTCCCACTATTAGTGTGTGGGGATCTATGTGTGGTTTAAGTTTTATCAATGTTTCTTTCACAAATGTGGGTGCCCTTGTATTTGGGGCATAGATGTTCAGGATTGCGATGTCTTCCTGGTGGAATTTTCCCTTGATGAGTGTGAAGTGTCCTTCCCCATCTCTTTTGACTAATTTTGGTTGAAAGTCTATTTTATGAGATATTAGAATGGCTACTCCTGCTTGCTTCTTGCATCCATTTGCTTGGAAAGCCGTCTTCCATCTTTTACCCTCAAGTAATATCTATCTTTGTGACTTAGGTGTGTTTCTTTTATACAACAGATTCCTGGGTTTTGTTTACGCATCCATTCTGTTAGTTTAGTCTGTGTCTTTTTTTTTATTTTATTATTATTTTTTATCAGTTACATTTTATTAACTCTGTATCCCAGCCGTATCCCGATCCCTCATTTCCTCCCAATCCCTCTCTCCCTCCCTCATCTCCACCGTGCCCCTTTCCAAGTCCACTGATAGGGGGGACCTCCTCCCCATTCACCTGATCCTGTTTTATCAGGTATCTTCAGGACTGGCTGTAAAGCCCTCCTCTGTGGCCTAACAGGACTGCTCCTCCCTTCGGGGGTGGGGAGACCAAAGAGCCAGTCATGAGTTCCTGTTAGAAATAGTCCTTGTTCCCCTCACTTTGGGAAGCCAATTGGTTACTGAGCTACCACAGGCTACATCTGAGCGGAGGTTCTAGGTTATATCCATACATGGTCCTTGGTTGAATGTCAGTCTCAGAAGAGACCCTGTGCCCAGATATATTTGGTCCTTGTGGAGCTCCTATCCTTTCCCCAACAGACTAACTCCCCTTCTTTCTTATGATTCCCTGTACTCTGCCAAAGGTTTGGTCATGAGTCTTTGCTTGGAAAACACTGCTAGTTAGAGTTTTTCAGATGCGCTCAGTAGACTCCTGTCATACGTTCAATGCACATCCCATCTGTCTTTGTAAATGAGGATTGATCATCTTACCCCATGTCTGCTCTCTTGATTATCTTTTTTAGGTGTATAGATTTCATTATGTTTATCAGATGTTATAGGTCTATATAAGTGAGTATATCCCATGTTTGTCTTTCTCCTTCTGGGATACTTCACTCAGAATGATCTTTTCTAGATCCCACCATTTGCCTGCAAATTTCATGATTTCCTCCTTTTTGATTGCTGAGTAGTATTCCATTGTGTAAAAATACCATAATTTCTGTACCCATTCCTCTGTTGATGGACATCTGGGTTGTTTCCAGGTTCTGGCTATTACAAATAAAGCTGCTATAAACATGGTTGAGCAAGTATCCCTTTTGTGTACTTGAATGAACTTTGGGTATATACCTAGCAGTGGTATAGCTGGGTCTTGAGGAAGCACTATTCCTAATTGTCTTAGAAAGCGCCAGATAGCTTTCCAGAGTGGTTGTACCAGTTTACATTCCCACCAGCATTGGAGGAGGGTTCCCCTTTCTCCACAACCTCTCCAGCATGTGTTATCACTTGAGTTTTTCATCTTGGCCATTCTGATGGGTGTAAGGTAATATCTCAGGGTCGTTTTGATTTGCATTTCCCTGATGGCTAATGAGGTTGAGCATTTCTTTAAGTGTTTTTCTGCCATTCAATATTCCTCTGTCGAGAATTCTCTGTTTAGCTCTGTTCCCCATTTTTTAATTGCATTATTTGGTTTGCTGCTTTTCAGCTTCTTTAGTTCTTTGTATATACTGGATATTAGTCCTCTGTCAGATAAAGGGTTAGTGAAGATTCTTTCCCAATCTGTAGGCAGTCATTTTGTTTTGATGACGGTATCCTTTGCTTTACAGAAACTTTTCAGTGTCATGAGGTCCCATTTATTGATTGTTGCTCTTAGAGCCTGTGCTGGTGGTGTTCTGTTCAGGAAGTTTTCTCCTGTGCCAATGAGTTCTAGGCTTCAGCGCAGAATTCTACAAGACCTTCAAAGAAGTGCCAACTCCAATTCTCCTCAAGCTATTCCACAAAATAGAAACAGAAGGAACACTACCAAACTCATTCTATGAAGCCACAGTCACCTTAATACCTAAACCACACAAAGACCCAACAAAAAAAGAGAACTTCAGGCCTATCTCTCTTATGAACATTGACGCAAAAATACGCAATAAAATACTTGCAAACTGAATCCAAGAACATATCAAAGCTATCATCCACCATGACCAAGTAGGCTTCATCCCAGGCATGCAAGGGTGGTTCAACATACGGAAATCCATCAATGTAATCCACTACATAAACAAACTGAAGGAGAAAACCACATGATCATCTCCTTAGATGCCAAAAAAGCATTTGACAAAGTCCAACACCCATTCATGTTTAAAGTCTTGGAGAGATCAGGGATACAAGGCACATACCTAAAGATAGTAAAGGCAATATACAGCAAGCCTATAGCTAACATCAAACTCAATGGAGAGAAACTTAAATCAATCCCACTGAAATCAGGGACAAGACAAGGCTGTCCATTGTCCCCATATCTCTTCAACATAGTACTTGAAGTCCTAGCCAGAGCAATAAGACAACTAAAGGAGATCAAGGGGATACAAATCGGAAAGGAAGAGGTCAAAGTGTCACTATTTGCAGATGATATGATAGTATACATGAGCGACCCCAAAAATTCAACCAGAGAACTCCTTCAGCTGATAAACACCTTCAGCAAAGTGGCAGGATACAAAATCAACTCAAAAAAATCAGAAGCCCTCCTATATACCAAAGACAAAAAGGCTGAGAAAGAAATTAGGGAAACAACACCCTTCACAATAGCCACTAATAACATAAAGTACCTTGGTGTGACTCTAACCAAGCAAGTGAAAAACCTGTTTGAGAAAAACTTCAAGTCTCTGAAGAAAGAAATCGAAGAAGATATCAGAAGATGGAAAGATCTCCCGTGCTCATGGATTGGTAGGATTAACATTGTGAA
Source organism: Meriones unguiculatus (assembly GCF_030254825.1). Taxonomy (NCBI): domain Eukaryota; kingdom Metazoa; phylum Chordata; class Mammalia; order Rodentia; family Muridae; genus Meriones; species Meriones unguiculatus. Next base: position 107,894,610 of record NC_083356.1, read on the forward strand.
AATGTCTAAACTGCCAAAAGCAATCTACAGATTCAATGCAATTCCCATCAAAATACCAACTCAATTCTTTACAGACTTTGAAAAAAATATTCTCAGCTTCATATGGAGAAACAAAAAACCCAGAATCTCCAAAACGATCCTGTACAACAACAGATCATCTGGAGGTATCTCCATCCCTGATCTCAAGCTGTACTACAGGGCAACAGTAATAAAAACTGCATGGTATTGGCATAGAAACAGAAAGGAGGATCAATGGAACCACATAGAAGACCCAGAAATAAATCCACACACCTATGAATACTCGATATTTGACAAAGAAGCCAAATCCATTCAATGGAAAAAAGACAGCATCTTCAACAAATGGTGCTGGACCAACTGGATGTCTACATGCAGAAAAATGAAAATAGATCCATATTTATCACCCTGCACAAAACTAAAGTCAAAGTGGATCAAGGACCTCAACATAAAACCAGATACCCTAAATCAATTGGAAAAAAAAGTGGGGAACAGCCTAGTCTGTGTTTTTTTATTGTAGAATTAAGTCCATTGATATTGAGAGAGATAACTAGCTACATTCAAGAAAACACAGGAAATAACCCCACTACAGTAAAACAAAAAGCAACCAAGCACACAACCGTATGACCACAGCCAACATCAAAGTCAAAGGATCTAACAGCCACTGATCAGTAAGAGTTACTTTCTTACCAAATATTGAAATTAAACGTTAAAATTCTACTAAAATTGGTTAGTACTAAGAAATGAAAAACTTTTTTTTTCATTTCATAAAACTGGTTAAGTAAAAGTGATACAGACATTTTTGAGGGTTTTAAAAACTTTCATTTATTTATTACAATTTATTCATTTTGTAATTTTGTATCCCAGCTGCAACTCCCTCCCTCCTTTCCTCGCAGCCCCCCCTTCACTCCCTATGTCCTTTCTCTAGTCCCCTGTAGGGGAGGAATTACTCCTTTTCTATCCAGCCTTAGCCTATCAAGTCTTTTTTTTTTTTGTCTTTTAAATGGCAGTTTTATTGGATGTCCCACTATCCCAAGCCCCAAACAAGGTGCATACACCATTTTAAAACCTTCAATAGCTTCCAAATGTTGAGACAAAAACTAAACATGGAATATATGCCTAAGAGTGGTATAGCTGGATCTTGAAGAAGCTTGTACAGCCTATCAAGTCTTATCAAGGCCAGCTTCATCATCTTCCTCTGTGGCCTGGTAAGTCTGCACCCTTCCCAGGGGGTGGTGAGCAAACAGCCAGCCACTGAGTTCATGTCAGAGACAGCCTCTGTACCTTTTACTAAGGAACCCACTTGAACCTCTGCAACCTATGGGCTTCCTCTTAATAGAGACAATCCTTAATCAATAATTTAGAGATTAACCATGTTCATCTATTTATTAACAAAATTATTAAATAGTAGTTATAAGAAGACCTGGAACAAAAGAAATAGTATAATATAAAATACATGAGAACAAGAATAAGAGCTGAGTTGGCTTCTCTTCCAAAGGATCTGGGTTTGGTTTACACCACCTATATCACAGCTACACTGTTGATAATTCTAGGGACAGGAGACTTGAAGTCCTTCTTGAGACCAGAGAAGCCCATGGTTCACATAAATACAGGAAGACAAACACCAATACATAAAACAAAAATATACATATTTTAAAATATTTCCATTTAATTTCAGTTTATTTAATTTACATTTCAAGGGTGCTCCCTCCCTCCTCTCCTCACAGCCTCCCCTCTTCCTTTGCCTCCTTTACCTTCTCCCTTCCTCACAAAAAGGGAGCCCTCCCATAGCAACTCCCTCCAGCACATCAAGTCACAGGAGGACTGAGTTGATGTCTCAGTTTCTGTAAGCCACCATGTTGTCTTTGTTGGTCTTCTTGTGAGGTTACTCTCCCCTCCAGGTCCTTCCATCTTTCTGTCAACACCTTCCACATGACCCAGGGAGACCCACCCCATGCTTGGCTCCATCTGGGGCTGTGAGGCAGTCTCAAAATCATGTTAGGCTCCAGTTTGTAATCACAGCAGAGCATCACTAATAGTAACAGGGGCTGGTTCTCTGCCATGAGGAAGGTCTCAGGTTGCACCCAATTATTGGTTGTACAGTCCCTCAATCTTTGTTCCCTCTTTATCTCTTCATTTCTTGTAGGCAGGGTAATTTTTGGATCTAAAGTTTTGTAGGTAGGTTGTTGTTCAACTGATTCCACTAGTCCTGCCTAGATAGGAGGTGGTCTCTTCAGTCTTCATGTTTTGATCGTCTTGGACTTGAGTTTTGTGCAGGGTGATAAATACAGGTCTATTTACATTTTTCTACATGCAGACATCCAGTTAGTCAGCACCATTTGTTGAAGATGCTTTCGTTTCTTCTTTTAGCTTCTTTGTCAAAAATCAAGTGTCCATAGATGTTTAGGCTTCTTTCTGGGTCTTTGCTTTGATTCCATAGATAGATCTGTCTGTTTCTATGACAATATTATGCAGTTTTTGTTACTATTGCTCTGTAATATAGCTTGAAATCAGGGATGTTGACACCGCCAGAAATTCTTTTATTGAACAGAATTATTTTGCTATCATGGGTCTTTTTTTTTTTTTTTTCTATGTGAAGTTAGTGGTTGCTCTTTCCAGGTCTGTAAAGAGTTGTGTTGGAGAGCCTTGAACTCATGGGCACAGGAGACAACTTCCTGAACCAACAGCAGAGGCTTTAAGAGCAACAATCAATAAATGGGACCCCATGAAACAGAAAAGCTTCTGTAAAGCAAAGGACACTGTCATCAGAACAAAACGACTACCTACAGATTGGGAAAGGATCTTCACCAACCCTATATCTGACAGAGAACTAATATCCACTATATATAAAGAACTCAAGAAGTTAAACAACAACAAATCAAGTAATCCAATTAAAAATGGAGTACAGAGCTAAACAGAGCATTCTCAATAGAGGAATATCGAATGGCAGAGAAACACTTAAAGAAATGTTCAGCGTCCTTAGTCATAAGGGAAATGCAAATCAAAATGATCCTGAGATTTCACCTTACACTCATCAGAATGGCTAAAATAAAAAAACTCAAGTGACAACACATACTGGAGAGGTTGTGGAGAAAGGGGAACCCTCCTTCACTGCTGGTGGGAATGTAAACTTGTACAACCACTCTGGAAAGCAATCTGGTGCTTTCTCAGACAACTAGGAATAGCGCTTCCTCAAGATCCAGCTATATCACTCCTAGGCATATTACCAAAAGAGGCTCAAGTACACAATAAGGACATTAGCTCAACCATGTTTGTAGCAGTTTTATTTGTAATAGCCAGAAGCTGGAAACAGCCCAGATGCCCCTCAGTGGAGGAATGGATACAGAAATTCTGGTACATTTACATAATGGAATATTACTCAGCAATAAAAAAATAAGAAAATCATGAAATTTGCAGGTAAATGGTGGGAATTGGAAAGGATCAGCCTGAGTGAGCTGTCCCAGAAGCAGAAAGACACACACAGTATATACTCACTCATATAGACATATAATATAGGATAAACCTACTCAAATCTGTACACCTAAAGAAACTAATTAAGAAGGAAGACTCTTCCTAAAATGTTCAATCCCTATCCAGAAAGACAAAGAGGATGGACATCAGAAGAAGGAGAAAAGAGGGAACAAGTCAGGAGCCTGACACAGAGGACCTCTGAAAGGCTCTGCCTTGCAGACTATCAATGCAGACGCCAAGACTTATGGCCAACCTTTGGGCAGAGTGCAGGGAATCTTATGAAAGTAGTGGGAAATAGTAAGATCTCCACAAGGACAGCAACAGAACCAAAAAAATCTGAGCACAGGGGTCTTTCCTGAGACTTATACTCCAACCAAGGACCATGGAAATAACCTAGGACCCCTGCACAGATGTAGTCCATGGCAGTTCAGTGTCCAAGTGGGTTCCATAGTAATGGGAACAGGGACTGTCTCTGACATGAACTGATTGGCCTGCTCTTTGATTACTTCCCCCTGAGGGGGGAGCAGCCTTACCAGGCCACAGAAGAAGACAATGCAGCCAGTCCTGATGAGACCTAATTGACTAGGATCAGAAGGAAGGAAAAGAAGAGCTCCCCTATCAGTGGACTTGGGGAGGGACATGAGTGCAGAGGGTGGAGGAAGGGAGGGATTGGGACAGGACGAGGGAGGGAACCACAGGGGGGATACAAAGTGAATAAAGTGTAATTAATAAAGAATTTTTTTTTAAAAAAAAAAGTGTTGTGTTGGAATTTTGATGGGAATTGCATTGAGTCTGTAGATGGCTTTTGGCAGGATGTCCATTTTTACCATCTTAATCCTACTGATCCATAAGAATGGGAGATTTTTCCATCTTCTAAAATCTTCAAGTTCTTTCTTTCTTCAAAGACTTGAAATTCCTGTTATACAGGTTTTTCACTTGCCTGGATTAGTGTGATATTTCAAGATTTACACCTGTTGCTCTTTGTATTTGAACTTAATTTTCCTTTTAAATTTATTTTATTCATCCTCATATAACATATGTGCCATTAAAGAGTAAACAGTGGAGATTTACTACTGTTGACTATAAGTGAAAGTTGTCCTTCAGTACTTAACTTAACTGGCAGATGTTTATCAAATTGTCCTGTGTGAAGAGCTAACAATACTGTAGCCACCATTTTGCATTCTGATTGAATTAGACTGTTTCATGCAGCTCACATAGTTGGAAGCTTACTGAATTTATCCTTGCATAATTGAGGATTATTTCCCTTAGCATGCTGACCTCCATGTTCATCCTGGGTACAATCCCTTGCATTTTTTTGTTTCATTTTGTTGTTGATTGGTTTTATTTGGTTTGATTTTTGGACAGGGTTTCTCTGTGAAGCCTTGGCTAATCTGGACTCACTTTGTAGACCAGGCTGGACTTGAACTCACAGAAATCTGTGCCTCTGCATCCCCGAGTGCTGGTATTGTAGGCCTGTGTCATCGTGCCTGGCCATTCTCTGCATTTTTAAGGCTGAATAATACTCTGTTGTTTTGTATAGATGATTTTATTGTTCATTTATTCATTTATCATTAGATATTTAATTTATCACATGGTAATTACACATTATGTCACAATAAACAGGAGAACACACATTTACCTTTGAGAACAGAGCCTTGATAATTTTTGATAAATACTTGTAAGTGGGAATGTTGGTCTATACAACAAATAACTAAATCACAGTTGCCTACAAATTGATCCTAACAGTTTATAACTCCCTAGATATCGCCTTATTAGACTTTCAAAAATGTTGCAGGTAGTTATTCATTTATTGGCATCTCCTCAGGGAGAATCTCTAGGGCTTAAAAATAGACACACATAGATCTCATAAACAGAACCTCAGAACCACAGTGGGAAATGAAGAGAAGATTGTTACAACAGGTAACAAATTGTCTCACAGACCCGTGGTTTCGTCATAATATGTGGGAGTCTCACCATCTGGAGGTAATCATTTCTGATTCATTTTTAAACTTTTTCTAATAGTCTAAAATGTCTGAGTAGGAATAGAATTTCATTTCTCATTTTATGTTATTTAAAAAACGTCTTTACTGAGGTTGATAGAGAAAGTGCTTTTAACTTCAAAAATATTCTTAGGTAAATTTTCCTAAGGAAACATATCTCTCTCCACCTCTTTCCTCTTAACTCTCTCTTTTTTACACACACACACTCTCTCTCATGTACACACATACTTAATTTTATAACTAGTGAAGAGCCTATATGAGAAAAAATAGATACTAAATAAAACAACATGATTTTACTTATAGAAAAAAATTCAGAACCCAAATGTTAAATGTGTCCTTATGTTGTCTTTCCAATCCAGAGTTTTATTTGCCCTAACATTTATTAATGGTCCCCTACAAAAACTATCTTACACACAAAGTGGTGGACCATCAAGAATAAGAAAAAGCAATATTCAGAGAGTGACAGAAGACAGAGGAAAATTAATACAATGTATGATGACATAATAATTATAAAAATGTCATATGAAAACTCAGTTTCTTTTTCTATTTTCATAAAGTTAGATTGTTCCATTCTTCAGAAACCTCAATATTTGTTAAAATAGTAGTGTTCTATTTTTAGAAACCTAGAGAGAATTGGAAATGTCTCTGTTGCATCAATTGACAGTTGCAGAACCAAGCTTGTCATGTACAGATGACCAAAGTGAGAAACTGATTATCACTACATTAATTGCCAAATTTAAACTTAATGATTTACCCAAAATACAAAATGATGAGGAAAAGAGATGGAGTACTAGCTTTAAGAAGACTTGCATTTTTGAAGAGCATTCTACATGTTGCTTACAGAACTCCTTGACTGTTTTTTTTTTTCCCCATTTGTAAGGGTGTAAATTATACTTTTATATTCTGTAGATACTTCAAAATAAAAATTTTAATCATGCTACCTTTCCCTGTTAACTTTTATTCCCAACTACAATTGCATTAATTTTAAAATTATTTTAAAACTATTTTTTGTAGATTGTAACTTTTTAATTTACCACTATTTGATTTATATTGCCAAAAGCAACTAAATCAACTAAATAATTTATGGCAACTTTCTTTCTTTCTTTCTTTCTTTCTTTCTTTCTTTCTTTCTTTCTTTCTTTCTTTCTTTCTTTATTTTTTCTTCCTTCCTTCCTTCCTTCCTTCCTTCCTTCCTTCCTTCCTTTCTTTCTTTCTTTTTCCTTCCTTCCTTCCTTCCTTCCTTCCTTCCTTCCTTTCTTTCTTTCCTTCCTTTCTTTCTTTTTCCTCTTAATTAGTTTCTTTAGGTGTACAGATTTTAGTAGGTTTATCCTATATTATATGTCTATATGAGTGAGTATATACTGTGTGCATTTTCTGCTTCTGGGATAGCTCACTCAGGATGATCTTTTCCAGATCCCACCATTTACCTGCAAATTTCATGATTTCCTTGTTTTTTTAATGCTGAGTAATATTCCATTGTGTAGATATATCACAATTTGTGCATCCATTCCTCCACTGAGGGGCATCTGGGCTGTTTCCAGCTTCTGGCTATTACAAATAAGGCTGCTACAAACATGGTTGAGCAAATGTTTTTATTGTACTTGAGAATCTTTTGGTAATATGCCTAGGAGTGATATAGCTGGATCTTGAGGAAGCACTATTCCTAGTTGTCTGAGAAAGCGCCAGATTGCTTTCCAGAGTGGTTGTACAAGTTTACATTCCCACCAGCAGTGGAGAAGGCTTTCCCTTTCTCCACAACCTCTCCAGCATGTGTTGTCTCTTGAGTTTTTGATCTTAGCCATTCTGATGGGTGTAAGGTGAAATCTTAGGGTTGTTTTGATTTGCATTTCCCTTATGGCTAATGAGGTTGAGCATTTCTTTAAGTTTTTCCTACTCCAAATTAGTAAAAGTGCCATTGTTTTGGGCTTCCTGACACAGATGCTTATGTTGTACAATAATTTGCATTCACTTAGTGAAACAAAAAGGAGTTATAGAGAACTAAAATTCTTATTGTCTCATCCTACATAATACAAATCCTGGACTGCATGAAAATCCCGAGACAGTCCCAACTCCAGTGTGGATGGTTCTGACAATGTTTTGTTGAGACAACTTTTGTTTACTGTGTTCAAGCGGCTTTACAGAAAAGTTCCTATATCCTCATTGAGTACTACAATTTTCTTAAAGGTAAATGTTCCCCCCATTCTGTAATTGCTGTTTCCAAAATTCTAATGAACCCTTCTGGCCTTATTAGAAAAATCATGGGCCTTCTTAGTTGGATGAATGGAAATTAAGTAAATCTCTTTCTCCTTAATTTTCCCACCTTCACTTTTCAGAGTGCTACTATTTCATATTTTCTGACACAAGTGAGTATGTGTTAGATTTTTTTAAAAGGAGAGCTCAGAACATGCTTTGCAATGTTACGTGGTATTCAGGGCAAGGTATTTTAAACTTCTTTGAACTTGTCTTTTGAAGTAGCAAAGAAAGGATACTGTTTAGGTTATTCCTTTCACAATATGATGATTCTTCTGTAGCAGTATGTTCTGCAGACCAAATAATAGGATTTTAAAAACTCTTTCTGTAACTCACAGGGAACATGTGGTACTGGTGGGATAGATATGAACCCAAACTGGTAAATACTGTTTCACAGATTAACAAGAAAAGGCAGGCTGGTCACAGTAGTGCACTCTTGTAATCCCAGCACTCCGGGAGGCAGAGGTAGGTGGATCTCTATGAGTTTCAGGTCAGCCTGTCTACAAAGCAAGTCCAGGACAAACAGAAAAACCCTGTTTCAAAAAATCAAAAAAGAAAGGAAAGAAGGAACTTGGGATTTATTCCTTGCTATGCTGCCTAGATGAAAGTGTTTTCTCAAGTATTTTTATTTTATTTTTCTTCTCTAGTCTCAAAATGATATCCTTGCAAAGGACATTAACGGTAGGCTCCCATCCTGTTCTCTCTCTTCAACTGTTTCTGGTGTCTATTCTATTGGCCCTTCTGAATGAGAATTAAGCATCTTCCCTAGAGACCTCCCTGTTGTCTTCCTTAGGTCTGTGGATTGTAGTATGGTTTCCTAGTATTATATGGCTATTATCTGTTTGTAAGTGAGTACATTTCATGTGTGTCTTTCTGATTTTAGGTTACCTCACTCAGGATGATCTTTTCTAGTTTTTTTTATTTAAATTTATTTTTACAGTTTATTCACTTTACATCTGATTGTAGTCCCCTTCCTTCCTCTTTTCCCCCATTCCTCTCCCCTATTTTTCAGAAAGGCGGAGCCCTCTTCTGACCCCACCTATCAAGTCTCATTAAGACTGCTTACATCTTCTCTCTCCATGGCCTTCAGTGAGCAGGCAGCTACCACAGTGTAAAGGAAGAACTGACTCATTTATTTGTTCTCTGGTCTCTGCACATGTACACACACATGAAATATATAAATATTATTGCTGGACAAAAATTCCTCTACATTTTCTTAACCTATTTACCATTTCAAATCAAACCAACACAGAAGGGATGAATATTGGGTAGTTTCAGTTAAGTGATGATTCATAATTTTACATACTTCACATATAAAGTGTATAACGGTAAATGGAAGAATATCAGGCAACACTTTATAAACAACTTTTTCAGTGAGTGAAGCACAAGTTAAATATGTTCACCTTGACACAGAAACTTGAGAACTGGCTGCTGCTGCCATATTCCCTGAGACTGAAGTTTCCACCATGATTACAAATGTAAATCATTTTAATCATTTAATATAAAAAACTGTTGAGACATACATACATAATTTTATAGAAGCAGTAACTGTTTCTTTCTTCAGGTGCACTGAGAATATTCAGATACTCTTTCCAGAGTCTAGAAATGTTTTGCACTGTGTTCTAGGTCATGTTTGGAAGACATCTCTGTGAGTTAACCAGAGGAAAGACTTTTGTCCTTCAGTTGCATCCATGCAAATGCCATATTGTGGCATTTTGGTTTGGTTTTGTGGTACATACCTCACAGTTAACAGAACCAGATATTAAACATACATTACAACAGTGGGCAAACATACTTAAAATGTTATTATAAAAATTATGTTGTTTGTAAGATAGTACTTCTTCTTGAAAAGGAGCTTTTGAGAGTTTGGTAATAAGAGAATTTTAACAAACTCTCTTAATTTTCCCCTTATTTCTTCATATTTTTCTAGATTACAAGCTGTAGCCTGTGTCTGACTTAAGGCAATAAAATAGATTATGTTAGAATAAAATGTCCCTTCTCAGGAAAAGATTAATTTATATAAAAGAAACTCACTTAAAAGTTTTACTAACATAGTAATGTAGCAAAAATTAATTCAAAATGAAATCAAACTATGAATATTTCCTCTTGGCTGAGATAGATACAGACTAGGGTAGCTTATATGTACCCAGTTCTTCATAACCAATTCCTCAACTTTTCATTATTACAAATCTAGCAAAGAGGCTACGCCCCAAACCTGTAGGATGTATGTGCACACATATTTAAGGAAAACTCAGGTAATGTAATATAACCAGTAACTGTTTGAAATCATTGTCTTCATCATCTTTGTGAAATATGTCCAGGGAGCACAGACTCCCAGGGTCACCTACCTCTTCACAGTTTCAAAAGGTCATATTGAGATTTCTTGATATTATATATGCCAAAAATGTATACGTCTTACCTTATATTCCCAAAGGAAAAGTAACATTTTATAGGTTAGTGTGTAAGAGCATTGCACAGATTCACTTACAAGCTCTTTGGTTAATTCAAATGAAGATAACTCTGAGTGAGATTGCATGTGACTAATGGGAATTATTATAATAGCTCTGGATGTTCCACCTGTATGTCTTAAGATTCTCTAGATCTGCTCATGAAATATTTCAGGAGGTATGTGTAATGTCATTAACATGCACCTTACATGACATTACAAATATACAATTGTTAAAAGTCAATTTATTGTGACCATTCAAAAATAAAAGCAAAAGAAGAATTGTATCAATTTCTGTGTAAATCCGACTATCTACAATTTGAAGGTTTTGTATATAGGTATATTTATGTATAAATATATTTAAATGCATATATACACATAGAATATTATATATATACATATACATCTTACAATCTAGCAACATTAATAGATCCTGAAAATAACAGAGTTTGAGCATGGATATTGTCAGTGCTATAAATTTGATGTCAGAAGAAGATTGCTTTCTATATTGACTACTGTTAACCTATTAGATTAAAGAAATGGCTCACATCCCATTTGGAGGAACCAAGTATCATTGCCAAAGAATCATGTTATTCTCTAATTAAATTCTCACTAGTTGAGAACCAAAGATTTCTATCTATGTCTTTGGTCATTAAAAGCTACACGTTTGTACAGTGTGTGTGCATAGAAGTGTATGTACATCTTTGTTGTAGTAGGTTTATTTCTAAAAATAGTTTAAATGTTAACGTACACCATATTTAATCTACTTTTAATAACAAATTCCACTAATGATAATATTTAAAATCTCTTGACTATGGTATAGTCTCTATTCAGAACTTGTTTTTAATAAACCTGGATGGAGGGCCGAAACCTCACATTAGTGACTGAATTTATCCTGATGGGCATCACTGACCGCCCTGAACTGCAGACACCACTGTTTGGACTGTTCCTCATCATCTATCTGGTCTCACTGGTGGGCAACGTGGGCCTGATCATCCTCACCATGGTGGATTCCAGGCTGCAAACACCCATGTACTTCTTCCTTAGACACCTGGCTATCACTGATCTTGGTTACTCAACTGCTATCGGACCTAAAATGTTAACAAATTTTGTTGTCAGCAAAAATATGATATCCTTTCATCTTTGTGCTACACAATTAGCCTTTTTCCTTCTGTTCATTGCCTGTGAACTTTTTATTCTATCTGTGATGTCCTATGATCGCTATGCAGCCATCTGTAACCCTCTGCTCTACAATGTCATCATGTCACAACGTATATGTTGGGTACTGGTGGCAGTCCCATACATTTACAGCGTGTTTATTTCTCTTATAGTCACCATAAATATTTTCTCTTCATCCTTCTGTGGCTACAATGTTATCCCTCATTTTTACTGTGATGGTCTTCCCTTGATATCTCTACTCTGCTCAAATACAAATGAAATTGAAATGATAATTTTACTTTTATCTGCTATTAACTTGATTTCCTCTCTTCTGGTTATTCTTGTCTCTTATCTGCTTATTCTCATAGCCATTCTCAAGATGAAATCTGCTGAAGGCAGGCGCAAAGCTTTATCTACCTGTGGGTCCCACCTGACAGTGGTCACTGTCTTCTATGGGACTTTGATATTTATGTATGTGCAACCTAAGACCAGCCATTCCTTTGACACTGATAAAGTGGCTTCCATATTTTATACTTTAATTATCCCCATGTTGAATCCCTTGATATACAGCTTGAGAAACAAAGATGTAAAATATGCCCTAAGAAAGACAGGAAAAAGGATACACAGTAACTTCTCATAGAAGTCATGGGATGTTAAATGTTACCCTACTCCACACAAAAAAATACATTTAAATGATTGTTTCAGTGAAGAAAATAGTAAAGAACTACTTTTCTCTGAAGAGGAGACGGATTCGAAAAACCATCAACAGAAACAACTGTGAAGAAATGCGGTAGCATAGGGAAATTCTTTTCTCTGAAGAGGAGACGGATTCGAAAAACCAACAACAGAAACAACTGTGAAGAAATGTGGTAGCATAGGGAAATTCTTTTCTCTGAAGAGGAGACGGATTCGAAAAACCAACAACAGAAACAACTGTGAAGAAATGTGGTAGCATAGGGAAATTCTTTTCTCTGAAGAGGAGACGGATTCGAAAAACCAACAACAGAAACAACTGTGAAGAAATGTGGTAGCATAGGGAAATTCTTTTCTCTGAAGAGGAGACGGATTCGAAAAACCAACAACAGAAACAACTGTGAAGAAATGTGGTAGCATAGGGAAATTCTTTTCTCTGAAGAGGAGACGGATTCGAAAAACCAACAACAGAAACAACTGTGAAGGAATGCGGTAGCATAGGAAATTCTTTTAAGGTGTGTGGACCTAGAGGCAGCAATGCATGCGCTGAGTGCGGATGAGCACACTGACAGTTGATTAGTTGACTTTGGTTTTGTGATGGTGGAGTTTTAAGATTTTTTATTCTACTTTTTAAAATTTATTACAAGTTATTCACTATGTATCCCAACTGTATCCCTCTCCCAAATCCCCTCCCAATCCAGCACTCCCTTCCTCTTTTCCTCCCATGTCCCTTCTTCAGTTCACTGATAGGGAGATCCTCCTCCCATTCCCTCTGATCCTAGTCTGTCAGGTCTCATGAGGACTGTCTTTCATAGTCTTCCTCTGTGGCCTGGTAAAGCTGCTTTCCCCTCAGGGGTTGGTGATCAAAGAGCCGATCACTGAGTTCATGTCAGAAACAGCCCCTGTTCCCCTTACTTGGGAATCCATTTGGACATTGAGCTGCAATGGGTTACATCTCTGAAGGAATTCTAGGTCATCTCCATGCATGGTCCTTGGCTGGAGTATCTGTCTCAGAAATGACCATTGGGCCCAGAATTTTTGGTTCTGTTGTCTCCTTATGGACCTCCTATTCTCTCCATGCCTTTCTATCTCCCCCTTATTTCATAAGATTTCCTCCACTTTGCCCAAAGTTTGGCTATGAATCTCAGCATCTGCTTTTATACCCTGCTGGGTAGAGTCTTTCAGAGGCCCTCTAGGTGCCTCCTGCCCATTTCCCTGTTTTCTCCCTCTTCTGATGTCTATCACTTTTGCCTTTGTGAATGAGGACTGATCATCTTACCCTGGGTCCTCTTAGCTTCTTGCTTGGCTTCTTTAGGTGTAATGATTTTAGCATGTTTATCCTGTATTTTATGTCTAATATCCACTTACAAGTGAACATATACCATGTGTGTCTTTCTGCTCCAGGGATATCTCATTCAGGATGATCTTTTCTAGATCCCACCATTTGTCTACAAATTTCACGATTTCCTTGTTTTTAATTGCTGAGTAGTATTCCATTGTGTAAAAGTACCACAATTCCTGTAGCCATTCCTCAAGTGAGGGACATCTGGATTAGCAGATTCTGTTTACTATGAATAAAGTTGCTATGAACATGGTTGAGCAAATATCCTTGTTGTACTTGAGCATATTTTGGGTATATGCCTAGAAGTGTTATTACTGGATCTTGAGGTAGCACTACTCCTAATTTTCTGCGAAAGGTCCAGATTGATTTCCAAAACAGTTGTAAAAGTTTACATTCCCACCAGCAGTGGGGGAAAGCTCCCCTTTCTCCACATCCTCTCCAGCATGTGTTGTCACTTGATTTTTTTTATCTTAGTCATTCTGATGGGTGTAAGGTGAAATCTTAGGGTCGTTTTAATTTTAGTTTTGTGAGTTGAGGTTTAAAAGAAGTTGTCTGGTATTTAGCTGTATCTGAGCATTTATTTGTATGAAAATGAATTGTTATATATTAAAATGGACATATATTTCATTTGCACACACATTTCTATAAATTGTGTTAGCCTTTTTTTGATCATAATGTCACAAAAGTGAAGTATATCACTTTGATAATGAGGTCCCAGTATATCAGAGCATTTTGGAGATGCCTTCATTCCACCTGGAATTTCATGTTTTGATTCTACTTTACTTCCTTTTCACATAATTTTAAATGTGTTCACAATAACAGTAATCAGTATCATATATTTATTGATCAAATAATTCATAATTTCTATGTATCTTTTATATTGTATAGTTCTGTGTGTGTGCATTTATGTTAGATATCTTCAATTTTCCATAGAATACTTTACATTGGTCTTATGATAATATAATTCTATTAATTATTATATACATTACATACATAATTATATACATCATACATAATTATATAAATATATCATATAATAATAATAATAATAATAATTCCTTATTTCCCATTCTCTGTGCTGAATAATTTTGTTTTCTTTCTAGATATAAAGTCTATTTGTTTTAAGTCCTATACTAAGTTTTGATTATTGAATGAAATTCAATGAGGAAATAAAATGCCTGGGCCCAGAGAGAGAAGGAACGCTCCAAGAAAGAAGGTTGCTGGTGGCCCACCCCATGCTGCTCCTGATGGCTGTTGATGCAGTTGGATGAGAAGTTGGAGATATCCCTCAGTGAGGACTAGATGTGCCCTAAGAAACCCTAGAACTTCATCCATGAGGAAGTAGCTAAAGAGAATTCCACCTCTCTCCCCACTAACCTCCTTTCTTTCCTGCCTAGCATCAAGGTGTTGGAAGGGCCTGGGGTGGGGAAGGGAGGAAGATGCATAAAAAACGTAAATGAAATATAGTTCAAAAGTGTACCAACAACAATGAACTGTAATGTGGAGCCAAGAGGATCAGGCTTGCAAGGTTAGCATAGTTAGTCTGAGGTAAATCTAGGCTAAGCAGATAGCTTGAAAGATGAAAAAGCCCAGAAACATTAATAAAGAAATAACTTCCAGCATTGCTTGAAAACTTTTTGTTTATTTGACAGCAAAGCCAATACAACACAATATTAGGTGAGTGGCACCAAATATAACCTTAAAGTGTCTGCAGTAGAGAAACTTATCACAAGAAAATAAAACTGATAATAAAAACTATAAAAATTTAATATTTAAATTGTATATGAATAATCAAACTTTGCCATTCTTGGTATGAGGAATTGAGACAGGGCCTTGGCATTCTTGGTTACTGAAAAACATCTGTGGATATAAAAAAAATTATATGATACAAGATTTAAATAAACAACCTGTAACTAGCTATTAAAATATAACAAAAATTTAATGTCAAAAACTTGAGAATTAGTTTCAACACTATTTTTTTAAAAGAGTAAAACTCTGAACTGTTAGGCCCAGCAAGAGCCTAAATATAAGAAGGTATGAAGAGAACTCAGGAAACTAATCATTCATCTTCATCTATGCAAAAACGCAAGAGACTCACTCTTCTTAACCATTGCAATGGCGTCACCCCTGCTGATCAGCTAGGAGTGGCACCGGGAGACAAAGAGCTTAGGTTTTTAAAAGACACAAGGCGGGAATCTCCTGGGGTTGACTTCTTGGCAAGTTAGGATTGGAGGAAGTGTCTAACTTTTAAAATAATTGGTTAGTTCTGGTCACCCTTAGGTGTAGTCAGCCCTGTCGTAAATATCTGATCTTCAAGTCAGTTTGGAATTTCCTGCCATCCACAGTTAAATGTGTGGGGGGGGGTGATTAACTCATCCCATGTCTGTTCTGAGGAGTGGGGGTTACAGGCTTTGGATCAAAGGTCAGGAGAAGGATTGGGGCCATTTGGCCCAGTTTCCAAACAAAGCCCATCTCACTGGCGCCAGCCGGTGATTTTTTCTCCATTTAGTAGAGATCTCTGCTTTTTCTCTTCCTTATCTCTGCCCTCACAGATGGCTAATGTCAGGAACTTTTACATTCCTCGGTTCTCTGGAGAAGCACTAAGAGGCTTTAATTAACATGGGCCTAAAACTTGCAAATATAAGTTATAAGGCAATTAAAAGAAACATAGGTTACAAAGTTAGTCTGATTCTTTCAGAACCATGTGTGAAAAACAAACTCAACATCACAAATATTCTTGGTAATAGGATCAAAAGTGTTTTAAATACTGCCCTAATATATATATATATATGTATATATATATTAATATATATATTAAATTACAGGGAACAACAGCAGAAATGACTCTATTCCTGAATAACCAAGGTGTTTTCTTTGTTTGTTTGTGTTTTTTAGTTGTTTGTATTGTTTAGGTTTTTCCATCAATCACCACATTTTCTTTTTTTTTATTATTTTCTTTTTTTTTAAATTTTATTTTTCTTTTTAGTTACATTTTGTTAACTCTGTGTCCCCGCTGTATCCTGCTCCCTCATTCCCTCCCCAACCCCACACTCCCTCTCTGGTCTCCTCCTTGCCCCTTTCCAAGTCCACTGATAGGGAAGGACCTCCTCCCCTTTCATTTGACCCTGTTTTATCAGGTATCTTCAGGGCTGGCTGTAGAGTCCTTCTCTGTGACCTAACAGGACTGCTCCTCCCCTGGGGGGGGGAGTCAAGGAACCTGACCTTGAGATCCTGTTAGAAATAGTCCTTGTTCCCCTTACTTTGGAAAACTATTTGGTTACTGAGCTACCACGGGCCACATCCAAGCAGAAGTTCTAGGTTATATCCATAGATGGTCCTTGGTTGAGTGTCAGTCTCAGAAAAGACCCGGCGCTCGGATATATTTGGTCATTGTAGAGCTCCTATCCTTTCCATATCATACTAACTCCCCTTTTTTCATATGATTCCCTGCACTCTGCCGAGGGTTTGGTTATGAGTCTTAGTGTCTGCTTTGAAACACTGCTAGGTAGAGTCTTTCAAATGCCTTTTGCGGTAGATTCCTGTCATACCTTAAATGCACAATCACCACATTTTCATTTTGCTAATTTCTAACTGTATGAGGCATAATCTTTGCTAAATGAAGCATAATTCTTCTGGAGCATTTCCTGTAGGTTTTATCACTGATGGTAAAATGAATACAAATAAGGTGAGCTGAGGATATTAAATGGGTATTCTAACTTGTGTGTCTGTTCCTTGAGTTCAAGTGAATAGCAGAATATCTGTAGTATGTTGGAAGGCTGAAATCTAAAATTTCAAGATTAGTTTTTCTACATTTATTAAGTAATTAATAACTATGTCAATTATTGAGTATGTTGAGCAAATTACATGCTTTTTTCAAATTCTGATTTATTATAATGTCTATCGATTAAAATCAAGGTTTTACAGAGTGGAGAAAAAAACTAACTACAGAATAGGCAATATTAAAGTCAAAATTAGTTCTCTTTAAAATGTTTGTAAATTTCCTGATTAATGAATATACTTCAAAATAAGGATACTAGTGAATCCATATAAAATAAAGCTTTTATTTGATTAGGTAAACAAGCTATATATTAAGTTTTGATACAAAGACAATACAATGAATAAGCCTTTAAAATCTGAATTTAGCAGGTCATGAGTAGTCCCTCAGGTCATATATCCTGGAACAGTAATGACTCTCACATATTAAACACTAATTAATTGTAATCAGGAGATTCCTAGCTCAGGTTGGGACTTCCTCACGACTTCATTAATGCTTTGAATTGTGTCTGCTTTGACTCATATAGTTCTTGTGCACAGAGTTGCATTCTCTGATGACTAAGGACGTTAAGTATTTCTTTTTTAATTAATTAATTAATTTATTTATTTATTAAAATTTATTCACTTTGTATCCCAGCTATAGCCTTCTTCCTCATCTCCTCGTCTCAAGTCTCTGTCTCCTCCTCTGCCTCCAGCCTTCTGACCACTTTATTCTTTGAGGAGTTATAGCCAGTAAAACATCTCATAAACAATAGGTTAATTTGCACAAGGAGCCTGAGGAAGAGGTGTAACCCTCACAAGCTATCCCACCTGTTGTCACAAACAAAAGGAGATGGACTTGCAAGTTCTCCTCTGCCATTAGTAAAGGCCTCCAAAAAGCCATCTCTCCACCGAGATTTAAATATCAAAGCAGGCTGCTGCGTCACGGCTCCAGACAAATGGTGGGACATTTCTTGGGTCTATACCCAGGATGCATTTATTTAATTAAATGGGATTCATGCAATATTTTCTTTGCTGTGTCTGCTTTGGTTAGTCATCATATTCTCTGCAAGTCAAACCAAGTTACCATACATTTCAAATTAATTCACCTTTAAGATTTTCAATATTCAGTAAAATTCTATTTATTAGTTCTTCTTTTATTTGTTAGTTCTTGAATTGTTTTTTAAGTAGATTTTTACATGTTGGCTAGTATACTGGCTGTAGTAAATGTGGGAGTACTCATACCTTTAAGATCCTAACACCAATACATATGGAGAAATTTACATAAGTTGGATTTCCATATTATAAGATAGATAGAGAGAAATGGAGAGATAGAGATATCAATAGAGAGATGGAGTGAGAGAGATAAAGTTATAGTTGAATAGCAATATTTTCCTGAAATTTAGTTTATAACCTCTAGACATCTCATTAGGCTCTCAAATTATTTACATGTAACCACTGATTTACTTAGAAGATCCTTAGGGAAAAGAGTTTCTGTAGCTTTACAAAATGCATAAATTGACCTCCAAAACTTCAGGTTAAGAACCACACCAGGAATTCAAGACAGTTGTTCCAGAGAGGTAAAGGACTGTGACATAACCATCTATGAATTCAAATATTGTTACATTTTGTTCTCTGCCTGAAATTTCTCCTTGTCCATCTCTAATTCCAATTCTGTACTTTCTAAATTTCCTTTTATACACCTGAAGCAATTATATCACTCTCACACTTATCATTTCGTGTTAAGTTTAATACTTAAATGAAAAATGTTAATTCTTATAACATATGTGCACATACAGACTGATTCATTTATTATTTATTTATCTTTTACAAATGAAGTATGTTTACTATGAAATGTCATATTTGTAATCTCTTCTTATTCAGTCAATGACAGTGCTCATAATATTCAACAAAATTAATAATGTTTATTATTCTATATTTTAGTCTATGAGATATTAAATGTGTTCACATATATCCTATTATTTTAGAAGTTACCTCTAAAGTGTTTTATATTAGGTTTGCAAACAAAACAAAACAAAAATTACTAACAAAAAGATGTGTACATAATGCACAGGTAGATTTAAATCACATCAAAATATCCATGTAATTATTTCAATTTTAATTTCAATTTATATTTACAATGTTGTTAACCATAGTAAAAATATGTGGAATTTAAGGTATTAAAATGTTCTGTAAGAAAATACACTTCTTTCTCTTTTATCCAAGGAGAATTTTGAGTCTTCATTATTAAACCAATAATAACAACCATTCTTGCTAATTTGATCAGATGTCTTTGTATGTTTCTAGGTTCTTCACTAAAATATACAAATAAATTTATCAAAATTATATTTAAAATATCCCTAGAAAAGTTAATTAGACTATACATTATATCATATAGACATATTATTTTTTAATGATTTATGAAAACATCAAGAATCAATTGAAGCACATCAGTGTTACTCTTGACACAGGGGAGAGAAAGATTGAAACAGGTCTAATGAACAACAAGAGGTTTTACCTAATTCCCTACCTACTTATCATTTCAGATCAGTAAAGAGTCGTGTCCAGTGGGATGTACACAAACACTTGTGAACAAAATCCCTTTATGATAAGTTTAAGCCCTGGCTAAAAATTAAAAACGCATATTCATGTGACTTTTGTGAGCCATTTGTGGAAGTATAGATGCAATATACAATAAAGACATGCTTCCTTTCTCCAAAACATGTATAGTCACATCTGTTTGGGACATGCCATAAAGAGTTTTACATGAAGTATTTGCCAAAATTTACTTTTGTGTACACTATGTTAAAATACATTACAGATATATATGAATATATTGTCTTTGGTTTCTTGATATAAATCCAGTTTGTGGTTGGTCTTCTATGTTGTTCTTACATGTCTACTCAATATGTTCCATATCTTACGCTTTTAACTGCTCTGTTTTTAAGTATAAGCATTTAATGATTTGCTTCTAAAGTAGAGCTGATGCATTTTTCTAATGTTAGCTGTTCTTGCAGCATAGTTACATGTGAATTGCAACATATTAAATGATTACATGGCACTATTAATTTTAATTGTAGAAATGACTAATAAAAATTTTAAAGAAGTGAAATAAACATCTACATAAGTAGCATCCAAAGTTTTGAAAATAAAACTTTATTTTAATATGCATATCAATAGATTTTATATCTCTAATCTCTATTTTCAGCTATGTTTTTGCCTACTGTCTACCTATCATGAAAATGGTTAAACATCACAGTAAATATTAAGGGTAGGTGTATTATATAAGTATTTTAAAGATGTAATTTTAAACATTAAATATTGAAAAATTAGGTATATGTTATCTACAATACTTTGTAACAAACTCCTCCAATTAACAATAATTTAACTCCAGTAATGATGCTGATTTCTCTAACCAGAACAGGCTTTCTGATAAGCTGTGATGGAGAACCACAGCCTCACGGCAGTGACTGAGTTCATCCTGATGGGCATCACTGACCGCCCTGAGCTTCAGGCCCCATTATTCGGACTGTTCCTCCTAATCTATCTGATCTCACTGGTGGGCAACTTGGGCATGATCATCCTCACCATGGTGGACTCCAGGCTGCAAACACCCATGTACTTCTTTCTCAGACACCTCGCTGCTACAGATATTGGGTATTCAACAGCCGTGGGACCCAAAATGTTAACAAATTTTATTGTTGATCAAAATAGAATATCCCTTAACCTTTGTGCTACACAGTTAGCCGTCTTTCTTCTGTTCATTGCTTGTGAACTTTTTATACTGTCTGCAATGTCCTATGACCGCTATGTAGCCATCTGCAAGCCTCTGCTTTATATGGTCATCATGTCAAAAAGAGTATGTTGGATGCTCGTGGCAATCCCTTATCTTTACTGTACAATTGTGGCTCTTCAAATCACAATTAAGATTTTCACGTTCTCCTTCTGTGGATCCAACGTCATCAGTCACTTCTATTGTGACAGTCTCCCTTTGTTATCTTTGGTCTGCTCAAACACACAAGAAATTGAAGTGATAATGTTGTTCTTATCAGCTTTTAATTTGATTTTTTCTCTTTTAGTTGTTCTTGTGTCCTATCTGCTCATCCTAATGGCCATTCTCAGGATGAACTCTGCTGAGGGCAGACACAAGGCTTTCTCCACCTGTGGGTCCCACCTGACAGTGGTCACTGTTTTCTATGGGACGCTGATATTTATGTATGTTCAGCCCAAATCTAGGCACTCCTTTGACACTGATAAAGTGGCTTCAATCTTTTACACATTGATTATCCCCATGTTGAATCCCTTGATCTACAGCTTAAGGAACAAAGATGTAAAAGCTGCCCTTTATAGGACAGGGAAAAGACTACAGAGTGCTTTCTTTTGAAATCCACATAAGATCTGATTCCTTCATTCTTTGTTTTCCATTAAAATGGTTAGCAAGTACAACGTATCAGCATAATTAAATGCTAACATTCTTCTGGGTAGCTAAACTTCTAAATGCTCTGGAAGAATTCATGCAGAACAAAACAGACTTTACCCTCTTTTACTGAAGAGCGCTGGATTGTAATTCTAATGAGAGATATATGATAACATCAAATATTCTTAGCGTGTAAAGACTACATATTTTGGTGGTTTAGCTTGGAACTCTTTAGAAAGAGTGGGAGTTGTAAAACAGTGCTTAAATGGTGGTTGTACACATAATTCAATATTTTTCTAATGTGTTGCATTTTCATGCAGACATCATCAGTACCTTTTAGGATTCATTTCTGTGAGTTGTGTGAAAATCTAAATTGCTTACAGTGAGAGAAAGCTTTGCTTGTCAATCACCATAAACCTTGTTTAAATGTCTCATCTGAGGAAAGGCCTCTGATATCCTCTTTTTCTTGTGATCAAACTTACTTTCCTCTATGATGCTCCAAGTGCTTGCTAACTTGGAGTATTTTGTCACTCAAACAACCTGTGGTATCTATTTTTATCTAATTCAGTGTGTATGTGTCTCTAAGTGAATGCACCACTTCAGATACACACTTAATTTTTGCTGAAAAAAAAGCTTTATTTATTTTTACTGGCTTGATCTTTATTTTTATATTCTGTTCTTCTTTGTACATTATATAATTCTCTAAATTAAAATAATAAAGACAGTTTAAATGTTGTTTTATCTTTTTTTCTTGCACATAAAGCCAGGATGCATTAAATAGATTTCTTGCTGTTTTCTGGTGAAAAGCCATCTTTTTATTTAGCCCATACAACAATGAGTACACTATTGTGTCCCGCCCCGCGGGACCTAGTTATTCGTGGGGGCGAAGGGGGTCGTACCTGTAGGAGATGAGGGAGAGAGAGAAACGAGCACAAGTAGACGAATGCCTTTCAAGTGCTGACTTTATTGTGCAGTAGTTTTATTTTTATAGGGCAGTTCTGGCAGGGAGGGGGGTTTCGAGGAGGAGGAAATAACAGTGGAAAATCACCAAGACTATTGTAAGAAATCACTTGATTCATGTGATTGTTACAGTGGAGGCTCACAAGGTTATACAGTCACTAAAAACAACATCTATGGTTTCGGACATCTGTTGTTTGTCCCGCAGGGCTATTAACCGAAAGGTATGATTCACAGACCTCTGTTGTTTGTCTGGCAGGATATTACAAATCAGAGTCTGGGGGCTTTGCCGGCTCCCGACACTATTGTTTCAATACATTCTTTGATTTATCAATTTGATAAGCAAACATAATGTCACACATAAAAACAATGCTGATTTCTAACAATGTGCAGCAATATATGCACAAAAATATAATTTATTGTATAAATAAATCATATGTGTCTTTCCTAATCCCTCAAGGTTTACAAAAGTAATTCCTCTTAAGTTTCATGCCTTTTTATTTGCGTAAAGTATCAAATACATCTGTGCCACCAATCAGTTTCTAAGTTTTCTTTGGAATAATAAAAGTGTGTGAATATTCACATGGAGATCTATTAATGAGAAGCTAAAATAGTTTAATTTATAAAGATAAAATTATACAGTTAAATGCAAAGTATAGAGAAGGTCTATATTTTAAAAATACAATTATTTCTTAGTAATAGAAAGTTCAACATGAAAAGCAAAATGAAACTATTAGTCATTGATAGTAATCAAGCAGTAAAATGTTTAAATTATTGTAATTATAACATATTTTGTTTCTATGAATCAAATTCATTGAATAAATTATATTCCAGAGAAAGATAAAAATTACTAACATCTACATTTGAAGGGGCATTTAGAAATGAATATATCTCAATAACTCATTTTTATATAACTAATGTCACTTTTGGTAACACATCAAATAAGTGATGATGTTTAAAATCTGTCATTATCAATAATTTCTCAAAATCTAAAGTCAGTTTTTATTTTATTATTTTATAAAATCATTAATAATTCAAATTGTTTCATACATTTCTTATAGCACATCATTTTTATAAACAATAAACAAGAATTGGATGAAACAAGTACTAAAATATTGTTTCACTGAATTACATATTCTTTACAAATGTCACTCAAAATATAAAATAATGGTGAGGCTACAGCTGCGATACAAAGTAGATAAATTGTAATAAACAAAAATTATATTAAAAAAAGAAACTTAAATTAGAGAAACGTAGAGCACCTGTGAAAACATGAGCTGAGTTTGAGTTTAGGATATAGTAGTGAAGTAATGGTTTTCATTTCTAGAGATTACAATATTTGAAGTAGATGACAGTAAGATGCCTCAGTGATTAAATGCACTTGAGTTTAATGAGCAGGACTCACCAAAGGTGGAAGGAGAAACTGATTCCTGAAAGCTTTCTTCTGTATAGACACACAGGCACATAAGCACACACAATAATGAAAAGCAAACTATTTGTAAAATTAATAATAGGGTTGGAAAGATGGTTCAGTGGTTAAAGTGCATAATGTGTTTACCTAGGACCTGCGTTCCGATTCAAGCACCCATGTCAGATTGCTTACAACTGCTTGTATTTCCAGCTTATCAGGATCAAACGCCATTTTCCGGCCTTTTCAGACAATGGCACTTATAAGACAATATCTGCACACAAATAAATATATTTATGTATATATATATAATGTATTAATTATATAGAAAATTAAAATAAAAAATGAAGACTATATTTTTGGTTGTGGTAGAAGTTGACCAACATATAATGGACTCCACAGTTTTACTGTGTGCTTTTTTAATTTTAATTTTAATCTTTTTATATTGATTACCATTTATTCACTTTGTATCTCAGCTGTAGCCACAATCTCATCTCCTCCCAATCCCGCCCTCCCTCCCTCCTTCATTTCCTCCCATGCCCCTTCCCCAGCCCACTGATAGTGGAGGACCTCCTCTCCTTCCATCTGACCCTAGCCTATCATGTCTCATCAGGATTGGCTGCATTGTCCTTCTCTGTGGCCTGGAAAGGCTGCTCCCCCATCAGGGAGAGATGATCAAAGAGCCAGCCACTGAGTTCATTTCAGAGACATTCCCTCTTCCCCTTACTAGGGAGCTCACTTTGAGACTGAGCTGCCATGGTCTACCTCTGTGCAGGGATTTTAGATTTTCTCCATGCATGGTCCTTGGTTGGAGTATCTGTCTCAGAAATGATATCCGGGCCCAGATTTCTTGGTTCTGTTGCTCTCCTTGTGGAGCTTTTGTCCTCCACAGGTCTTTCTATTACCCACTTCTTTCATAAGATTCCCTGAACTCCACCCAATGTTTGGCTATGAGTCTCAGCATCTGCTTTGATACCCTGCTGGGTAGAGTTTTTCAGCAGTCCCCTGTGGTAGGCTCCTGTCTTCTTTGTTTTCCTTGTTTTCCCTTCTTCTGATGTCTATCCTGTTTGCATTTCTGAATGAAGACTGAGCATCTTTACCAGGGTCCTCCTTGCTTAGCTTCTTTAGCTGTACAGATTTTAGTGTGATTGTTCCATATTTTATGTCTAATACCCACTTATAAGTAAGTACACCATTTGTGTCTTTCTGCTTCTGGGATACTCACTCAGGATGATCTTTTCTAGTTCCCACCATTTGCCTGCAAATTTCTTTTTTTTTTCCTTTGGTTTCAAGACATTTCTTTTTTTTATTATTATTTGTTATTATTAGTTACATTTTATTAACTCTGTATCCCAGCTATATCCTGCTCCCTTATTCCCTCCCAATCCCACCCTCCCTTCTTCCCTCCCTCAGCTTCTCCCTGCTCCTTTCTAAGTCCACGGATTGGGGAGGACCTCCTCCCCTTTCATCTGGCCATGTTTTATCAGATATCTTCAGGGATGGCTGCAAAGTCCTCCTCTGTGGCCTAGCAGAACTGCTCCTCCCTTGGGGGTTGGGGAGTCAAATAGCCTGCCATTGAGTTCCTGTCAGAGATAGTCTCTGTTCCCCTTACTATGGGAAATTAATTGGTTATTGAGCTACCACGAGCTTCGTCCGAGTAAAGGTTCTAGGTTATATCCATACATGGTCCTTGGTTGGAGAAACAGTTTCAGAAAAAAACCCTGTGCCCAGATATATTTGGTCCTTGTGGGGCTCCTATCCTTTCCCTGTCATACTAACTCCCCTTCTGCCGAAGGTTTGGTTATGAGTCGCTTATATAGACCTACAAGATATAATAAACATAATGAAGTCTATACACCTAAAGGAGATAAACAAGAAAGCAGACACAAGGTAAGATGATCAATCCTCACTTATAAAGACAAATGAGATGTGCATTGGACATATGACAGGAGTCTACCACAGAAGGCATCTGAAAGAGCCTGCAAATTTCAAGACTTCCTTGTTTTTAATTGCTGAGTAGTATTCCATTGTGTAAATGTACCACAATTTCTTTATCAATTCTTCAGGTGAGGGACATCTGGGTTATTTCCAGATTCTGACTATTTTAAATAAAGCTGTTACAAACATGGTTGAACAAATGTTCTTGTTGTATACTTGAGCATCTTTGGGATATATGCCTAGAGCTTATTGGCACAGGAGACAACTTCCTGAACAGAACACCAACATCACAGACTCTAAGATTAACAAGCAATAAATGGGACCTCATGAAACTGAAGTTACTGTAAAGCAAGGACCACTGTTGTCAGAACAAAATTACAGCCTATAGATTGAGAAAGGACCTTCACCAACCCTGTACCTGACAGAAGGCTAATATCCAGAATATATAAAGAACTCAAGAATTTGAACAGCAACAAATCAAGTAATCCAATTAAAAAACGGAGTATAGAGCTAAACAGAGAATTCTCAATAGAGGAATATCAAATGGCAGAGAAACACTTAAAGAAATACTCAACATTCTTAATTCATCAGGGAAATGCAAATCAAAACAACCCTGAGCATTTACCTTACACTGATCAGAATAGCTAAGATCAAGAACTCAAGTGACAACACCTGCTGGAAAGGATGCAGAAGAAGGGGAACCCTCCTCCATTGCTGGTGGGAATGTAAACTTGTACAACCACTTTGGAAATCAATCTGTAGCTTTCTCAGACAATTAAGAATAGTGTTTCCTAACGATCCAGCAATACTACTCCTAGGCATATATCAAATGTTTTATTCTTGATTTCAGACCATATACTGAAGTACAAGTTTTAAAAATTATAAAAAGACTTAGTTACACACTGCCACACACTAAATTAAAAACAAACAAACAAACAAACATTAAAAGAGTTAGGCCATAGAGGAGGACTTTACAGCCATTCCTGAAGATACCTGATAAAACAGGATCAGTTGAAAGGGGAGGAGGTCCTCCCCTAGAAGTGGACTTAGAAAGGGGCAGGGAGGAGATGAGGGAGAAAGGGTGGGATTGGGAGGGAATGAGGTATCAGGATACAGCTGGGATACAGAGTTAACAAAATGTAACTAATAAGAAAAATTTTAAAAAGTGAAAAAAATAAATAAAGAAAAAAGAAAAAAAGCAATTTAAATATTAAAAATGATGAGTCCTCTCTCTCTAACTGAAGAAGTCTTCTTTAATAGCCTTCAGTGTAGCTCTTTGGCAATCATAAAAAAAAATATTCAAGAATTACTGAGGACTTTAGAGCCCCTTGAATTCTTCATCAAGGGGCTCCATCAACTCAACAGTTCCAGTCTTTCTTTCTTCCTCTGAAAGAATAAACATTTTTCCAGTGGGATGAATGTTTTCCAGCTTCCCCAAGAAGCCCGTGGGTCAGTTGATGAAAGAATCTAGCATGATGGTGTTGACAGGCGCTTTGGGGAGCTCCATTATGTCCACCCCAATTTGGCTGCAAACGCTCACATCCCGCGGGAAAGGAGAATCATTCAATATATATTTAAATTTAAAATAATTGTCAATAATAAAAGTATAATATAATAAAAATGAAAAAGACAAAATTAAATATAATTACAATAGAAAATAATAGATGAACACTTTCTCAGTAAAAACAACTCCAACCCTGCCCAAATTAAGCATGACTTGATGGGAGGAATTTACTAAATGTTAGTAAAAATGAAAATAACTTAGTTTTATAAATTTTTCTGCCAATTTTTTTATTTTCTAAATTTTGGAAGAATTAAACAAATTACTACATCATGACACAACTATATATGTTCCAGAGCAAATAGTTTTTAAGTCTTGTATACATTTGCTTGCTCTTTGAGCAGAATAGTAGCTTTACATTCATTTTACCTCTGTATTTAAAATTAAATCTCTAGGCCATATGCTGTGGTTGTGAGAACTGGATCTTCTTCCCAGGGAGAGTTGCAGTACTCCCAACTCTTCCAGCTTAAAATGTTGTGAGGAGATGCACCACAGGAGAACAAAGAAAGAATAAGTTGACGCAATCATTGCATCCGCCTGCTATTATAATCACCCAGGTGAGGCCTTGCGCCCCATTGTGTCACCTTTCGTGAAAAGTTTAGTGGGGACTTGCTAATGAGCTTTCTTTTCTCTCTTTCCCTCTGGAACCAAAAATTGACTTTAAAAAATTGTTTCTCATGTTCAGGGACTTCAGCATCATGTAAATACATTTCAATGAGTTAGTCTTTAGGGACAGACATGTAAAACTATTCAGTTATCTTCATAGGGTCACATTGGTGGTAGGTTCTAGTAGATTGTTCTTAGAAGTAGGATATATGAAGTCTTTTGCATATTAATTGGTCTAAATTTCCAAGTCCAAGGGTCTGTCAAAGCAATCAAAATTATGGACAAGATTGACATCCTTCTTTTCCTAGAAATTCATGCTTCTAATCTAAGATTACTACACCTGAGCAGTGATAGTACTTATCTGTATCTAGTATCTCTACTGAGAAATGGGAGTTGGCTGCTTATTTAGAGGAAAAATTAGTCAGTAAAGGGATATTTTCCATGGAGTACAGGGAGCTGTTCATACTGCCTTAGAACTGGCAGAAGACAGGAAATGTCTGATGAGTCTCTGGCATACACAATTTTATTTCCAAAAATTGCTTACAAGATGGCTAACAGGAAGAGGTGAGTGTTTTCTTCTTTTTCACTTTTGTCTAGTGGAGAAGTGAAAGATTTCCTGGTGATTAATGGTTGGTGTTTTTGTTCAAAATTTAGTATGGAGAGACCTGCAGAGTAATCCAGGTTCTGTCCTTAAGATAACGTATCATTGAATAACATAAGCCAGATATCTAAAAGTCAGGAATTAGCACAGTGATAAAGGACCAGCATATTATGTAAAAGGTTGGATTCCCACAACACTTACAGTGAAAAGGAAAACTTGGGTGTTGGAGACAGGTAGAATAACCTGCTAAAATCTCAGAAGGTACTTAAGAAATATTACATAAATCACATTTCTGAGATTTTGAGAAGTAAAACGAAGGTGATAAAATGATGGAGATTTAAAAAAAATGTTGACTTGTTGATATTTCCTTATGGTTCATCAATTAAATATTTCTATTTAAAACCTAATTTAAGAAAATTCTCAAAGTTAAAATACTTCATCTAGTGATAAATGGTAAATCAGACAAGATTCTGAAAGGATTTGAACAGTTCTACAGCATAGCTATTAAGTGATATTTGCTTACCAAAAACATAATACATCAAATAATCAAAGATTTACATAGATAAGTATATTAACTATATACAGAAACATGCTTCAAAGGTAAATGCTCAAATTTTTAGCCAGAACTATAATTACTGATGATGCCATTGATTATTTTTGGTTTGTTTGTTTACTTGCTTGTTAGAAAAAATGTTTTAATTTAATGTTTAAATGTCTTTTTAATTTTTTAATTAAGTTTATTTATTTTACATACCAAGGGCACTCTATCTCCTCTCCTCCCAGTTCAGCTCTTCCTCCTTCTCTCTTTCAATTTCTCCTTCTCCCCAGAAAAGAGGAACTTCCTCTCCCCATATAAACCCTTTCAAGGAAATCACGTCACAGGTAGATATATAGTGAGACTCAGTCTTGAAAATATTGTGAATACTAAATTAAAATACTTAAAGAGAATGTTATTAAAGTGTAATAAAACTGCCAGAGAAAAAATGCAAAAAGAAAATAACAACTTGAATAACCAGAAGTCAGAACAACAAGGCCAGACTGGATGAACTGGCTGAAAAAGAATGAATTATTATTAGAAAAGATTGAGATTTTTAGAAAGACATTAAGATGGATGAATATCAAGGAGTAGATCTGTTTGTAAGATATTCAATCAGAAAAGTAGGAGGAAGCAAAAACAAACAAACAAAAAAGCCCCAAAGATGCAAAGCTAATAACCAAGTAATCCAGTCACTTTGGCTCAACTACTCAGAGGTTGCTTGTTTTCATCACTAAAACAAAAGTGTGTGTGTGTGTGCATGTGCATGTGTGTGCATGTGTGTACATGAGTGTATACCTGCACTGCACCACAATTCAGATAACGTATGGTATGCTGTTGTGATTAATGTAGTTTACAAACCTTTCCTGATGTCCAAGACTCTTTGAAGACACATTAGTCTCTGATGTTTCTCATTTTTATGCACAGTCAAAAGTAAATAATTATGATTCAACACATTTAAAGTTTTGTCATTCTAAATAAAATGACTATGAATGAGATGTTTAATAATCTATAAAGTAAGGAAGAAAATGGTAATATGTTAATATTCTTTTTCATATGAAAAGATGAACATAACAATATAAATGGCTCCAGGGAATCTCACTCATGTCACTGAGTTTATACTCACGGGCGTATCTGACCTTCCAGAGCTTCAGGTACCACTGTTCTTTGTCTTCCTGGTCATCTACTTGCTGACAACAGCAGGGAACCTGGGCATCATCACCCTCACTTTGGTGGACTCACGACTACAAACTCCCATGTACTTCTTCCTCAGACACCTGGCAGTCATCAACTTTGGAAACTCCACTGTCATTGCTCCTAAAATGCTGGTCAACTTCTTGGTCACTGAGAAAACCACCTTCTACTATGAATGTGCTGCCCAGCTGGGAGGATTCCTGGTTTTCATTGTAGCAGAGATCTTCATGCTGGCTGTGATGGCCTATGACCGCTATGTGGCCATCTGCAACCCCCTTCTCTACATGGTTGTGGTGTCCCGGCGTGTCTGCCTTCTGCTGGTGTCCCTCACATACCTCTTTAGCTTTCTCACAGCCATTGTGGTGACACCTTGTGTGTTTTCTGTGTCTTATTGCTCTTCAAATGTAATCAACCACTTTTACTGTGATAATGTCCCTCTGTTAGCACTCTCCTGCTCTGACACCCACCTTCCAGAAACTGTAGTATTTTTCTTCTCAGCAACAAACTTGTTTTTCTCTATGACTATTGTTTTTATATCCTATTGCAACATCATTCTTGCAATTTTGAGGATTCGCTCATCAGAAGGAAGGAAAAAGGCCTTTTCCACCTGTGCTTCCCACATGATGGCTGTCACTGTGTTCTATGGCACTCTTCTCTTCATGTATTTACAACCAAGAACTAACCATTCCTTAGACACTGACAAGATGGCGTCTGTGTTCTACACCCTAGTGATACCAATGCTGAACCCCGTCATCTACAGCTTTAGGAATAAGGATGTAAAATGTGCATTGAGAGAATTCCTAAAAAAAATCCATGTCAATGGTTCAAATCTAATATGAATTTGTAACCATTATGTTTTTATGTAAAGATTTTCCCCCTTAAAAAAATCACTGTACTGTAAATGTGTGGTTAGAAAATGGTCAGGACCTAAAATTTCAGAAGCAGTTGTATTTATTTATTTTGATTGTTTTATCCCATCTTTATATACCAAGTGAAAACAAGAACATAGGCAATTGACAAGTTGTGAGAAATTACTTTAAAGGTAGGATATAATATACTGCAAGGGCAACAAGGGGCTTGAGTTATGGCTTACTGGTAGAGTTCCCGCATCACAAGCACAAAGTCCTCTGTTCAATTCTGTGTTTGCGAATGTTTTTTAATGTAACGTCATCTTTCTATATTCAGAAAATGTCATGTATTCAGGAATGTAGTTATGAAAAAAGGTTTTAGAAAGTTGATATCTAATTCCAAATGTGTACATGTCCATAATACAGACATATAATGAAGTGAGGGCTGAGTCAGGAAAGAGAATGCCTTCAGACAGGTATCAGAAATGAAAGTAAGCCCGACCTTTTAGATAAGTGTGTGATCACTTTAGTTGATCTGGAGATCTAAAAGCTTAAGTCAGGAAATCAGAAAAGCACATATCAGGATGTCTAGATCAGAGGAACCTTAGCTGTAGTATGCAGGTTAAGCCACTGTAGGTATTGTTTTTATTTCTATCCTTTGGTATCTTTCCATTGTATTTTTAATGCAAACTCAACATCACCTATTTCCTTGCTTCTCTCAACTCCTAGAGGCTGCTTATAGTCTTTAGCTTTGTACTACTTATAGACTGCAAATTGATGATTGTAAGCTTTACATTTACTGTAATATGTCTGATACATATGGATTTTTATTCCCTTTCTTTTGTGATTATCATTGATCAAAACAAAATTATCCATAAGAGCATCCTCATCTCAAAATACTTATAATCACACCAGTGTGCTTTACTTTTCATTCAAAAGAATTTTGTGATGGATACTTTTCAAGCAAATTAACATATTGATAGGTGACCTTAATTGCTAACTTGAGTGAATTAAGAGATGCTTCAGTAGTAAAGCAAAGTTATGTGTGTACTTGTGTCCCATCCAGCGGGAGTTCAACGAGTTCCTAAGGAGGGGCAAAAAGAATGGGTTGGTGACAAGAGACACAAAGAATGAGAGCAAGTCTATAATCTGATCTCACTCTCATTTATTTGAAAAAATTCACACAACTTTATAGGGAGAAGGCAGGAAGGGACAATGTGTCAGCAATATAGTTTACAAAACATAACAGGGTGATTAATGATGATGCAGAACACCGCAAGAATGTTTACTAAAAGAGATACTACAAGAATGTCAGCTAAGATATCTCAAAATGTCTAGCCTGATGAACAGATGTCTCATAGGTTCCTGAAATGTAAATTTCTCATCTATGACCTTGTTGCAGCTGTCTGTAACTTTCCACTAGCTGGCCTTGGCTCCTGGCATACTATATGACTAACTTGCAGGAAAAACATTTGCTTTAAATGTGGCCAGGACCTTCTAATAGGCAGGAATACTGAGTGGAATAAAATTGGAAAAAAGGACACCTGTTAATGGACGTGCCATTCAATTTACTGAGGCAAATCAGCTCCAACTATGCATGGTCATAACAGCCCAGCTTCTTCAGGCTTTCAATACAGACCTATATCGGTTGTTTGCAGGTGGTTACCATACTTTCATTCTATCACTGCCTTTTAGTCTTTTACTCTGATTATTACATCTTGTACTTAATAGCTACTATACTCTTTTGCTTGGAAGCAAGGAGGTAAAAATTCCTGAATTACATAGCCTCCAGTCATGAGAGCCAATTTCATCACTGGATACTCTTTTCTTATTATGTGTATTGAGTTCTGTATCATTCAAACTTACATTGTATGTGTGTGTTTATAGCTATTAACATATAAGTAATTTAAAATAAAGTAATCCTGGGAGTCACAGACAATAAATAAAGTTAATGAAGAAAGCAAACCATTTTAAGAATCTCATTAGCCTGTGATGAATTTTTATGTTGAGGTTAAAAAAAATCAGACAAAAAATAAATAACATCTAACATTAGTAGCAGCTATCATTTTAAATACACTGACTGTCAATGAAACAAATTACATATTACCTAATACAGAAAATAATTTTAACATAATATAATCTTTATATTTTTCTTTTCTACTAATTAGAAGATGGACACGACAATATAAATGGCTTCTGAAAATCTCACTCATGTCACTGAATTCATTCTCATTTTGTTATCTCAACATTCAGATCTGCAGGTTCCATTTATCTTTGTCTTCATGGTCATCTACTTGCTGACATCAGAAGGGAACCTGGCATCATCACCCTCACCACTGTGGATTCTTGTCTCCAAACACCCATAAAATTTTCTTCAGACACTTAACTACCATTAACTTAGAGACACCATTGTCATTGCACCTAAAGTGCTGGTCAACATCTTAGTCACTGAAAAGCCACTACATACTATGATATAAATGTGCCCCCAGCTGGGAACATTTGGGGGGTGGAGTTCTTTACATGCTGACTGTGATGGCCTATGACCGCTATGTGACCATCTGCAACCCACTTCTCTTTGTTCATCTCCCCGTGGGAGTTCAGCCTTGCCAGGCCACAGAGGAAGGTGATGTAGCCAGTCCCGAAGATACCTGATAATACAGGGTCAGATGAAAGGGGAGGAGGTCCTCCCCTAGAAGTGGACTTAGAAGGGGCAGGGAGGACATGAGAGAGGGAGGGTGGGGTTGGGAGGGAATGAGGGAGTGGGATATAGCTGGGATACAGAGTTAATAAAATGTAACAAAAAAAAAGGAACCCCATCAAGAAAACTCAGGGCCATATAGCATGACCAGAAACCAACTGTTCTACAACAGCAAGCTCTGGAGAGTCTATCACACCCGAAGCACAAATATCTAGGATCTGAAGTTATGAAAATTATAGATGCCTTAAAGGTGAAAAATAAAGCTCTCAAAGTAGCATAGGAAAATACAATCAAACAAGTGAAGCAATTGAACAAATCCCATAAATAAATTAAAGAAATGCAGGAAACTACAACCAAACAGGAGAAGGAAAGGAATTTTTAAAAAAGACTTAAAAATGGAACTAAAAACAATAAAGAAAACATAATTTGAGACAATCCTGGAGATGGAAAACTTACTGAAGAGGACAGAAACTACACACACAAGCACCAATAATATAATACAAAACATGGAAGAGAGACTCTCAGTGTAGAAGATACAGTTGAAGAAATGGATACATAAGTCAAAGAAAATGTTAAATCTAAAAAGCTCCTGACACAGAACATCCAAGAAATCTATGGAAAGAACAAACAAATGAATAATAGGAATAGAAAAGGGAAAGATGGCCTACTCCAAGGTCCAGAAAATATTTTCAACAAAATCATAAAAAAAAATTTTCTCCAAGTCCACTGATAGGGGAAGTCCTTCTCCCCTTCCTTCTGACCCTCACTTATCAGGTCTCATGAGGACTGGCTGTAATGTCCTCCTCTGTGGCCTGGTAAGGCTGCTCCTCCCTCGGGGGAGGGGTGGTAAAAGAGGCAGCCACTGAGTTCATGTCAGACCCTGTTCCTCTTACTAAGGAACCTACTTGGATACTGATACCTAGAAAAACTTTTAATCACTGTAGAGGAAGAAAACAAGATATTACAAAACAAAAGCAAATTTACGCACTACCTAACCTCAAATCTATTCCTAAAGAACATACTAGAAGGAAAACATCAACCCAACTACATACATGAAAAAACAAAAACAAAAAAAACCCCAGGAAATAAATAACCCTATATCAGAAAAGCCAAAAGAAAGGAATCTCTTTCTCTCTCTCTCTCTCTCTCTCTCTCTCTCTCTCTCTCTCTCTCACACACACACACACACACACTTTACTATCACCAACATCAAAGTAACAGGCACTAACAACCACAGAATATTAATGTCTCTCAACATTAATGTCTTCATCTCCCCAATAGAAAGACACAGACTAACAGAATGGATGTGGAAACAGGAACC
The DNA here is from genome assembly GCF_030254825.1 of Meriones unguiculatus. Lineage (NCBI taxonomy): Eukaryota > Metazoa > Chordata > Mammalia > Rodentia > Muridae > Meriones > Meriones unguiculatus. The sequence continues at coordinate 107,929,822 of NC_083356.1, forward strand.
ATCATTCTGCTGCATACAAGAAACAACCTCAACAATAAAGACAGACATTACCTCAGAGTAAATGGCTGGACCCAAGATACAAGGTGGAATAACAAATCTAGTATCTAATAAAATAGACTTTCAACTAGAAGTAAACAAGAGAGATAGGGAAGGACACTTCATATTCATCAAAGGAAAAATATGCTAAGATGACATCTCAATTCTGAGCATTTATGCTCCAAAAGAATGGGTACTCACATTCATAAAAGAAACATTACTAAAGCTAAAATCCCATCTTGAACCCCACACATTAATAGTGGGAGACTTCAATACCCCACTCTCACCAATGGACCAGTCATTAAGACAGGAACCAAATGGAGAAATGATGAAACTAACTGATGTCATGATTCAAAAGGACCTAGGAGAAATCTACAGAAAATTTCACCAAAACACAACAGAAGATACATTTTTCTTAGCACCTCACAGAATCTTCTCCAAAACTGACCATATACTTCATCACAAAGCAAGCCTCAACAGGTGCAAGAAGTTTGATATAAACTTTTGTATTTTATCAGACCACAATGAATTAAAGCTGAAACACAGTAAAGGAAACAACATAAAGTGTAAAACTCATGGAAAATCCCTACCCAATTACAACTGTTTAGGGAAGAAATAAAGAAAGAATTTAAAAACTTTCTAGAATTTAATAAAAATGAAGGCGCAACATATCCAAACACAGGGGACAAAATGAATGCATTCCTAAGTGGAAAGATAATAGCTCTAAGTGCTTTCATGAAGGAATTGGAGAGTTCTTATACTAACAATTCAAAAGCCCACTTAAAAGCTCTAGAACAAACAGAAGCAAACTCACCCAAGAGGAGTAGATAGCATGAAATAATCAACTCAGGGATTAAATCAATACCTTAGAAATAAAGAAAAAAAATACAAAGAAGCAATGAAACTTAGAGGTAGTTCTTTGAGAAAAATCAACAAGATAGACAAACCCATAGCCAAAATAAATAAAAGGCAAGGAGACAGTATCCAAATTAACAAAATCAGTAATAAAAATGGGTGTGGTCATAACAAAGTCACTGAGGAAATTCATAGAACTGATAGGACTTACTTCAAAAACCTGTATTCTACAAAATTGTAAAATGTAAAGGAAATGCTCAATTTTCTTGATAAATTTCACTTACCAATGATAAACCAAGTTTAGATAAACAGTTTAAATAGTCCTATAACTCTTAAGGAAATAAAATCAGTCATCACAATCTCCCAAACATAAAAAGCCCAGGACCAGAGGGTTTTATCTCAGAATTCTACCAGACTTTCAACAAAGAGCTAATTCCAATACTCCTCAAACTATCCCACAAAATAGAAACAGAAGGAACATTACCAAACTCATTCTATGAAGCCATAGTCATCCCGATGCTTAAATCACACAAAAAGTCAATAAAGAAGAGAATTTCTGGCCAATCTCCCTCATGAATATTGATGCAAAAACACTCAATCAAATACTCACAAACCAGTTCCAAGAACATATCAAATACATTACCCACCCTGATCAAGTAGGGTTCAACCAAAAAAATGCAGGAAGTGTTCAATATATGAAAACCCATCAACATAATCCACTATATAAACAAAATTAAAAAAAATCACATGATCATCTTATTACATGCAGAAAAAAAAACCTTCAATCAAATACAACACACTTCATGATAAAAGTCTTGGCAAGATCAGAGAAACAAGGTCCAAATCTAAGTAAAATAAAAGCAATATACAGCAAGCTAATAGCCAATATCAAATTAAATAGAGCAAAACTCAAAGCAATTCCATTAAATTCATGGGCTAGACAAGGTGGCCCACTGTCTCTGCACCTCTTCAGTACAGTATTTGAAGTTCTACCTAGAACAATAAGACAACTATCAAAAATCAAGTGGCTACAAATTGGGAAGGAAGAAGTCAAAGTATTGTTATTTGCAGATGATATCATAGTATACATAAGCAAGCCTCAAAATTCCACCAGACAACTTCTACAGCCTGTAAACAGCTTCAGCAAAGTGGCTGGATACAAGATTACTTAAAAAAAAAATCAGTAGCCCTCTTGTACACAGATAACAAACAGGCTTAGAAAGAATTTATGGAAACTAAAGCCTTCACAATAGCCACAGCGAATGTAAAGTTTCTTGATGTAACTCTAACCAAGAAAGTGAAAGACCTGTTTGGAAAAAAACTTCAAGCCTCTGACAAAAGAAATTGAAGATGATATAAGAATATGCAAAGATTTCACATCCTCCTGGATCAGTAAGATTACCATAATAAAAATGACCATCTTACCAAAAGCAACCTACAGATTTAAAACATTCCCATCAAAACACCAACACAGTTCTTTACAGACCTTGAAAGAACAAATCTAAATATCATATGGAAATAAAAACAGAATAGCTAAAACAATCCCATATAATAAAAGATCTTTTGAGGGTATTGCCATTCCTGACTTCAAGCTATACTAGAGAGCAATAATAATAAAACTGCATGGTACTGGCATAGAAATAGACTGGTGGGTCAATGGAATCGAATAGAGGACTAAGGAAAAAACAAACAAACAAACAAACAAACAAACAAACACATACCTACGGACACTCGATTTTTGACAAAGGAGTCAAAACTGTACAAAGGGGAAAAAGACAGTATCTTTAATAAATGGTGCTGGTATAACTGGATGTCTACATGTAAAAAATGCAAATAGATCCATATTTATCTCCTTGCACAAAAGTGAAGGCCAAGTGTATCAAAGACCTCAACATCAAGCCAGACACACTAAATCTGTTAGAACCTTGAACTCCTTGACACAGGATACAACTTCCTGAACAGAAGACCAACAGCTCAGGCTCTAAGATCAGCAATTAATAAATGTGATCTATTGAAATTGAAACACTTCTGTAAGGCAAAGGACACTGTCAGGAGAACAAAAAGACAGTATACAGATTGGAAAAAATCTTCACCAATTCTATAGCTGACAAAGGACTAATATCCAAAATATATAATGAACTCAGGAATTCAAACACCAATAAACAAAATAACCCAATTAAAAATGGGGACAGAGAACAAAACAGAGAATTCTCAACAAAGGAATCTCAAGTGGCCGAGAAGCAGTTAAAAAAAATGCTCAACTTAACATATAAAGATGGACCTATCAGAATCACACCAGACTTCTCAACAGACACTACGAAAGCCAGAAGGGCCTGGACAGATGTCATGCAGACTCTAAGAGCCCACAGATGCCAACCCAGACTACTAAACCCAGCAAAGCTTTCAGTCAACATAGATGGAGAAAACAAAATATTCCATGACAAAACTAAACTTAAACATTATCTACACATCAAACCAGACCTACAGAAGATACTAGAAGGAAAACCCCAATCCAACGAAAACAACTACATCCAAGAAAACACAGGATATAGATAACTTTACAACACAGCAGAGTGCATGGATTGTGAATTGGGTAGAATCACTCGCGTAGACCATGACACGGTTTCAGACATATGTTTTAAAGCTTTTTGTTTTGTTTTACTTTTGATTTTTTTCCTATGAATACATATTAAAAAAGTATAAGGTAAACTGTAGATTGGACCCCCTTTTTTATTGGACCTTTTTAAATAAAACAAATATACATTGGTGGTAAAAAAAAATGCTCAACTTCATTAGTCATCAGAGAAATTCAAATCAAAATGCCTCAGAGATTCCATCTTATACCAGTCAGAATGGCTAAGATCAAAATATTAAGTAATTGCCCATGCTGGTGAGGGCGTGGAAAAAGTGGAAAATTCCTCTATGGTGGAGTATAAACTTCTACAACTACTTTGGAAATCAATCTGGTGCTTTCTCAGAAATTTGGGAATAGCTTTCCCTAAAGACCAAGATATACCTCTCCCAGGTATATACCCAAAAGACACTCCACCATAAAAAAGGACTATGTTCTTAGCAGCTTTGTTCATAGCAGCTTTATTCACAATAGGCAGAATCTGAAAACAACCTAGATGTCCTTCAATAGAAGAATGGATAAAGAAATTGTGGCACATTTACACAATGGAATACTACTTAGTTATTAAAATCAAAACAATCATGAAATTTGCAGGAAAATGGATTGAGCTAGGAAAAGATCACCCTAAGTGAGGTAATTCAGACCCAGAAAGACACACATAGTAAGTACTTACTTATAAGTGGGTTTTAGCCAGAGTACAGGATAAGAATACTAAGAGTCACAGACACAAAGAAGATAAGTAACATGGAGGATCCAAGGAAGGATACAATAACCTCACTCAGAAGGTGAGATAGAATAGACAGAGGTAGGTGCTGAAGAAAGGGAATGAGTTAGGAGAGGGGGCACAGAGAGTTAAGAGAGTGAAGATCAGACCTGCAGAAAGTGAGGACAAGAAGACAGAAGGCCTGTAGAGAAAAGAGAAACTGAGGGTGGGGACATCTCTGTGACAAGCTGGTAGCCTAAGTCAGGGTAGGCTCCTGGGAGGATATGAGGGGGACTCAAGCAGGGACTCCTACTAGCAGAGACCATAGAGACTGAAGAGGACACATCTAACTAGACTTGTCTTCTAGTAGAGGGAGGGGAACACCAACCCACCAACAAAAACTTCGACCCAAACTTTAACCTGCCTACAAAATGTACAGGGATGAAGGTAGAGCAGACATGGGAGAGATTAAGGAAATGCTCAATCAATGCCTGGCTCAATCAAAGACCTACACAGAGAGTGCCAACCCTGACACCATGAATGATACTCTCCTAAGCTTGCAGACAAGAGCCTGACAGAGTTGTCCTCTGATAGGCTCTACCCAGCAATGCCTCAAACTAGATGCTGGGGTTCACAGCCAAACATTGGGGAATGCATAAGGATTCTTATGGAAAAATGGCAGAAAAGAGAAAAAGACCTGGAGGTTACAGGAGCTCCACAAGAAGACCAATAGAGGCCAAATAACCAGGGCATGGAGGGGCCTACTGAGACAGATGCATCAACCAAGATCCATGCACAAATTGGACCTAGGCCGCCCACAAAGATGTAGTAGGTGGGCAGCTGAGGCTTCATGTATGTCCTCTAGTAATGGAAGTGGGGACTTCATTGGACATGGACTCACTTGCCAGCTGTTTGATCACTTCCCCCTGGCCAGACTGCCTTACCAGGCCACAGCGAAAAAGGACAAGCCCAGTCCTGATGCAACTTGATGAGCTGGAGTGGATGAGAAAAAGGGAGAGGGAGGGAGGTAGTGTGGGACTTGGAGGAGAGAAAGGGTGGGGATGCAACAAGAATGTAAATTGAATAAGAAATAAAGAAATAATAAAGAAAAAAATCTTAAAAATAAGACTATGACAGCGTTAGTCTCAGAGATGAAATACATCAATAAAACTACCCAGATAATGTCTAAATGTACTCATAGGGGAGAGCTATGTTGCAGAGAATGTGTGGAAGTCAGAAGTCAATTTGGAGGATTTGGTTGTCTGCTTCCAATATGTGAATTTTAAGTGTCAAACTCAGGTCACCATGCTTGTTGGCAAGCACCTTCCTTGCTAAGCCATCTCTCCAGTGTAGGATATTTTATATGTTAAGTAGGTCTAGGCCAATTGACCACACTCTCCTTGGGTTTCCTGTGTGTCTTGGGAGTTTTATTATTGTGTCCCCATTTAAAATCCAAAAATGAATCCATCCTGAGATGTTCTAATCAATTTAGACACTTGGGATAGAAACAAAGAGAAGCAAAGAAGTAATAGATAAAAATAATAACCATTAAGACTCAGAAGGGGAGACAGAGGCTTGAATCAACTGGATGACACTCTTGGTCAGCAAAATATTTATATCAGCAAATGAAGATCTTATTCAGGATCTAATCAATATAACTTGTAAATGTGTAATCCACAAGGACAAAAAGTATTAAATTTGAAAAAGAAAAAGAGAAAACTATTTCCCATAGTAATATTAATTATTGAAGCTCTTTCCATGAATGAATAAATTATTTAAGTTATTTCAGTCTCTGTGGGAATCAGAGGCTGTTAACCTCCTTTCGTCAGCTCTTTTTATAGCTCCCCTTGGGGAATATGCAGAATGTCCCAGACAATTAGAAACACACAACAAAATCTTAGGTCTCTAAGATGATCTAGATGTGATCATTTGAACAAATTGTGTGATACTTCCCCCGGGAACATCAGGAAGAGCAAAGAAAACCATAAATTCTGCTACCTGAGAGAGAAAGTACAAGTGATTTAGAATTTTAAAATTTGATCCTTTCTCAAAGGTAAGTGGTTTTATGTATCCGGTATAGATCAACACCAGCATGCAAGTACGTTCAATCATGCCTGGCATCTGACTGTTGCCACTCTTTGGTTTCTTGAAATACATGACAAAAATAGTGTATTCACTTATGTTTCCTGGAGTTGAATAGTGGTCTTAAGACATTAGATCATATTATTTGAACAAATATCCTGGATCCATTTTGTTTATGAGAGTTTCAAGGGATGAGAAGTGAGAGATATATCAATAATTCACTAATTTTCTCACACATTAAAAAACAAGATAATTATTTTCAGTCTATCTATAAGTAAATTTTCGTGTGAATCCTACATAATGTTAGAAAAATACTATTTTATATTTAAAATAAAGATATTTAACAGTAGATATAAATTTACAACAGAAATATATATGCCAATAAAAATTTCCTACTGAAAAGAATAAATTTGCAAAATAATCTTTTAAATGAACATTTCTATAAAACATTTTACACACTAAACATGTTTATCAAGGGTTTAGCAATGCTGCATGTATGACAGCTAGTAGGTTGACAAGTGCTGCCCATGTTGGCAAGCCTGCATTTTTCTTAAGTGCTAAAATCTGAGTACACCTACAGTTGGAAATCCTGATGACAATGGTGAAGATTCTCCCTAACCAGGGACAGAAAGGCACACAGGGAATTAATTAGGTGGAATGAGCTAATACATCTTCACTTTCTTCTTTCAAAGAAAAACTACTTTGACTCTCAGAATTTTGTGAAAATTTATTAAGTGACAAGAAAATACCACTGAAATGTATTCAGTCATGGTGTTGAACTTGGTAAATAATCCTTTGTTCAGTTTCATTAGTAAGTAAATAGTCATATTTGATGTAAAAATGCTAACTAAATACATCTTACAGGCACTATCATTTCTTTTACATCATTTTATAGAATAATTATGTGAAACTATTTAAAAAGTTCTGAATACTAACACTTTAGCAGGAATGTATCCAAATACTGTATCTGGAAGCTTAAAATAAGTGAGTATTCTGTTGAAAAGTACAATAATAAAATTTTGTATACAAGTTGAGATTCAAATAATGAAAACTTAAATCTCAGTAATGCACAAACACAAAATTTGTTGGCATGATAGGTCATTCATACAGTTTCAAGAACAATTCAGTATATTGTGCTAAGTACTTTTAGAAGACTTTTCTGAACTCACTAGAAATTACTATTGAGTGATAAGTGTTCTTTACTCATTTCACCATTATTAAACTCCAGATAATAGTGCAGTACCATTTGCCAATACATCTCATAATAACATGAGTAACACTGAGTGAAAATTGACTTAGAATATTAATATGAGCACATTTGACTATGGATAAATTACATTTATTTAAAATATTTTTAGATATACAGTTACGTATTTTGTAATTGAATATATTTTTGAATGAAGAAGTATTATATAGATATTTATAAAAACATGATGTTTTGACTTAGGTATAAGTTGGTTATCAATTTTAACTAATTAGCATATTACATTAAATTATGTAGATTTCCTATAATTAATACATTCAAAATTTTTTCTTCCAACAATATTAGATACTCAATTACATTGATTGTATTTATTTTTTCACTTAATTAATTTATTTTGATTTAAACATATCTCTCAAATCTTGGAAATATTTGATTTAAGGAACTATAACAGTACAAACAATTTAGCTCCATTCTGTCTTCATCTCATTTTTCAAGTATACAAAAATTCCATGCAAAATAAAGACAAAATGAAGATGCACTCTAAAAAACCAAGCTCTTTGTGCAAAGTAACATTTTTAATATTAATGTCCATGTATTACATATGTGTATGTGTATATTACATATGTTTATGATAGAAATATAATGATATATAAAGTTCTTATAATTTAGCATATATCTTCAGGAAGAACTCAGTTGAGTAGAATACTCTATATGTTCATTTAAAATTTATGTGTGAGTTTTTTTTGGGAACACTTATTGATAAAGAGGTGTTCATCCTAAAAATACTATTTAATAAAAGTTGAAAACAATGTTTGCTTCTTCCTAGAGAATATAATTGGATGAAATGGAGCAAAAGAATGCAACGTCACTGCCTGGGTTCATCTTGATGGGAATCACAGAGAACCCTGAGCTTCAGCTTCCTTTGTTTGGAGTCTTTTTCATCATCTATGTGGTCACCTTGGTGAGCAACCTGGGCATGATCATTTTGACCAAGCTGGACTCTCACCTACACATGCCTATGTACTTCTTCATCAGACACCTGGCTTTCATTGATCTTGGGAATTCCACTGTCATCTGTCCCAGGATGCTGGTAGACATCTTTTCGGATCAGAAAACCATTTCTTTCTACGCATGTGCCACACAGCTGTCTTTCTTCCTTATGTTCATCATCAGTGAATTCTTTTATCTTGTCCTCAATGGCATATGACCGCTATGTGGCTATCTGCAACCCTCTGCTGTATGGTGTGATCATGTCTCTGAGACTTTGCCATGTTCTGGTGGGCATCCCGTACCTCTACAGCACCTTCCAGGCTCTGTTGTTCACCAGTAAAATTTTCACATTAACTTTCTGTGGCTCTAACGTCATCAGCCATTTCTATTGTGATGATGTTTTCCTCTTACCTTTGTTGTGCTCACATGCTGAGGAAATACAATTGATGATCATATTTTTCTCAGCATTGAATTTGATCTCCTCTCTTCTGGTAGTCCTGGGATCATACATTCTTATTCTACTAGCCATATATCAAATGCGATCTGCCGAAGGCAGGAAAAGAGCTTTCTCTACCTGTGGGTCTCATCTGACAGTGGTTGTGGTGTTCTATGGCACTCTACTCTTCATGTACTTGCAGCCTAAATCCATCCACTCCTCAAAGAATGATAAAATAGTCTCTGTGTTTTATACTGTAGTGATCCCCATGCTTAACCCATTGATCTACAGTTTAAGAAATAAGGAGGTAAAAAATGCCTTCTATAGGGTATTAAATAATCAATTTAAAATTAATACTTAATATTCAGTATTATATATCATCACAATAAATTATGACAATTTTATAATATTCTTTTGTTTTTGTATGCCACTAAGACAACTTGAATTTTTTTCACATTCTTTGTTTCACTTAAATTTACTTTTTAATTTATTTTTCTTTTTTAAAATTTATTTTTTATTAATTACAGTTTATTCACTTTGTATCCCAGCTGTAGCCCTTCTCTTGTCCTCTCCCAATCCTGCCTTCCCTCCCTCATCTACTCCCATGTTCCTCCCAAGTCCACTGATAGGGGAGGTTCTCCTCCCCTTTCATCTGACCCTAGCCTATCATGGTTCTTGGTTGGAGTTTCAGTCTTAGAAAAGACACCTGTGCCCAGTTCTTTTGGTTCTGTTGCTTTCCTTGTAGGACTATTCTATTTCAATCCATTCTTTTTAAAGGGTTATTAATTTCTTTGAGATTTTGATTTCTTCCTCAATATCATTCCATATATCCTTTCCCACTCTCCTTCAAATCCATTGCCTCTTTTTTAACTAATTGTTATTGCATGCTTATAGCTATATGTATATATACAAGTGTTCCTAAATATTGCCCAGTCAGTTCTTACATTGTTACTTGTATATTGTGCATGACATCTACCTTTTGTGAGTTTTTTTATTTAATTCAATTATTTTATCTATAATACTTAAGCTATACCTCAAGTCTCTAGAATGTCTAATATATCTGACACTCTGCATCCTGTCACGCATATTTTTTCACTGTCCTTTTCCATTTCTAGTAATGTTTATTATTCTTTTGATTCTTCAAATACACGCTTGATCCTGTAGTATTTTTTGTTCTGTATCTTATTTTCATTAACATAACCCCCTATAGGCTAATTGTGTTATCACAAATGGCAGTTTCTACTTCCTATTTTAAAGTTGAATTCATTATGCAGGCATGTAGGTGTGTGATGCTGAAATTAATATAGGAGTGGAATATCTTTATTAGCTTATGATCCTTTAGAGTGACTTCTTTTTCATGGCTATATACTCAGAAAAGCATTCTAGGTTATACTGTGCTTTTTAATAAAACCTTTAATATTCTCTATCTTTTGTGTCCACAATGGTTGCATTAATCTCTGGCACAGCCACATTCACTGGAAACAGCAAGAGTCACACAGTATCAGCAAAGCTGTGCAGATTGCTGCAGTCACTGTTCTCCATTCTCTACTTTTTGGGTTTTTATCTGTGCATATTGCATTTTGGGGAACTGTCTGTATTGTGATTAGTATTATTTTTTTCTTGAGAAAAATTATGTCTGAGTCTTTTAGGAAAAATCTAAAGTTGACTTTATCTGGACACTATTTGGAAGTCTTCTTATTTCTTATGCTCTGAGGTCACTAAGCACAGATAAATGGCTAGATGAGTCCATTACTCCAGAAATATTTGGGTATCTTCCCCTGAGCAAACTCAAACAGTGTAATTGGTGCAGGGTAAACAGAAATATTTGATAAACTCTGAGTGGTCAGGATAATTGGTTACATATTCAAGGTCTCCTTTTATTATAGGCTTAGAGCTCTCAGAAAATGTTGTTGAAAGATAGGTGTCTTACAGGGTACACCTCTGGAGGAATAGGAATAAATAGAAATAAATCAGCAAATAAGATAGATTGATAAAACAAAGTTTTTCTACTTTATAGTGTAGATAATGCAATATACAGTAATAGCTAGGAGAACTCAAGCTAGGAGAACTAACTAACTACCCAAAGTTATCTACAGGTACACCTCCAACACACACTATGTGCATACAGACACAACAAAAATTACTGTAAATTAAATGCATTGTGGAAAGAGACTAAAGTTAGGTCACATAGCAAACAGAGCTTTAATATGCATTCATACATGTGTTAAAAACATAAAGTAAGATTATTTACCAAACATGTGACAGAATACCTGAACTAAATTCCGAAGACAGCAAATGGTAAGAAAGTGATTGACAGTTGATGGAGGCTTGAAAACATACGTTCATTTTATTTCAGTGTTGTGGTAGGTAAACAAACTCCGGTGGCTGTCTACATACTCTAGAGTCGACGGCAGGAGCTCCAGGGGACAGCCAAGGGAGCTGGGGTCTGGGCCATGCATAGGGAGTCTTGTGGAAAAGTGGGATGAAAGAGGTGACAGGAGCTCCACAAGAAGATCCACAGACGCCAACTAACCAGGCCCAGAGGGGCTTGCTTAGATTGAAGCATCAACCAAGGATCATGCATGAAATGAACCTGAGCTCCCTACAAAGATGTAGCAGATGGGCAGCATAGGCTTCATGTGGGTCCTCAAGTAAAGGGAAGTGATGACTTCATTGGACGTGGACTCACTTGCCAGCTTGTGATCACTTCCTTCTGAAGGGACTGCCTTGCAAGGACAGGGGGAAAGAGGGCATGCTCAGTCCTGATGAAACTTGGTGAGCTGGCTGGATGAGAAAGGAAGTCTCTATTTCCTGAGAAAAGGTGGAGGGAGGTAAGCAGAGACTGGGAGGGGAGAAGGGATAGAGGTGCAAGAAGGATGTAAAGTAAATAAATTATAAAAAAAATATTATTTTTTAAAAAAGCAAGAAAGTGAGTGAGTAGGAAAAGGGATGGCTCTAGTGGGAGTAGGGGATGAAGTTCTCAAACAATTAATTTGAAATGAAATAAAATCAAGGAAACAACATCTTTTGCAAAGTCTCAAATAATGTAACTTGGTATAAGTCTAATGACCCAAGTGAAAAATTTTGTGAAACATTAGTATACTTTAAATGCCTGCATTTAATGTTATTAATGGTCTAAAAAGCAGAAAGTAGTAGAAAATATAATGTATTTTAATGTACAAAATCCACTGTGATAATGTTATCAGTATTTTTAGTAAGATGTGTGTTCTGAAATAAGTAAATTTTATGTACTTATATAAGTAACTCATTTATAATAAATGATCTAAACTAAAATATACATATTATATCATCAAATTACTTGAAGACTTCTGAATATATGTGTATACTCAGAATATAAAAGAAATTCCTAAAGATAGACAAGGATTTAAAAAGGTGCCTAGTTGTTCCTACTACTATAGAGCATTGTGATCCTTATTATTAGGGTATTAGAAATAATGGATTATTGCTTGTTTCTATGCAATTATACTTGGTCTTCAGTCTTTACATGTATAAAGACAAAGAAATTAGGTTAATAAATGAAAGGGAGAATTGTCAAGTAAAATAATATTACTATGTTTAACTACCTTATTGAATAGAACTTTCCCCAATATTTAAAAATTAATGAATATTTTAAACAAAAAACAGTATAATCAATATCACAGAACTTTTCATTCATTAGAAAACTTGTTATTATCTCCAAAAGATACCATGTATTCATGTATTTATTTAGTTTTCAAATATTAAAATGTATTTAAATTTTTGCTTACTGATTAATTCAAACACCAATAACATTTCAAAGTTTATTTAAGTTGCTTTTTAAATGAAATTAAACATCATTTTTTGACTGTCAAATGTGTTTCTTCTTGTCAAAAGTTAATATTGATAATATAACTTTTAAACACAAAAACTAGAACTTATCAACTCAATGTAAATGTTACTGAGTGAGGATTGGCTGATAAACGTGACAGAAATTTTACTACTGTGAAATTAACATAAGAAGAATTTCATTTCTATGGCTCTTTTTGCAGCTTCTTTGACCTCTTCGTTCCTGAGGCTGTAAATCATTGGGTTTAACATGGGAATCACCAGTGTATAGAACACAGACACCACCTTCTCTTGTTCTACAGAGTACTGGGAGCTTGGCTGCATGTAATTAAAGCTTAAGGTACCATAGAATATAGTCACAGCAGTCAGGTGAGAAGCACAGGTGGAGAAGGCTTTCTGTCTTCCCGAAGCTGAGCGGATTCTCAAAATGGCCACAGCAATGAATGAGTAGGATATGACCACAATCAAGAGAGTGCCAATAGCAATAACTCCAGAGAACATCAAGAGCAAAAACTGATTCATGGATGTATCAGAACATGAGAGTATCAGCAGTGATGGTATGTCACAGAAGAAGTGACCTACTACATTAGGTCCACAAAAAGACAGCTTACTCAAAGTTACGGTATGTGTCAAAGAGTTAATAGTTCCACCTATGAATGACCCAGTGACCAGCAAGGTACACTTTCCCCGAGACATCACCACGGTATACAGCAATGGGTTGACAATGGCCACATAACGGTCATAAGCCATCACCGATAGCAAGAAGCCTTCTGTAGTAACAAGCACTCCAAAAAACAAATGTTGCACAATGCAGGCAGTGAAAGAGATTGTTTCTGTCACTACCAAGATACTGATCAACATTTTAGGAGCAATGACTGACGAATAACAGGCATCTACAAATGAAAGACAACTGAGGAAAAAGTACATGGGAGTGTGGAGTTTGGGAGTGATGCCAATTAAGAGAATCATGCCCAGATTCCCTACTAAGGTGACAGCATAAACCACCAGGAACAAAACAAAGAGCACTATCTTCAGTTCGGAATGATCAGTCAATCCCAGAAGAATGAACTCAGTCACAAGTGTACAATTCTCCGAAGCCATTCCGTTTTTTCAAACCTGAGGAGGATATACAAGAGTTTATAGTATATATGGAAGAAGGTTGTATTTATTAAGTTCACACAGAGATATCATCCACTCTTTAATAATACTTAAATAATAAATAAATGTTGTATTCATTGACCAACACTTCTCCTTTTGAAAATATTAAGATGGAGGTGATGTGAAGGAGAAACTGGAAAAACAAGTATGTGGATACAACCGAGGAGGCAAGGGAGATCAACACCGAGGGAAAAGGGGGTGGGGGGTGAAGGTCAAACAATCTCTCCAAAGCCTCAAGAATCCGTATTATTTTTTTTTAACTTTTAACTTTTATTTATTCATGTTACAACCTGGTCAAAACCCTCTCCCTCTCCTCCTCTTCCTCTTACGCTCCCTCACTGTTTTCCCTTTCCCCCTTCCCTACTCCTCAGAGAAGGGGAGCCTCCTACCAACCACCCCAGCATACCCAGTTGCCTCAGGACTGAGCACATCATCTTGCCCTGTGGCCTGGAGAAATATGTTATTTTATACTTACCTGAAATTTTAAAAGATACATATAATATTGTGACTAGGACTGACAATGAAACCATATACAATAAAATGTCTACTTCTAGACATAAGAATTCTCCTTTTGGTTATGGTACTTCAAAAGATTCCAAAACCGTTGTATAGAGACTATTATTATTACCCTTTACTGCCTCTAAGAGGAGGATTGTAAGCCACTGTTGATGAAGATATCATACACTTGGGACACAGGGCGAGCTTCATCTAGTCTAAAATCCTCTTTCCTCAGGTCTCGCTTCAATAGTACAAGAGTTTTCTATGCAAGCTGTCAAGGGAGGGAAGCCATCGATAGTAGTACAGAGCTGTGACACCTATGATCCACAACAATGACCATTATGGCAAAGATAGTCATAAAAGTGCAATAGTGGCATACATGTTTGCAATAACCATGAGAAGTCTAAGTAGACTTAAGGCCAACTCAACAGGAAGAATAGCATACTGAATCCTAGACACCTAGCCAGTTTCACTGGGCCTGTGAGGTCATGGATGTTAGAGAATAATATACTACAGCCACATTGATAAACCAGAATAATCCCTTAATACATTCTGTATCTTAATCTTATAAACATATATAAATATAACCCATCAAAAACTCTCTGTTTTTACAGCAGATGGAGACCAACAGATTGTGGTTATACAGCTCCAGTGAATATTCTACATAAAAGTTACCTCATCCATGTTCCAGGAACAATTCAGAAGAGGGTGCAGAAAGATGTAAGAGCCAGACAAGAGAAAATGAAACAGTATCTTCATGAAATATGTGTATAAATAAGACAAGTAACAATTGTAACCTCAGTGTATATGTTAACATGGAAAAAGGAAATTTTCAAGGGTCAAACTCAGTCATAAAACAAAACAAAGAAACAAACAAAAACACAGGCAACTCATGACAGCCGAGAATTAATTGTCCTCTTCCAAGGGAAGTGCACACTGAAAGTTATCCAATACACAATAGTTAATCCTGAAACCATATGCACAAAATAGACTCAGAAAGGTTTCTTTATATGTTTGTTCTCTCTCTCTCTCACTCTCTCATACACACACACAATGCAACAATAAAAAGTGTTTCAATTTGATAATGAGGGGGGACATGGAAAGGACTAAAGTAAGGAAACAGAAGGGTACTAATGATTTAAATATACCTTAAAATGTTAAAATAAAGAAAGAAAAAAATAACAACTTTAAGGCTCCAACTCTTAATGTCTTTTAACAATTATTTTACTCTGTTTTCTATTTGTAATATTATGGGTAATTTGTGCTATTTAATTCCCATAAAATGAAAATCTTATGTTAAATTAAGAAAGGAAATACTAGGAAATTTGATACTTTGGTTTTCTATTTTCGGTATACATGTTGATTTTGTTTTGTAAAAAAATACATAGAAATATTTTTCGGTGTCAAAAGTTGCTATGCAGCTCTGAAGTGTCTTTCTTTACAGAAAGATGATTTTCCCGAAAGGTATTCTGTCTGTGATTGAAAGGAAGTTGCATTTTTACGTCCAAGCTGTCAGTGAGTAGTGATTTTGAATATAGAATACTAACAGAGACAGTGACTGGAATCTTCAAAAGTATAAACCACTCACATGTCCTATGATAACGAAGAGAGAAGTGGGAGCACACAAGAATAAGGACAGACTAAGATCAGAAAGAAGGAGAGGAGGACCTCCCCTATCAGTGGACTTGGAGAGGGGCATGCATGCAGAAAGGTGAGGGAGGGTGGGATCGGGAGGGGAGGAGGGGGGAGCTTATGGGGGGATACAAAATGAATAAAGTGTAATTAATAAAAGTTAAATAAAAAATTAAAAAAAGAAAGAAAGAAAAAGACATCTTGTTTCAAAGTAAAAGCTTCAAAAAAAGCTTCAGACTTCAATATAAATGTTTAGAACAAATATAATTTACCTTTATATTTCTGTTTACTATTGAGATATAAATGAGTTAATGAGAAAAATCTAAAGTCAGCTGTACTACTGGCAAACTTAACTGCAAATTATTGATGATACAGCTACATAATTTGCAAAAATTATAAAGTGGACTGGGTAACAGAGAAACAGACATGATACTCTTTAAAAGTGTAGACCACTCACCTGTTTTAAGATAATGAAAGTAGAAGGGGATCACACAACTATAAAAGGATAAATGTCTTGTTTCAAAGCAAAAGCTCATATTTCATGGATATAAGCATTTAGAGGAAATATAATTTACATTTATATTTGTTTTTACTATCAACATATAAACACTTGCATAAATAATATTTTCATAAAAATATTTATATGTCCCATTCTAATTATGTGTCGCAGTTTTATATGAACATTAAAGTTACCACTTTAAGTGCATATAATTGGAATTAGCAAATGACTTGCTTTTCTTCTTGCTTAATTAAGACTCCATCACAAATAGTTAAGTTCAATTATTCAATATTTATTAAATTTATTTTTATGCATTTTTTTTGCAGAATGAACAGATAAAATAAATGACAATTGTTAATCTTTATATTAGTTTTAATAATTTAATTTACTAAATATACTTGAATTTTAGTAAAGAGAGGTGGGTTGACATTATCCTACCCTGGGATTTCAACATGTTGCTCTCACTTATGGAATTGCATTGGTGTATCTATTCATGTTTTCTCACCTTTGCAACAGTTGCATAATAAGTGTCAAATTGGTACAAATAATAATCTAGATGGGTCAGTCAGAAAGATATACTTAGACAAAACCCATGTGAATATTTTTTTATTTACCTTGTTTTATGTTTTTGGAGGAAAGATAATGGTCACATAATAAATAAAGTAAAATGTGTTAATTTAACAAATTGAACTAACTTAGTTTAACTTTTTGAGATGAAAATTAAGCAGAGTATGTTTTTGATAAATTGTTAAGCTATACAGTATGATTTTCAAAATTTTGTTCTTTGAAAAAGATAATAAAAATATGTAAGACTTATCAATATATCTTTTAAAATTTTTATTAATTATTTATTACAATTTATTCACTTTGTATCTCAGCTGTGGCCCTCTCCCTCATGTCCTCCCTATCCCTCCCTAGTCCACTGATAGGGGAGGTTCTCCTTCCTTTCCCTCTGACCCTAGCCTATCAGGTCTCATCAGGACTGGCTGCATTGTCTTCCTCTGTGGCCTGGCAAGTCAAGATATCTTTATAATATTAAAATTGAACTTACCAGATGAGCACATTTAAAATTTCCAAAGCAACACTCAGTAAGAACAAGCAGATGATTAAACAGTACGAAATAGGTAAACATTTTTAACTTTAAATTTTCAGGTTTTGAGCTAGTGCCAGAAAACGCCATAAAAAGGGCAGCATGAGTAGTACACAGCCCCGACCAGGACAGGCAGCAGCAGGGGGCAGGCAGCAGCGGGGTCCCCGCACCTTAGAGGCTTGTATGCGGAGACGTCTCTTGGAATTCTCTGAATCATCTTTAGAGCAGTAATGAAAGGATTATTTTAGAGGAAGTCTATCATGATAGATGGTTATAATTCACAAGCACATTTGAATAAGCTGAGTTCCAAATATAATTTCAAGTCTCTGAAGAAAGAATTAGAAGAAGATATCAGAAGATGGAAAGATCTCCCATGCTCATGGCTTGGCAGGATTAACATAGTAAAGATGGCCATCTTACCAAAAGCAATCTACAGATTTAATTCCCATCAAATTACACACACAACTCTTTACAGACCTTGAAAGAAAAACTCTCAACTTCATATGGAATAACAAGAAACCCAGAACTGCTAAAACAATCCTCTACAATAAAAGATCTTCTGGAGGTATCTCCATAATTGATCTCAAGCTGTACTATAGAGCAACAGTAATAAAAACTGCATGGTACTGGCATAGAAGCAGAATGGTGGATCAATGGAATCGAAGAGAAGATCCAGAAATAAACCCATGCACTTATGGACACCTGATCTTTGACAAAGATGTCAAAACCATACAATGGAAAAAAGATAGCATCTTCAACAAATGGTGCTGGTCTAATTTAAAAATTTAATTGTATGGTTTATTATTGAGTTTGAGGCATCTTATAAAATATACAAAGTGAATTAAAGCATTTAAACATTGATTTAATGACATCTTATATTCATATTATATATGGCTGCATCAGATAAAAAGTAGACTCTAAATACTATATTTAATATAAAATAATCCAAATAATAAGAGAAATTTTACAATACAAATTTAAGTTACTTATCAGGTACGGTGTTGCGCACCTGTAATGCCAGCACTCTGGGAAGCAGAGGCAGGTGGATCTCTTTGAGTTTAAAGCCAGCATGGTCTACACAGTGAGACACAGCATGGTCTACCAGGACAGCCAAGGCTACACTGAGAAATCTTATCTTGAAATAAATAAAAAATTAATAAATAAACAAACAAGTGTAACTTACTAAATATTAATTTATAGGTTAAACTTTAAAGATACTTGACCTTTCTTCATGATTTTCCCCTCACTAAAAATAAATTGTTGTTAATTATATGACATTTAAATTATTGAATATATCAGACTATGTAACTGAAGTTGGCCTAAAGTAAAATAATTAAAAAGGTAAGTCAATACACAACAAACTAATGACCCAAAACCAGATGGATAAAATTTAGCACATTTTGCTTTAAGAGAACAAACTCGGAAAGAGAATCTTGGATATATATATATATACACTCCATCAATGTCTGTTGAGCCCTTGCATGCGGACTGGCAGATAAAACCTTAAGAAACACTCCTTTCTCAAAGGACATCATGATTTCCCATGACTCAAATATTTCCCAACGTGTATAATTAACTACAGGTCTACAAAGAACAAAATACACAGCATTTTGAATCCACTAAAATGTTATAGAAACAATGATTGGAAACAATTGTGGCTGAGGTGTCACCTCAGTAATGTAAGGTGAAATGTTAATGGAGTTAACACCACTGGTGTTTCTGTGTGTAAGCACAAGGGGAGACACATGACAAATATTTCTACTTTGAATCTTCTTTGAAAGCAACAAATATTTTCTCTGTTGCTGGCTCTCTCTCTCACACACCTCATAGAAATATACACATAAATTTCCAAAATCTGAAGGTGGTGAAATATTTAAAGACACAGAAATTTGGATAATTGGAGTGTTCTGACCTCGATAGGGTAGTTGCACAGTCATGGTGACTGTGACGTGCATAAGCACCTTGCAAGCAGAAGCCAGAACAAACCCCAACAAACAGAAGGGAGTGAGCAGGACATGACGTCCCCTGTGCACCTGAGGCTGTATTTTCAACTGATAGCTCTGTGAAAAGATATCCAATAGTCCCTGGTAGGTTGGCCATCCTCCAGTGGAGGCCACACATGCAAAGGTGTATGTGTGTGTGTGTGTGTGTGTGTGTGTGTGTGTGTGTTTGTCTGTATTGGCAACATGTATTGGACTTGATATTTTCTCCATTAATTAATTTATTTATTCACTTTACATTCTGATCACAGCACCTCCTCTTTTCCTCCCAGTCTCCTCCTCACACACATCCCCCTAGTCTCCCCTTTTCTTTTCCTTAGAGAAGGGGGAGGTCCCCCATCAGTATCAACTCACCCTAGCACATTACATCTCTTTCTAGGTGCATTCTCTTCCACTGAGGTCAGAAAAGGCACAGGGGGTCGAGAACCAGCCCATGCATGCTTTTTGGTTAGTGGTTCAGTCTCTGTGAGCCCCCATGCACCCAGGTTATTTGGCTCCTAGGTCTTCTTGGGGAGTCCTTGAAACCTCCTGTACCCTCAATTCCCCAACTCTTCCATAAACTCCCCGAGGTCTATCTAATGTTTGGCTGTGGGTCTCTGTATCTGTTCCCATCAGCTGCTGAGTGAAGCCTCTCAGAGGAGTTAGGTTAGGCTCCTGTCTACAAGCAGAGCAGAGCAACATTGACAGTGTCAGGGTTTGGTTCTCTCCCACGCAATGTATATCAAGTAGGGCCAGACTTTTGGTGGCCATTCCATCAATCTCTGCTCCTTGTCCCTGCACATCCTATAGGAAGGGGAAATTTGGGGTCAAAGATTTCATGGGTGGGTTGGTGTCCTTTTCCCTCACCTGGAAGTCCTGCCTGGCTACAGGAGGTAGAGACATGTCAGTCTCCATATCCACCACTAACAGTCTCAGCTAGAGTGGCCCCATAGACTTCCTGGGGCCTCCCTTTATCCCAGGTCTCTGGCACATCCCAGAGATGACCCCCTCTGAATTCCATTCTCTCTCCTAGACTTCTCACCCTATTCCTCATCCCCACTCTACCATTCCTGGATGGAACTAGAAAATATCATTCTGAGTGGAGTAACCCTATACCAAAAATATATGCATAGTATGTGCTCACATATAATAAGATATTAGCAGCAAAGTACAGGATAACGATGCTACAGTCTACATAGAAAGGACGATAAGTAACAAGGAAGGCCCAAGGGAGGATCCTTGAATCTCTTTCAGAAGGGAAATTCAATAAGAATTGGAGGTGGGTGGAGGGAGAGAACTGAGTAGCAGAGGGGATTGGAAGGTGGGGAGAGAGCAAGAACTTGACTTTTTTTCTTTTAATTTATTTATTATTTATTACAATTTATTCACTTTGTATCCTGACTGTACCCCCTTCCTCTTCTCCTCCCAGTCTCACCCTCCTTCCCTCTTCTCCCTCTGTGCTTCTTCCTGAGACCACTGATAGGGGAGGTTCTCCTTCCCTTCTATCTGACCCTAGCCTATCAGGTCTCACCAGGGCTGGCTGCATTGTCTTTCCTTGTGGCCTGGCAAGGCAGCACCACCAAGGAGGAAGTGATCAAAGAGCCATCCACTGAGCTCATGTCAGAGGAGACCCTGTTCCCCTTACTAGGGAACCCACATGGAGGCAGAGCTTCCCCTTGGACATCTGAACAGGGGGTCTAGGTCCTCTCCATGCATGGTTCTTGGTTGATACCTTAGTCTCTGCAGGACCCTCTGGGACCACATTTTTTGGCTTTGTTGTTCTCCTTGTGGAGCTCCTGTCCCTTCCAGGTCTGTCTATCTCCTGTTCTTCTATAAGGTTCCCTGAACTCTGCCCAAACTTTGGCTATGAGTCTCAGCATCTGCTTTGATACCCTGTTGGATAGATTCTTTCAGAAACCCTCTGGGGAATCCTCCCTTATTGCCAGTGGGAATGTAAATTTGTTCAACCACTTTGGAAATCAATCTGGTGATTTATCAGAGAATTAGGAATAGTGCTACCTCAAGATCCAGCTATACCACTCCTAGGCATATATCTGAAATATGCTGAAATATAAAACAAGGACATTTGCTCAACCTTGTTCATAGCAGCTTTATTCATAATAGTCAGAATTTGGAAACTGTCGCGCGCAGCCTTCGCCGATAAGGATGACGCGGCAACCGAAGATTTGTCCAGCAGAATCTTTATTGTAAAGCTCTTTTAGGTAGATGGAGAAGGACCCCAAACCCCAAGCGCGCTCTGCTTAAATAGCCTGCAGGGCGGCGTGCTCGTCTGTGATTGGTGCTCCGCACAATACCCAATTAGCATGTGTTCTCTGATAGGGAGAGCACTCAAGTCTGTGATTGGTGCTCCGCACAATACCCAATTAGCATGTGTTCTCTGATAGGGAGAGCACTCAAATCCGTATTTGCATGTTGTGGCGCATGCGCCGCTGTAAGGCGAGTTCTAGCAGGAAGCCAGCGCCATCTCGTAATGGCGAATGCGGCTCCCGACATCTCCCCCTTTCTTAAAAATTACAAGCAAAGCCAAACGGTACACTATGAGATTTCCGATCAGCTCACTGACTCAACAGTATAAGCGATCGAGGAGGTTACATAGTATAAGAGACCCTTTGCACCTTGAACCCCGTGCAATGGGAACCTGAGCCCTGGGAGATGCAAAGGTCTGATCAGAACAGCATCCCGGTGCAATGGGAACCTGTGCCCGTCAGGAGTGCCATGAGTTCTGACAGTGTCTCAACGGCTAAGCATGTTTAACCAAACTTGAGGGGAAGATCCCTGTTCGACAGCCAGCATAGCCTGAACGATGGCCACATTTTTTGCATGTTGTTGTCTTTTGAATTTGCGCAGCAACCAAAAACAGAGGAGCAGTCCCACAAACAAGGTCACTCCAAACATTCCTACACCAACCCATTCTTTAAAATAGGAGAAGGCGGAGGACATCCAAGAAAACAATCCACTTGTAACAGAAATGTCCAAACGAGTAGAATTAATTTGAGTTATGGCAAGGCGCAATTCTCTCATGGTCTCATCGAACTCCGCACTCCAATTGGATTGTAACAACCAAGACAGTTCCTTAGATAAATTCGCTGCCCTAGTAAAATTATTATATTGAATGGAGGTTACACAAAGTCCAGGTAACTTAACTTCACATCCCAACTGAGCTAACTGCCACAATATTTCTATTTGTTCCTGAACCAAATCAATACGCTGATTGACAATCATTAATCCTCCTCTTAACTGATTATTTACTGATGCTTGAATATCTATCGCTTCACTTACTGATGCAGACAAATTATTAAGAGTTTGAACAGTAGCTACCTGACCTTGCAAGGCCAGGGCGGATGCAGCAAGGGAAGCCCCAATAGCAGCAGTTGCAATAATGGCTACAATAGCTACAGTAATACCAAAATCTCGTTTTTGTCGAAACAAAGCTAATGAATTACTTGCTTTAACTGGCAATGGCAAAAATCTTGGCATACGGGCCACAGTAGCTGTATCATATTCACTTGCATTCCAACAAAGGGTAAAAAAGCATCCCGTATCATTGCATGCAATCAAAACAAAAGGGGGCCAGACACACACTGGGGTGGATCCCACCTTCGTAACCTTGTGAATCTGGGACGTGGTCATGTTGTCCTTATATAAATCGGCAACAACCACCGCCCCACCCAGAAGAGTGACCATGGGGGAGAGATCAGTACAACTGCCACCAGTACCACACAGCAACCAGGTGTCAAAAGGATTAACACCGTCATAGTCCCAGGAATTGAGTTCAGAATAGTTACTGTGTCCTTCCATCGGTGAGAAGGAAAAAAGCTCATTATCGAGAAAACGTGCTCTACGGCTTTGACAGCCTGTCCATGGAAAGATGGAAGAAAGGTCCCCCTTTCGGCCAACGCAAAATGGGGCATACTGGGACTGAAGCGTCGGAACGGTTGTACAGGCTGAACTGGATGAACCACATGCCGGCCACCACCCAAAAAGGATCGTAGCATTATTTGAATGTTCTTCCTCTAGCTTGGCAAAAGAAAAATTTCCTAACTTTATGCACGTATCAGCACGAGTCTGGTTGATTGTAAAGCAAAGACTGCCATTAGTCAA
The DNA here is from genome assembly GCF_030254825.1 of Meriones unguiculatus. Lineage (NCBI taxonomy): Eukaryota > Metazoa > Chordata > Mammalia > Rodentia > Muridae > Meriones > Meriones unguiculatus. Next base: position 107,953,563 of record NC_083356.1, read on the forward strand.
CTGGGTACTATTATCAGGTGTCGGCGCTATGTCTGGAGACATTGGCAAATATGGTAGTCCCAAAGAGTCATTAGTTGTGAAAAATCTTGGGAAGACTTGTGCATCATGCATCACCGGCATGGGCCGAGGGAAGGTCGACAGAATTCCCCAGCGAATCTCTTGACTCGTCGCCCGCAAGTTCATCAGCATTCCTAGCAGTGTCAGGATCCAAAGCAGGGCCATCATGCTTCACCACTCGAGTCAACCGTGCTGGAACCCAAATTGGATTTTCTTGACCCTGTGGGAAAACACAAACAGCTCCCCTGGATCTTATTAATATAGGATCCGGTCCTTTCCATTGATTATCAAGTACATCTTTCCATTTTACAAGTTCTTTTGGAGATGCATGAGTGACATGTCTGTCTGCAGCAGACTGTCCATTAGAATCCAATTTCAAAAAATTTAAGGTAAATAGAGTAAGGGAAAGAGTCGCTTTCTGACCCATACTGGGGCAGAGTCCCCCTTTTTGTTTTTGTAAATAAGTTTTGATAGTACTATGTGCCCGTTCCACCATACCTTGGCCTTGGGGATTATAGGGCAATCCTGTAACATGATGGACTTCCATTTTCGAGCAAAATTGCTGAAATGTTTTAGAAGTATAAGCAGGTCCGTTATCAGTCTTTAGCTGTCGTGGCTTTCCCCATGCTGCCCACGCGTCCAGGCAATGGGTGATGACATGAGCCACCTTTTCTCCTGATAAAGGTGTGGCGTGGACAACCCCGGAACAGGTATCCACAGAGACATGAACATACTTTAACTTACCAAAAGCAGGAATATGGGTAACATCCATTTGCCAAATATGTAAGGGTTTTAATCCTCTAGGGTTAACACCAATAACAGGTGCAGGTCTAAATTCTGCACAATTAGCACATTTCAATACAATATCGCGGGCATCTGCTCGCGAAATGCCAAATTTCATTCTAAGTGTCTCTGCCGGAACATGATATAACTCATGGAAAGCGGCAGCATTCTGTATAGGATTAAGCATAAGATAAACTGCTTTAGTGGCTTTATCAGCCAGGTCATTAGCTCTTGCCATGGGTCCAGGTAATAGCGTATGCGCTCTCATATGTTGAATAAAAAAGGGATTTACTCTTGTTCTAATAGATTGTTGAATATCAGCAAAAACTTGTGCAACAGTACTTTTGAAGGAAATTAGTCCCACTGTTTCTAGAATTTGTACTGCTCCCACCACATAATGTGAGTCGGAGATGATATTTAAGGGTTGAGGAAAGGCTCGTAGAACCTCAGCTACAATAGCACATTCAACCAATTGCGGGGACGAAAAATTAAAGCACTTTTGAAATGCCTGATTATCAACAACATAACTTCCTATACCTGTCTTGGACCCATCAGTAAAGACATCAATAGCTCCTATAATAGGCTGATTTTTAGTAATTTTTGGAAATATAAATGCATTGGTCAGAGTAAACTGTAATAAAGGATGTTTTGGATAATGATTGTCAATACCACCAGGAAAGGTACAGCGGAGAATTGCCCAAGTGTCTATGGTGGCACACAGCACATTTATTTGCTGAGCAGTATAAGGCACAATGATAGATTCCGGCTCACAACCGAAATGAGTCAGAGCCAGCTGAACACCCTTTTGAGCAATTTCTCCCACCTGGGTTGGATAATGACTCAGCACTTTACCAGGGGAAGTCTGAGAATGGACCCACAACAGTGGCCCCTGTTGCCATAACACTGCTGTAGGCTGATGAGGTGAGGGAACAATACATAACTGAAATGGAATGGAAGGATCCAACCGGGACAGGGAAGCCTCTCCCAATTTCTTCTCCACCTTATCTAAAACCTGAGCAGCTTCGGCCATAAGCTGTCTACAGGAAGTAATGGCCGAATCTCCCTCCAAAATGGCAAACAATGGTTTAAGCTCCGCGGTAGTCAAATTTAAATATGGCCGCACCCAATTAATGTCACCCAATAGCTTTTGAAAATCATTAAGTGTCTTAAGGACATCTCTTCTGATGGTAATCTTTTGTGGCTTTATCTGCATAGGATAAATGGTAGATCCGAGGAAATTTCCAATCTCACCTTCTTGTACCTTTTCAGGAGCTATAAACAAGCCTTTACCTTTTAGCTCAGCAGACAGAACCCCAAAGGCTCGCTGCAAAAGAGCTTGATCTGAGTGACACAGTAAAATATCATCCATGTAGTGGCATATTTTAATGGTGGGAAATTGAGTTCTAACCGGCTGGATAGCTCTGGCTACATAAAGTTGGCACATTGTTGGACTATTTGCCATACCTTGAGGCAAAACCTTCCATTGATATCTATTATCAGGCTGTTCATGATTAATGCTAGGCAAAGTAAAGGCAAATCTAATTCTATCCTGGCCATGTAAGGGTATGGAGAAAAAACAATCTTTAATATCTACTATTAAAAGTTTCCAATGGACTGGGAGAGTGGATAGTAGAGGTAAACCCCTCTGAATGGGGCCCATGACCTGCATCTGCTTATTTATGGCTCGCAGATCATGTAACAACCTCCATTTTCCAGATTTCTTCTTAATAACAAAAATAGGGGTGTTCCAAGGTGACTGTGAGCATTCTATATGCCCATGGTCAAGTTGCCCCTTGACCAGCTGACTGGCTGCTGCAAGCTTTTCAGAGGTTAGAGGCCACTGAGGAACCCACACCAGGTCCTCTGTTTTCCAGGGAATGGGGATCGCCTCCCCAGTGGCCCCTAGGAAAAACCCAGCCCTGTTCTGCCTTGTCTCCCATGAGAAGGTACAGGACTCGTACGCCCTTGCAAATGTTTGCCAAGCCCTTTACCAGGGATGCAACCCATATTTTTCATCATTTGTTGACTTTGAGGTGAATAATCATTAGTCAATGTAAGATCCAATTGCTGCAATACCTCCCTTCCCCATAAATTAATGGGGAGAGGTAACACATAAGGGACTAAAGTTCCTTTCCTTCCTTCTTCATTTTGCCAATGTAATTCTTTTGCACTCTTTTTTGGAGCGTCTTCGTACCCCAATCCTTGCAAGGACTGAGATGATTGAATGAGAGGCCATCCTGATGGCCACCAAGTGGTAGATATTATACTAGTATCCGCTCCAGTATCCAATAAGCCCTGAAACCTTTTGCCTTCTATTAACAACTCCATCATTGGTCGCTTATCCAATTGCAAAGAGAGGAACGTATGCTGACCACTTGAGGAGCCAAAACCCTTAGTTCCTCGAGGATTGTTTTGACTAAGAAAATTTTGATGTAAGCTGGGTAATACCAACAATTGAGCTATCCTATCTCCAGGGGAAATAGCACTGATCCCCCGAGGGGATGAGCACAATATTTGTAATTGGCCTGTGAAATCCTGATCAATAACTCCTGGGTGGACAATAAGACCTTTTAAAGTCGTTGACGAACGTCCAATTATTAATCCTACCGTGCCTACTGGTAGGGGACCTGCGAGATCTGAGGGGATTGGTTGGCATCCCATGATAGGTGTCAATACTGCTCTGGCGGCTGCACGCAGGTCCAATCCTGCTGATCCGGAGGTTGCTCTTCGGATGGTGTCGTCTTCACAAATCTCTTGGACTGGTATGGAGTCTGTTGGATTGCCCCATACATTTGTGTTGGGCCCTGGGGTCGGGGGCCCCGTTTCCCGTTTTTTGACTGCTCTGTAGAGCGTTCAGGAAGGGGTCTCCCTTGACTGTCTTTTACTGACCTACATTCATTAGCCCAATGTTTTCCCTTCTTGCACCGCGGACACAACCCCGGTTGTTTAGTGGGTCGCGTAGTAGGGGCCGCAGCCTGAGACCTACACTGTCTTTTTATATGGCCCATTTTTCCACAGTTAAAGCATTTCATGTTTGCAGCCTTTTGGGCAGATAATACTGCTGCTGCTATACCATGATTAGTCAATGGCCCTCCTATTTCTCTACAGGCTTTCATCCAGGCATTTATTCCTTTTCCTTTCCAGGGAGTAATAGCATTTCTACATTCTTTTGTGCATTGCTCATAAATCAATTGTTCTACAAACGGCATTGCACCTTCAGGATCCTCAAATATTCTCCCTGCTGCTTCCATCATTCTTGCCACGAAATCTGAAAATGGCTCAGTGGCTCCCTGTATAATCTTTGTCAAGTTTCCAGTAACTTGTCCTTTATTTGGCAGACTTTTCCAGGCTCGAACAGCAGCCTTATTAATCTGCTCATATACCTCCACTGGATACATAGTTTGATTGACTACCCATTGTCCTTGGCCCGTGAGCATATCAAAGCTCCACTGAGGGCGCTGGTTGGCTATGTTTTGTTTTGCTTGAGCCATGCACAATTCTTGATAAATTGATCTCCAATCTAAATATTGGCCCATGGAGAGGCATGCCTTGACAGTGTTGGACCAATCATCAGGAGTCATAGCATTGGCGGCTAGTCTTTCTATCAGTGCTAGAGTAAACGAGGCACTGACGCCATACGTCTGCACTGACTCCACCAGAGCCTTTAATTGTTTCAGATCCAAAGGAGTGTGATGCCTTTGGTTTTGAGCATCTTCCCATACAGGGAATGCTGCCTGTATTTTTTTCATTTCCTTTCCAGGGATCAGTGAACTGCCTCCCCCAGCCTTATTTTTCTCTATTGCCTCATAAGGAGGTGCTGTTGGCCCATACCCGGGCGTGTAGGGCGGGGCACGACCATATCTTCCTCTCTCATATTTTGCAGCTTCCTCATCCAACTCAGCCTGTTCAGCAGGGTCAAGCCCTGCTTCCTCCTCAGAGTCAGATGACTCTTGTTGATCCTCTCCTTCAGAGGACGTCTCCTCCTCGGAAGAGGATGATATTGTATAATTCTTAAACTCAGTGAGGAGAGGATACAATTTAGGGTCCTCCTCACCTTTACTTACCCCTTTCTCAGAGGCAGGCAGCAGCTTTAAGTTTTTTGCTCGCTGTTCGAGCTCTTCTTCCTTCTTTGCAAGCTGCTTTGCCCTTTTTTCAAGTTCAGCTAGCTTATCTTTACCTTTTACTTTCCTTTTTATTGGCTTTCTTTCCTGCTTAGCCTTTTTTCCCTTTTCAGCTTCTGATAGACTATCTTGGTGGTCTGATAATGCCCGTTGGCCTTCCCTGATTTTTTCCTTACATCTTTCATCCTTAATGCAAGATTTTAACAGTTTGTATAGTGGCCACACCCCTGGTTTCAGGGTCCCCTGTTCTTTCTCTCGTGTCAAATCTCCTCCTAATTTATCCCACGATCTTTTAGAAAGGGACCCAGAGACCACAAACCAGGGAGCTACTCGATCAACCTCCTTAAGAAAGTTCCGCAGCACCCTGTCAGGGATTTTTAAATCCTTTTGCTTCAGCAGCGCCTGCGCTGCTTCCAAAATCGGTTTAGTCTACCTGAGTCTTATGGCCAATTATTCAAAATTGCAAAAAGGACAGATGCAAGTTTTATCCCGTTTCCCACAATTAAGACACAGACAACACAGTAAAACAAAAACGAAACTAACAACGAGAAACGGAATACACCAGACCACAGAAATCATACCTTGCTGAAAAGTGCTGCAGCTTTTCACTCTGCTGGCTTGAATCTTCCTCCGACGAGCAGTCGGGGGTCCTTCGAGTCGTTCCTCTGCCCGGGGTCGGCGGTTCCCGGGTTTCGGCACCACTTGTCGCGCGCAGCCTTCGCCGATAAGGATGACGCGGCAACCGAAGATTTGTCCAGCAGAATCTTTATTGTAAAGCTCTTTTAGGTAGATGGAGAAGGACCCCAAACCCCAAGCGCGCTCTGCTTAAATAGCCTGCAGGGCGGCGTGCTCGTCTGTGATTGGTGCTCCGCACAATACCCAATTAGCATGTGTTCTCTGATAGGGAGAGCACTCAAGTCTGTGATTGGTGCTCCGCACAATACCCAATTAGCATGTGTTCTCTGATAGGGAGAGCACTCAAATCCGTATTTGCATGTTGTGGCGCATGCGCCGCTGTAAGGCGAGTTCTAGCAGGAAGCCAGCGCCATCTCGTAATGGCGAATGCGGCTCCCGACAGGAAACAACCTAGATGTCCCTCAGTCTAGCAATGGATACAAAATCTGTGCTACATTTACACAATGGAATACTACTCAGCAATTACAAACAAGGAAATCATGAAATTTACAGGCAAATGGATGAAACTAGAAAAGATCATCCTGAATGAGGTAACCCAGAAGCAGAAAAACACACATGGTATATACTCAATGATAAGTGGATATTAAACATATAATATACAATAAACATACTAAAATCTGTAGTCCTAAAGAAGTAATCAACAAGGAGAACCCCAGGGAAGATGCTCAATTCTCATTCAGAAGGACAAATGGGATAGAGATCGGAAGCAAGAGAAGACAGGGAGCAGGACAGGACTTGATGTTTTAAGAAGACAAAAATAAATTTGGTAGGAAAGGTAGAATAGATCTAGAGAAAGTTGTGGGCAGTAATAAATATGGTCCAGACAAAAAAGAAAATAAGGTAGTTAGAATAACCACTTGTTATGAAAAAAAAAAAAAAAAGCTGCAATGATCATAGTTAAGCAGATGTCCTTGTTGTATGGTTGAGCATCTTTTGTACTGGTCATATAATATAGGATAAACATAGTAAAATCTATAATCCTAAAGAAGCCAAACAACAAGAGGATCCTAGGGAAGAGAGTTATTCCTCATTCAGAAGGTCAAAAATAGACAACAGAAGTGGGAGATGACTGGGAAAAGTCTTTGTCTTTGACAAAGATACACATTTTTTTCTGTCATCTTTGATACCTGAGACAGATACAGATCTAGATATAAAATTACATAATATAATTTTATAATATTATATATAATATAAAATTAATATAATATATATATAATATATTCTTCTGGATTACTCCTTTTTTCTGCTGTAAATACATGAGGTTTTTTTTAATTTTATACACTTTCGAACATGGGATGCAAACCTCTGTGTAAACAGGAGAGGAATACTGCCATGAGGTTTAGGAGTACAGAGTTTTTAAAGGAAAAAAACACAAGCAGTGATGTACACGCTTTGGCATTACATGATTGGGTAAAGGAAATTGACTTTTAAATGATTGGTTCACTTTAGGCACCAAGACTACAAACAGTTCTGGCCCAGTCATATGGGCTGGTTTCCTAGCAACTGTATAATTTGAGGGTGGGAAAAGAATGCAGAAGACTAGCTCTTCCCCTCAGGGCATTACTAGACATGTCTCCATCCAGCTAGTCTTAGTTTAGGCCTTAAACTTTAATAATAACCACCGATTTTTAATCTTTTAGTATCTCATTTCCCCCTTCCCATGATCATATGAAGACCCAATCTTGGGTCTTCCAGATATGACCCCCTTGTATCCTATAGATTTACCTTTTTATAATGGGATCTGAGTACCATTACTATATTGCTCCCAAACATTTTTTTTTTCATGAGAACATTTAAAATACAAGGTCCAAAGATAAAAATAAAAATGAGTAAGGTTCCCTTCAGGGTGGATATAGGGGTAGTAAGCCAAGGAGAACTATTGTCCTTTTTCTCGAGGGTCTCTCTAGGCTTTTTATTGGATCCTTGAGTGTGAGTGTGCAAATGGGTGGTTCTCTGATTTTTATACTTTCTCTTGGGTTCTTTTTCTTCTCTTTGTCTTCTTCAGCTCCATGTGATAGTACTCTATAATGTTTAAAATTTTTTCAATGAATACCCCAAGACCCAGGGATTGCACTCTAAGATTTGCAGCTAGGAAAGTTTGAATAAGGTATTAACAAAGCTACAGGAGCATTTATACTGGATTTCTGTAAGAACCTAGGACTACAGTCTTCATCAGTAGGAGACTTACATATACAAGAGAGCTTGAGACAACACAATCAAAGCATAGGTGATTATCTTCTTTATGTGCTATTTCTTAATTTATTTGATCTTTGTAAATATAAATAATTGGCATTTGAAAGTAATAACTTCTTGAAATTTTATAAAACTGTTGAATCAGAGAGAAACAGAAAAGATTTCAACATAACATTATTAGAAGAAATAAAGTATCTGAGCGCAAATACTTAAAAACAGTATGTAAAAATTTTTTAAATCTAGTATTGCATAATTTAAAGGTAATGATACAGAACATTAGCCAAGTCTCTTGCTCTATTTCACCACAAAGATCTTGACATGTGTCAAGTCACCCCGTTAAGAAGTAAGAAACTATAAGAGGTAACAATCAATTATAAGTGCAAAGAACAAAACAGACCCCATTGTGTGAATCTACATAGATTTGAAACTGCCTACAACTGGATATTGTGATATTTCTTTTTTTATTTTTTTTATTTTTTACATTATATTTTAATCCATTTTGATCTCAAATAGATGACAGATAAACAAACCAGTGTGCTAGATTTATTTAAAACACATTTTAAAATTTTGTTACATTTTAGAAGCTAAGGGGTAAACATGCATTAACATTCATCATATATCTAATAAACTACATTTCACACAATAATCTAAAATTACTGGACTTTATCCTCCTTGGTTATATGAAGCTTTTTTAAAAATTATATTCCATGTTTGCATCTTTCTTTTTTTTAATTTTATTTTTTTCTTATCAGTTACATTTTATTAACTCTGTATCCCAACTGTGTCCCGATCCCTCATTCCCTCGCAGTCCCTCCCTCCCTCCCTCATCTCCACCGTGCCCCTTGTCCACTGATGGGGGGGGACCTCCTCCTCATTCACCTGATCCTGTTTTATCAGGTATCTTCAGGACTGGCTGCAAAGCCCTCCTCTGTGGCCTAACAGGACTGGTCCTCCCTTGAGGGGTGGGGAGGCCAAAGAGCCAGTCATTGAGTTCCTGTTAGAAATAGTCCTTGTTCCCCTCACTTTGGGAAACCAATTGGTTACTGAGCTACCACAGGCTACATCTGAGCGGAGGTTCTAGGTTATATCCATACATGGTCCTTGGTTGAATGTCAGTCTCAGAAAAGACCCTGTGCCCGGATATATTTGGTCCTTGTGGCGCTCCTATCCTTTCCCCATCAGACTAACTCCCCTTCTTCCTTATGATTCTCTGTACTCTGCCAAAGGTTTGGTCATGAGTCTTTGCTTTGAAAACACTGCTAGGTAGAGTCTTTCAGATGTGCTCAGTAGACTCCTGTCATACATTCAATGCACATCCCATCTGTCTTTCTAAATGAGGATTGATCATCTTAGCCCATGTCTGCTCTCTTGATTATCTTTTTTAGTTGTATAGATTTCATTATGTTTATCATATCTTATAGGTCTATATAAGTGAGTATATACCGTGTTTGTCTTTCTCCTTCTGGGATATTTCACTCAGAATGATCTTTTCTAGATCCCACCATTTGCCTGCAAATTTCATGATTTCTTCCTTTTTGATTGCTGAGTAGTATTCCATTGTGTAAAAATACCACAATTTCTGTACCCATTCCTCCATTGATGGACATCTGGGTTGTTTCCAGGTTCTTGCTATTACAAATAAAGCTGCTATAAACATGGTTGAGCAAGTATCCCTTTTGTGTACTTGAGCAAACTTTGGGTATATACCTAGCAGTGGTATAGCTGGGTCTTGAGGAAGCACTATTCCTAATTGTCTTAGAAAGCGCCAGATAGCTTTCCAGAGTGGTTGTACCAGTTTACATTCCCACCAGCTGTGGAGGAGGGTTCCCCTTTCTCCACAACCTCTCCAACATGTGTTGTCACTTGAGTTTTTCATCTTGGCCATTCTGATGGGTGTAAGGTGATATCTCAGGGTCGTTTTGATTTGCATTTCCCTGATGGCTAATGAGGATAGCATTTCTTTAAGTGTTTCTCTGCCATTCGATATTCCTCTGTCGAGAATTCTCTGTTTAGCTAAGTACCCCATTTTTTAATTGGATTACTTGGTTTGCTGCATTTCAGCTTCTTTAGTTCTTTGTATATACTGGATATTAGTCCTCTGTCAGATAAAGGGTTAGTGAAGATTCTTTCCCAATCTGTAGGCAGTCGTTTTGTTTTGATGACGGTGTCCTTTGCTTTACAGAAGATTTCAGTTTCATGAGGTCCCATTTATTGATTGTTGCTCTTAGAGCCTGTGCTGTTGGTGTTCTGTTCAGGAAGTTGTCTCCTGTGCCAATGAGTTCTAGGCTGTTCCCCACTTTTTCTTCTAACAGATTTAGAGTATCTAGTTTTATGTTGAGGTCCTTGATCCACTTTGACTTTAGTTTTGTGCAGGGTGATAAATATAGATCTATTTTCATTTTTCTGCATGTGGACATCCAGTTGGACCAGCACCATTTGTTGAAGATGCTGTCTTTTTTCCATTGAATGGTTTTGGCTTCTTTGTCAAAAATCGAGTATTCATAGGTGTGTGGATTTATTTCTGGGTCTTCTATGTGGTTCCATTGATCCTCCTTTCTGTTTTTATGCCAATACCATGCAGTTTTTATTACTATTGCTCTGTAGTACAACCTGAGATCGGGGATGGAGATACCTCCAGATGATCTGTTGTACAGGATTGTTTTGGAGATTCTGTTTTTTGTTTTTGTTTTTTGTTTCTCCATATGAAGCTGAGAATCTTTTATTCAAGGTCTGTAAAGAATTGAGTTGGTATTTTGATGGGAATTGCATTGAATCTGTAAATTGCTTTTGGCAGTTTAGACATTTTCACAATGTTAATCCTACCAATCCATGAGCACGGGAGATCTTTCCATCTTCTGATATCTTCTTCAATTTCTTTCTTCAGAGACTTGAAGTTTTTCTCAAACAGGTCATTCACCCCAAGGTACTTTATGTTATTAGTGGCTATTATGAAGGGTGTTGTTTCCCTAATTTTTTTCTCGTCCCTTTTGTCTTTGGTATAAGGAGGGCTTCTGATTTTTTTGAGTTGATTTTGTATCCTGCCACTTTGCTGAAGGTGTTTATCAGCTGAAGGAGTTCTCTGGTTGAATTTTTGGCGTCGCTCATATATACTATCATATCATCTGCAAATAGTGACACTTTGACCTCTTCCTTTCCAATTTGTATCCCCTTGATCTCCTTTAGTTGTCTTATTGCTCTGGCTCGGACTTCAAGTACTATGTTGAAGAGGTATGGAGACAGTGGGCAGCCTTGTCTTGTCCCTGATTTCAGTGGGATTGATTTAAGTCTCTTTCCATTGAGTTTGATGTTGGCTATAGGCTTGCTGTATATTGCCTTTACTATGTTTAGATATGTGCTTGTATTCCTGATCTCTCCAAGACTTTAAACATGAATGGGTGTTGGACTTTGTCAAATGCTTTTTCAGCATCTAAGGAGATGATCCTGTGGTTTTTCTCCTTCAGTGTGTTTATGTGGTGGATTACATTGATGGATTCCCATATGTTGTTGCATGCCTGGGATGAAGCCTACTTGGTCGTGGTGGATGATATCTTTGATGTGTTCTTGGATTTTGTTTGCAAGTATTTTATTGAGTATTTTTGCGTTAATGATCAGAAGAGAGATAGGTCTGAAGTTCTCTTTTTTTGTTGGGTCTTTGTGTGGTTTAGGTATCAGGGTGACTGTCGCTTCATAGAAAGAGTTTGGTAATGTACCTTCTGTTTCTATTTTGTGGAATAGTTTGAGGAGAATTGGTGTTAGCACTTCTTTGAAGGTCTGGTAGAATTCCGCGCTGAAACCATCTGGCACAGGGCTTTAATTGGCAGGAGACTGTGAATGACTGCTTCAATTTTCTCATGGGATATAGGGCTATTCAGTCTTTCTACCTGATCTTGACTTAATGTTGGAAGATGGAATCTGTCAAGAAAATTGTCCATTTCATTTAGGTTTTCAAATTTTGTGGCATATAGGCTTTTGTAGTATGACCTAATGATTGAATTTCCTCAGTGTCTGTAGTAATGTCACCCTTTTCATCTCTGATTTTGTTGATTTGGATAGATTATCTCTGCTTTTTAGTTAGTTTGGCTAAGGGTTTGTCTATCTTTTTTATTTTCTCAAAGAACCAGCTTTTTGTTTCATTGATTCTTTGAATAGTTTTATTTGTTTCTAATTGATTGATTTCAGCCCTGAGTTTGATTATTTCCAGCCGTCTGCTCCTCTTGGGTGTATCTGCTTCTTTTTTTTCCTAGGGTTTTCAGTTGGGCCATTAAGGTGCTTGTATGTGATGTTACAAATTTCTTCTTGCAGGCACTTAGTGCTATAAATTTTCCTCTGAGCACTGCTTTCAATGTGTCCCATAAATTTGGGTATGTTGTGCCTTCATTTTCATTGAATTCTAGAAAGTCTTTAATTTCTTTCTTTATTTCTTCCTTAACCCAGCTGTCATTGAGTAACAAGTTGTTCAGTTTCCATGTGTGTGTAGGCTGTTTGTTATTTCTGTTGTTGTTGAGGTCCAGCTTTAATTCATGGTGGTCAGAAAGAATACAAGGGATTACTTCAATCTTTTTGTATCTGTTGAAGCTTGCTTTATGAGCAACTATATGGTCTATTTTGAGAAGGTTCCATGCGGTGCTGAAAAGAAGGTATACTCTTTTGAGTATGGATGAAAAGATCTGTAGACGTCTATTAGATCCATTTGATTTAGGGACTCTGTAAGTGTTTTTATTTCCCCATTTGTTTTCTGTCTAGTTGATCTGTCCCTTGATGAGAGTGGGGTGTTGAAGTCTCCCACTATTAAGATATTAGGATCAATGTGTGATTTAAGCTTTAATATTGTTTCATTTCTGAATGTAGGTGCTCTTGTATTTGGGGCATAGATATTCAAGATTGTTATGTCCTCTTGGTGGATTTTTTCTTTGATGAGAATATAGTGGCCCTCCTTATCTTTTTTGATTAACTTGTGTTGAAAGTCTATTTTATTAGCTGTTAGGATGGCTACTCCAGCTTGTTTTCTGGAACCATTTGCTTGAAAGACATTTTTCCAGCCCTTTACTCTGAGGTAGTTTTTATCTTTGTTGCATAGGTATGTTTCTTGGATGCAACAGAATGATGGATCCTGTTTCTGCAACCATTCTGTTAGTCTGTGTCTTTTTATTGGGGAGTTGAGTCCGTTGATGTTGATAGAAACTAGTGACCAACAATTTTTAATTACTTTAGATGTGGGGTTGGTGGTGTCACTGAGTTTCATTGCTTGTATTCTTTTGTTTTGTTTTTTTTTGTTGTTTAGTTATCTATTTCCTCTGTTTCCTTAGATGTAGTTGTTTTCTTTGGTTTGGAGTTTCCCTTCTAGTAACTTCTGTAGAGCTGGTTACTATGTATATATTGTTTAAATTTGGTTTTGTCTTGGAATATTTTGAATTCTCAGTCTATGTTGATTGAAAGTTCTGCTGGGTATAGTAGTCTGGGTTGGAATCTGTGGTCCCTTAAGGACTATGATTTCTGTCCAGGACCTTCTGGCTTTCATAGTTTCTGTTGAGAAATCTGGTGTGATTCTGATAGGTGTACCTTCACATGTTACTTGGCCTTTTTCCCTTGTTGCTTTTAGAATTTTTTTCTTTGTTCTGTAGGTTCAGTGTTTTGACTATGATGTGACATGAAGAATTTCTTTTCTGGTCTAGTCTACTTGGTGCCCTGTAGGCCTCTTTTATGTTTATGGCCATTTCCTTCTTTAAGTTGGGAAAGTTTTCTTCTATAATTTTCTTGAAAATATTTTCCGGACATTTGAGCCTGATGTCTTCTTTTTCTTTTACTCCTATTATTCTTAGGTTTTGTCTTTTCATGGTGTCCTTGATTTCTTGGATGTTTTGTGTTTGGAACTTTTCTGATTTTGTTTTTTCTTTGAGAGACATGTCAATTTCCGCAAGTGTATCTTCGGCTCCTGAGATTCTTTCTTCCATCTCTTGTATTCTGTTGGTGATGCTTACCTTTGTAGTTCCTGGTCTTTTCTCTATGTTCTCCAGCTCCTGATTTTTCTCTATTTGTGTTTTCTTTATTGATTCTAATTCTGTTTTCATGTCTTGCATCATTTCCTTCATCTGTTTGAATGTGGAGTCCTGCTTTTCAATGACAGCTTCTATTTTTTTGTCTGTTTCCTCTCTATGTATCACTAATTGTGCCTCTACTTCTTTGGGTATAATTGCCTGTATTTCTATGAGAGCTTTGTTTATTTCTTCTTTATTTGCCTTCATTTGTGTGGACATTTCTTTGAGAGCTTTCTGCATTTCTTCTTTGTTTGCCTCAAATTTCTCTGAGAGCACGATTTGTTTCCTCTTGGTTAGTTTCGATTTCTTTGGCTATTTCTCTGAGGGCTTTGTTCATTTCATCTTTATGGGCCTCTAATAGCTGAAAAAACATAGTTTTGAGGTTGTTTTCTTGTATATCTAGTGAATTGAAGTCTCCATTGTTTTGTGGGGTTGCTGGTGAGGTCATTATGTCCTGATTTTTGTTGGGAGTGTTCTTATGTCTGCCTCTAGCCATCTGGTTATTTATAATCCTCACTGTTTGTTCCTCGAGATTGTAGTTCGGGCTATGATCGTCTCTTTCTGTTTTCTGGACTGTTTTTTCAGGAAGATGAGAGAGGTTCACTGGTTTGTGAGTGTGCACTGTGGTTTCAGTTTTGCCTAAGTAAGGAATGTGATGCTGGCGCTATTCGCTTGCGCTTTTAGCAGGCGCAGTGTGCATGCGCGGATTCTTTGACTATTGCAGTGGCCTGCAGGCCACTATTACGCAGTTCTGTCTGAGATCCAGGGATTGTTTGCCTGGATTACACTGGTGGACCCGCAAGGCAGAGGCTTCAATGTTGGGGTCACTATCCCAAGAATCCCTATTATGCCCACACTAGGGGTGTGGGTGGCAGGGATCTCGTCTGGTTGCTTCTGTGGAGAGGCCCTGGGTCTGGGCAAACTCTCCGTAGAAGGCTCACTCACTCTCTTGCAGGACCATTTGGAATGCACAGGGGTTCCCCTTGCTCACTACTCTCTGATTTGGTCCTGCTGTGGAGATTGCTCTGTGACACTGTGGCCGCAGGACTCGGTGTCCACCTTTCCTGTATGCTGCCTCTTTGTCCTTTCCCTCTGCCAGGAGGGGTTATGTTGACTGGTCCTGGGGTGGTGCGGGAAAGAGTTAGGTTGAGTGTTCTCAATCCCAGTTCCCAGGCCCAGATCTCTCTGCCAGAAGCAGCCTGGTGGTAGAACCTATGTTTGCTGATCCTGAGAGAGTACCAGTTGAGTGTCCTCAGATCCAGAGCTTGGGTTTCTCTGCTAGGGGCCACTGGGTGAGCTGGAGAGAGGGTGCTGTGTCCTTGGCAGGCTGCCTCTCTGTCCTTTCCCTCTGACCTTCCCCTCCGCTAGGGCTAGCTTATGGAGGTGCTCTCAGGGGTTGGGGCTTCTCAGTCTGATCCTGAGCCGGGGTTTCTCTGCCAGAGGTCGGGGGGGGGGTGCCGGTAATAGAACTTGCTGCTAGACCTTATTGCGCTGGACCCAGGAGAATCTCAGGACCTGTAGAATGACCACAGTCCCAGATCCTGAGCTGTAGTTTGTTTGCTAGGAGCAGCCCGCAGCACTGGAGTTCGGCAATGTGAAGCCGCTGTGCGCCTCTCTATCCCTCTGCTCCGCCTTGGCCGGGTTATGGAGGCGTTTGGGGGAGTGCCCGAAAGGATTGGGTTTTCTCAGCCCCGATCTCAGGTTGGGGGACAGACAATGTGGTCTGTGGCAGATTCTGCTGGCTGCCTCCTGCCTCCTCCCAAGAGGGAGTAGGGATTTTGAGCTGGGCCCGCAGCTGCTCTCTGCTCTGGCTGGGCAGCTGAGAGTGGACCCGACCGATTCCCAAGCCGTGGGAGCCTCCCCTCATCTGGAAAACACGATAGCTGTTGTTTTAGGGCCCAGAGTTCAGTCTCCTGGTCGCCGCACGGAGTGTGTTGTCCCGCTTCTCAGACACAATGTTCTCCTGGCACCACCATCTTGGCCCCCCTCGTGATATTTCTTCTTCTTTTTTTTTTTTTTTTTTCAAAATTGTATTTATTTCTTTATTTTCTCAGGCAACCTGAAGACTGAATGAATAAAACTGACAGTATTATTTATTGGGTGTTTTCATTTATTTGAAGTTCTGTGATGACAACAATAATAATAATAAGGAAAATGTGTAGATATCCTGTTGCTTGGCACTTGGAAATGGTTTGCGCATAAAGGCATGAAATAATTTCCTTGTGAATCTCTCTGTTATCAGATTTTCTTAGACAGTCTTGTACATCTCAGGGTGACTAAAAATTGACTGTGTAGGTTAAAATGTTTTCCAATTCATGATCCTCTTCCTATGTTCCTGCTGTTGGGAGTACAGTCATGTAGTACTATGACCAGTACCAGAAACAAAGATAATAATGCCATTGGACATTTACTAAAATAATTTATTGCAAAATAATTGGTTGCAATTATTTTTTAGTGATGACATGTATTTTTTTAATTTAAAAATTTGTAAGTAGATCAAAATTAAACATTGTTTTAAGGTTACATTAATGATTCACTCTATATTTTCTCAAAATTTCGGCCTTTTTGAAGCCATAAAGAGAACATATATACAATGTTATGGGATTTTAATTATTTTACCTAAGAGTAGACTTTGATAAGTTATGTAGAATAGTACCTATAGTATAAGAAAATATTCTATATACTTACAGTGAGTCTACTTGTATTACATAAAATTTCTCTCCAGATGTAATATTTCATAAAAATACAATTGCACTTAAATCATAATTTTTGTAGAAGTGAATGTGAGAGTGCCTTTACACTGAAGATCTCTTCAGAACAGCACCAATCTTTTACAATATTCTGTTTCTTCTCTAACTTGTTCCATACATTTTTTCACAGGGGAATGTATAGAATGTCCTAGTTAATTAGCACCAAATACCAAGGCATTCTTTTAATTTTCTCGAAAGTTTTAGTTGTAATGATGTTAATGAAATAGATTAAATTTCCTTAGGGGCTTTTTCCAGGAGGGAAAAAAGCTATAAACTCTCCTTTCACAAAGAAATCATATGAATAATATGAAAAGGAAAACCTAATTCTTTATTAAAGGTAAGTGGATACATGCTGTCTTGGATTTTGATTGTTAAGTATGGAGGGACTTCCTACTATATCTGACTATAAACACCACAAGGCAAGTAAGAGCTGAATCCCCCATATGGACAACACAAAGACTCTCCATTGTGAATTAAGTTCCCCTTGAAGCAATATCTTATTTTAGGATTAAAAGTCATAATATACCCAGTTTAGTTACATCTATTAGATTTGTGAGAACTTTGGGTGATATTTAAAATATTGAAAGACAGAGAAATTTGCGAATAGCTGAACGTTTTATAAACCTTCCTTTAAACACTTTAATCACTTTATACAACAGCAACGTTCAGGGGGCAGAGTCTGCAAAGTGAGTTCAGGCCAGCTCAGGCTACATAGACAAACCCTGTCTGAAAAAACAAACAAAAATGTCATCAATCAAACTTTCACATAAATTATGGTGTCCTCAATCATGTTAAATTTCAGATAAACACCAATAAATTAGAACACATATGCTTTGCAATTTCTTTTTTAAACTAATTTGTTTTTTATTAATTACAGTTTATTCTCTTTGTATTTCAGCTGTAGCCCCTACCCTCGTCCCCTCCCAATATCACCCTCCCTCCCTCTTTTCCTCCAGTGCCCCACCCCAACTCCACTTATAGGAGAGGTCCTCCTCCCCTTCCCTCTGATCCTAGTCTATCAGATCTAATCAGGAGTGGCTGCACTGTCTTCCTCTGTGGCCTGGTAAGGCTGCTCCCAACTCAGGGGGAGGTGATCAAAGAGCCAGCCACTGAGTTCATGTCAGAAACAGTTCCTGTTCCCATTACTAGGGTAGCCACTTAGACACTGAGCTGCCATGGGCTACATCTGTGCAGGGGTTCTAGGTTATCTTCCTGCATGGTCCTTGTTTGGAGTATCAGTCTCAGAAAAGACCCTTTTGCCCAGATTATTTTGGTTCTGTTGCTCTTCTTGTGGAGCTTCTGTCCCCTTCAGGTCTTTCTATCCACCATGCCCCCTCTTCTTTCATAAGATTCCCTGCACTCTCCCCAAAGTTTGGTCATGATTCTCCACATCTGCTTTGATACCATTCTGAGTAGAGTCTTTCAGACTCCCTCTGTGGTAGGCTCCTGTCATGTTCCCTGTTTTCTTCCTCTTCCAATGTCCATCTCATTTACCTTTCTCAATGAGGATTGAGCATCTTATATACATATTTTTAAAATGAATGCTTGTCATGTGTTATTTGAAGAATAAATATTTTAGCCATTTCTCAAGCAATATTTTAAATGTTCAGTGTTTTTTATATAGTGCTATTACATGTATTTGTAGGTTTTTTTCTTGCATTGTAATTTTTCTTAGCCAGTTTTTCATTAATGAATTATTTTATGTTGAATAGTCATTATATAATGACAAATATAGGAACATGATAAAGGTTATAGAATTCAAACAAACATTATATTGAAATTACCTACAATACCTTTTTTTAAAAATTGCAACATCAAATATTTTTAGCACAAGGAGTATCGTGAGAGTTGGAAAATTCATTAATACTCAAGGAAGATAACTACTAAAATGGATACTAGAGAGACAGCTTATCTTTTCTGTGGTTAAAAAGATTAAATTTTGAAGACATAATACTGACAGGAATTCTGTCTCTTTCTTCATCTCATACTTCTCATCTTCCACCCTAAAAGGCTATGAAAATACTTCACAAGATAGTTTTTAAAAACGACACACTATAACTTTTGTCTATGTGTAAAAGAGGATCTGAAACAATATTTTAAATCAAAAGAGAAATAGAAGAAAACATCAATCCAGAAAAGAAAGGAGGCTGACAAGATGTTTCAGCAGGTAACCACACTAGATACCCAGGGAGACAACTGAGTATGCTCCCTAAATATGTATCATGAGAAGAAAGAACAGAAGCACGCAAGTTGCCTTTAACCTACACAAATTTACATAAACCCATGGTATTTATATGGCGCGCATGCACACACACACACACACACACATACACACACACACGCACAGACACACACACACACAAATTAAGTATAGTTGTAAAACTCAGAGAAGTGTATAGAATTGGCCCAGGAGTTTTTTAATTAAATTTTTCCTTTTTTATATTAATTACATTTTATTTACTTTGCATCCCAGCTGTAGCCCCGTCCCTCATTCCCTCCCAGTCCCACCGTCCCTTTGTCATCTCCTCCTTGCCCTTCTCTAAGTCCACTGATAGGAAAGGTCCTCTTCCCCTTCCATCTGACTCTAGCTTCTCAGGTCTCATCAGGACTGGTTGCAATGTCCTCCCCATCCCCCCCTCCCAACTCTCCCCAACACCTCTCCCTGAGGTAGAAGCAGCCTTGCCAGGCCACAGAGGAGGACATTGCAGCCCAGCAGTTTTAAACATCATCTTTTTGTTAGATCTATCTCAAAGGTTGTATTTTTAAAATGAATATCAATTATAAATTTTTAAAGTGCTTCCAACTTTGGTAAGGTAGCTACAGATAGCCCGCCTTTTCAAAGCAAAGAATTGCATCTTATAGTAAAATTCTAGTTTTTCTATTTATGACTTTCTGTGGATTACATAACCCAGCACCATAGAATATTCTAATACTCAGTTATTCCTCTTATTAAAATCATGCTTATGAAGTCACACACTCCTGTTGAGGTCAAACAGAGTGCAATAGGAAGGGAACCCAAATTGATTAGGGTCAATTCATTTCACAGTTCATTATATGTTTCATAATTATTTACATTTATTAAACAAACAAAATATTTTAAAAATCATGAAATTATACACCATCAATGTTTTAATATAAAATTTCACATTTTAACAAATATCATTAACAAATTAAATAATAACATTTCAAATAATTAATTAACTATTTTATAGAATTTATTTAAACAGTGAAGGAGGAAGTAAAGACTAATAAGAACAGAGACTGTTTCTGACATAAACCAGTGGCTGGCTCTTTGATCACCTTCCCCTGAGGGAGCGGCCTTACCAGGCCACAGAGAAGACAATGCAGCCAGTCTGATGAGACCTGATAAACTAGGATCAGAATTGAAGGAGAGGAAGACCTCCCCATCAGTGGACTTGGGGAAGGTCATGGGAGAAGATGAGAGAGGGAGGGTAGATTGGGAGGGGGTGGGAGAGGAGGCTACAGCTGGGATACAAATTGATTAAACTGTAAATGATAAAAATAAATTTATATAAAAAGACTATTGACTTAAACATTTCACCTTTTTGGATGTTGACTTAAATCATGTATATTTTCAGGAGTACATTCTGATCATGTGAATCTTCTGATAATTTGGAGTTTTTGTCATTAAAAGTAGAATGGATGAGTAAGTTAAGACATAAATGTAAATATTTCTATAATGTAGAAAAGTTTGTGGTTTGTGTAACTAAACTATTACAAAAGAGTAATTGAATATATAAATATGATAATTTTATTAACAAAATAGCAGAAACATTTCAGACACATATTAAAAAAAACTCTTTGAAACCATTACTACATGGTGATGGCCAATTTTGTTAATTAACTAAAGTCATTGACTCAAACTACACTAAATACCTAACATACAATAATCACCTTGATGTTAGCTGTGCTGAGCTAATGCTCCCCATGGCAGTTAGAATAACAAGACAGACTGCGATTATTGATCTTAGCTAAATCCTTAGCATACAATATTTAAATGATTACATGTCTGTGAGATTACATTGGATACTTTCATGGTCTAGAGAAAATAACGATTGCAAGTAAATTTTCAGGAGGAATAGAAATCTGATATAGACTGTGTGGCTCTTATGAAAGTAAATCTTCATTATTTACATGGCTTCATTTTTTATTTTTCACATCAAATCTTCGCTGAGTCTTGAGTTTAATCATTTCCTATTCCTTTATACATTTCATAATATTCCCCATTTCAGAAAACATTTTTTATTTTATTAAAATTTGGAAAAGTTGTTATTATGAATAAAGGTACTATGAACATAGTTGAGCAAATGTCCTTGTTGTATGGTTGAGCATCCTTTGGATATATGCCCAGCTGTGGTATAGATGGATCATGAAGTAGCACTATTCCTAATTTTCTGAGAAAGTACTAGACTGATTTCCAAAGTGGATGTACAAGCTTATATTCCAACCAGCAATGGAGGAGAGTTCACCTTTCTCCACAACCTTTCCAGCATGTGTTGTCCCTTGAGTTTTGGATCTTAGCCATTCTGATGGGTGTAAGGTGGAATCTCAGGATTAATTTTCATTTTCTTGATGACTAAGGATGTTGAGAATTTCTTTAAGTGTTTCTCTGCCATTCGATATTCCTCTATTAAGGATTCTTTATTTAGTTCTGTAGCCCATTTTTTGATTGGACGACTTGGTTTGTTGGTGTTCAACTTAAGTTCTTTATATATTCTGGATATTAGCCCTCTGTCAGATGTAAAGGGTTTGGTGAAGATCTTTTCCCAGTATGTAGGCTGTCATTTTGTTCTGTTGATAGTGTCCTTTGCTTTACAGAAGTTTTCAGTTTCATGAGGTCCCATTTATTGAATGTTGATCTTAGAGCCCGTGCTGTTGGTGTTCTGTTCAAGAAGTTGTCTCCTGTGCCAATGAGGTCAAGGCTCTTCTGTACTTTTTTCTTTTAACAGTTTTAGTGCGTCTGGTTTTATGTTGTTGTCTTTGATCCACTTGGACTTTATTTTTCTGCGTATGGATCTATTTGCATTTTTCTACATGCAGACATCCAGTTAGACCAGCACCATTTGTTGAAGATGCTATTTTTTTTTTCCAATTGTATGGTTTAGCTTCTTTGTCAAAAAACAAGTATCTATAGGTGTGTGGGTTTATTTCTGGATTTTTTATTTGATTCAGTTAATCTACCAGTTTGCTTCTATGCAGTACCATGCCTTCTTTATTACTGTTTCTCTATAGTATAGGTTGAGATCAGAGATGGAGATACATCCAGATGATCTTTTATTGTATAGGGCTGTTTTAGCATTTTTTTTTTCTCCATATGAAGTTGAGAATTGTTCTTTCAAGGCCTGTAAAAAAACTGTGTTGGTGTTTTGATGGGAATTCCATTGAATCTGTAGATTGCTTTTAGCAGAATTGCCATTTTCACTATATTAATTTTATTGATCCATGAGCATGGGAGATCTTTCCATCTTGTGATTTTTTTCTTCAATTTCTTTCTTCAGAGACTTGAAGTTTTCTTTCTTTTCTTTCTTTTTTTTTTCAATACAGGTCTTTTACTTTCTTGGTTAGAGTCACACCAAGCTACTTTAACTGTGTTGTCTGTTTTATAAATAAAATATCTGTTCTAACTGTGACTAGTTCAATGTTTAGATGGTAATAAAATAAATACAATGAATTCTTATTGTTTCTTCAAGAACAGTTAATTTTGGACAGTTCAAATGGGCCATCCAAATGCAACAATGCCAACTGAGTTCATCCTGTTGGGAGTCACACAGAATGCTGAGTTGAAACTCCCTCTTTTCGCAGTCTTCCTCATTATCTATGCAATCACTGTATTTGGAAACCTGGGTATGATTACTTTGACCAAGCTGGACTCTCACCTACACACCCCTATGTATTTCTTTATCAGACACCTGGCTTTCATTGATCTTGGAAATTCCACAACCATCTGCCCCAAGATGCTGGTGAATTTTGTTGTGCATCAAAATACCATCACCTATTATGCTTGTGCCACACAGATGGCATGCTTTATTATGTTCATTGTCAGTGAACTTTCAATTTTGTCCTCTATGGCCTATGACCGCTATGTGGCCATCTGTAACCCTCTGCTCTACAGTGCAATCATGTCGCAGAGACGGTGCCAAGTGCTTGTTGGCATTCCATACATCTACAGCACCTTCCAGGCTCTGCTGTTCCCGATTAAATATTTCACACTGACCTTCTGTGGTGCTAATGTCATCAGTCATTTCTATTGTGATGTTGTCCCTTTGCTACCTTTGATCTGTTCACATGTACAAGAGACAGAATTGTTGACCATATTGTTTTCAGCCTTTAATTTAATCTCTTCTCTTCTTGTTGTTCTTTTGTCCTACATGCTGATTTTGTTAACTATATGTCGAATGCGTTCTGCAGAAGGTAGGAAAAAAGCTTTCTCCACTTGTGGTTCCCATCTGACAGTGGTAGTTGTGTTCTATGGATCTCTGCTCTTCATGTATGTGCAACCTAAATCTACTCACTCCTTTGAAACTGACAAAATGGCATCTGTATTTTATACATTAGTGATCCCCATGCTTAACCCCTTGATTTACAGTTTAAGAAACAAAGAGGTAAAAAATGCTTTCCATAGAGTCTTTAAGACTCTATGAAGGCTTTGTATTCTTCAGTATTATAAAATCTTATAATAATCTTTGATAAATGTAACTGTCACATGATATTTTTGAAATAGTTGCTAATTTTAAATTCACAAAAATTTTTTGTAGTTTATATTGACAGACATTTTTTTCACTTCTATGTACTAAAGTTCCCCCTTATAGTTTAAATTTCAGTTTAATGTTGCATTATTACCATCATTTATTACTTCAGAATAACTGTTTCATTTAGTGATACACATGGTTATGTTTTAACAAAGGTGAATAAGTGGTAAATTTTTTATCAATATCCTGTGTTTTTACCACTAGTTATTTAGAAAGGCACCTATCATCACTGCTTTTGTAGTATTAATCAATAAAACAAGATGATAAAAAGAGTCTCTCTGTTTCTTTACAAAAAACATGTTTCTTTCACACAGATATAAACTAATAAATGTTAAAGACTGGAGCCTACCACTGATTTCCTCTAAAGGACTCCAACCAAAGGGGATTGAACCAGATGCAGAGATTCATAGCCAGATTTTGGAAAGTCAGAGGGAGTTTTATGGAAGAAGGGGTATATAAAAGGAACCAGAGGGGACAGGAGGATTTCCCTTTAAGTGGACTATAAAAGAGGGAGGAAGGGTGAGACTGTAATGATATGAAGAAGGGGGCTACAGCTAGGATACAAAGTGAACACATTGTATATAATAATAATTATAGACAATAAAATAAAAATGTAAAGATATTATATCCAAGAAATAATTATTGTTTATGAAAATTCTATTGTATAAATAAGTAATTAATAAGCACAAAATGCTCAGAACACACACACATACAATGAAATTATCTGAAATTCTCAGGTAAGACACAAATTGAATTACTTTCATTGTATGTAAATGATAATTACATTTAAACATGTCTCATGGTTAGTATAAAGGAATAATGCCAATATCGTGAATTATAGTGTAACTGAACTCAGCATACGTAAGTTGAAAGTATTTATACTTATTTATCAGAAAGTTTATGAAGGTTACTTGCATCTTCATCTTAGTGTGTATAACAGTCCATGAAATAAACATTTTGAGCTGGCATTAGTTAAAAAAAATGGCTCACCCTGACAATATTTACTGTTAGTATGTGTGTTTTTTTTTCCTGGTTATTTTAAGATAGGTGTTCATTAATTTTGTATACTGCTCTTACTTATTAAAATATGAATATTTATTATATGCTACTTATGTGTTTGTGATTGGTGTGTTTGTGTATGGGCACATGACTGTAGATCCCCCTTGGATGCCAGAGATCTAATCTCCCACAGTTGTTGGAGTTGCAGCAAGGTTTGAACAGCAAGCTTTTCCACACTTAGCCGTCTCTAAATCCCTGTGCTTAGTTTTTGGTATGTAACAGCATATCTGCCTATTCTTCTTTCATTCAACAACAGTGCCTTATTGACTCTGAATTGTAAATGCATCATCATGATATTTCTGAAGGCCACTGCAAAACAAAACCAACCAACCAAACAAAAAAGAACAACAACAACAACAAAAAAAAAAAAAACAGGTGAAATTGAAGTGTTGAAGTGTTAGTATAAACTTTATTTTATATATGAAAATTAACTTAGGTTAAGGTTTTATAATTACTTTTTTATTTTAAATCTAAGTCTCATATTGTTATAAAGATTTTCTTGTTTGGAATTTATGTATTTAAAAGTATTCAGCATCTTTCAGATATATGTCCAGCTGTGGTCTAGTTGGATATTGACGTAATACTATTCATAATTGTCTGAGAAAGTGCCAGATTGATTTCTAAAGTGGTTGTACAAGGTTTCATTCTCACCAGCAATGGAGGAGAGTCCCTTTTCTCCACATCCTCTCCAGCATGTATTGTCACTTGAGTTTTTGATTTTTTATTTTGGCCATTCTGATGGCTATAAAGTTAAATCTCAGGGTTGTTTTGATTTGCATCTTCCCGATGTCTAAGGACACTGAACATTTCTTTAAGTGTTTCTCTTGCTTTACAGAAGATTTTCAGTTTCATGAGGTCCCATTTATTGAATGTTGATCTTAGAGTCTGTGCTATTGTTGTTCAGTTCAGGATGTTCAAGGCTCTTTCCTATATTTTCTTCTAAGCGATTATGTGTGTCTGCTTTTATGTTGTGGTCTTTAGTCTATATGGACTTTAATTTCCTTCAAGGTGATTAAATATGGGTCTATTTGCATTTTTCTATATCCAGTTAGACAAGCACCATTTGTTGAAGATGCTATCCTTTTTCCATTGGATGGTTTTGGATTCTTTGACAAAAAAAAAAAAGTATCTGTATGGGTGTGGGTTTGTTTCTGGATCATATATGAAAGATGCTTAACCATACAAGTATATTTGCTCAACTATATTCATAGCAGCTTTATTCAAAATAGCCAGAATCTGGAAACAACCTTGACATCCCTCAACTGAAGAATAGATACAGAAGTTGTGGTACATTTATACAATGGAACACTACTCAGCACTTAAAAACAAAGTAATCATAAAATTTGCAGGCAAATTGATGAACCTAGAAAGGATCATCCTGAGTAAGGTAACACAGACCCAGAAAGACACACATGGTATATACTCACTTATAAGTGGATATGAGCCATTATAATATAGGATAAACATACTAAAATCTATAGTCCTAAAGATGCTAAACAACAAGGAGGACCCAAGGGAAGATATTTAATTCTCATTCAGAAGGGAAAACAGGATAAACATCAAAAGCAGAAGAAGAAAGGGAACAGGACAGGTGCTACCACAGAGGGACTCTGAAAGACTCTACCCCTCAGGGTATGGAAGCAGATGCAATGAGTCATAGCCAAACTCAGGGAAGAGTACAGAGAATTTTACTGAAGACTTGAGAGACAGGAAGACCTGGCAGATACAAGAGCTCCACAAGGAAACCAACAGACCCCCAAAAAACTGGGCACAGTTGGCCTTGCAGAGACTGATGAATCAAATAAGAGCCATACATGGAGAGGAACTAGACCCCATGCTCATGGGGAACTTAGTTTCTAAGTTGATTCCCTTTTAAGGGAGCAGAGGCAGCAACTGATATGAACCAGGTTGCCTGCTCTTTGATCATCTCCCTCTGGTGAGATGGCCTTAATATGCCACAGAGAAATAGAAGACAGCCAGATCTGATGCTATCTGATAGGCTAGTGTCAGATAGTAGGGGAGGAGGACCTCTCCTATCTTGGACAAGGGGAGAGATGCAGGGATGGGGGAGAGAAGGAAGGAGGTTGGGACCAGCTGGAGATGAGGGAAGGGGTTACATCTGGGATACAAAGTGAACAAATTGTAATAAATAATAATAATAAAGAAAAATTAAAGAAATAAAAGTATTCAGCAATGTATGACTGACTTCTTCAAGGTTCCCTAATTTTAGCATTATTGATTTTTTAATATGGTTCTTTTAATTAATTATTTTTTTATTTACTACAGACTATTCACTCTGTATCCTAGATGTAGCTCTCTCCCTCATCCCCTCCCAATCCCACCCTCCCACCCTCTTCTCTTTCTGGGCCTAGTCCACTGATAGGAGAGTTCCTCCTCCCCTTCCATCTGATCCTAGCCTATCAGGTCTCATCAAGACTAGGTCCATTGTCTTCCTCTATGGCCTGGGAAGGCTCCACCCCCTCAGGGGGAGGTGATCAAAGAGCAGGCCACTTAGGTATCTCCATCCCTAATCTCAAGCTATACTGTAGAATAAAAACTGCATGGTACTGGCATAGAAACTGATGGACCAACGGAATTAAATAGAAGACCCAGAAATAAACCCATACAGTCATGGGCACTTGATTTTTGACACAGATGCCAAGAGCATACCATGGAAAAAACACAGCATCTTCAACAAATAATGCTGGTCTAACTGGATATGTACATGTAGAAAAATACAAATAAATCCATACTTATCACCCTGCACAAAACTAAAGTATAAGTGGATCAAAGACCTCAATATTAAACCAGACACACTGAACCTGTTAGAAGAAAAAGTGGGGAAGAGCCTTGACCTCATTGGCAAAGGAGACAACTTCTTGAACAGAACACCAACAGCACAGGCTATAAGATCGACAAGCAATAAATGAAACCTCATGAAACTGAAAAACTTCTGTAAAGCAAAGGACACTGTCAATAGAACAAAATGACAGCCTAAATTCTGGGAAAGGAGCTTCACCAACCTTACATCTGACAGAGGGCTAATATCCAGAATATGTAAAGTCATGAAGTTAAAAAGCAATAAATCATGTAATCCAATTTAAAAAATGGTGTACAGACCTAAACAGAGAATCTTCAAAAGAGGAAAATCAAATGGCAGAGAAATGCTCAATGTCCTTAGTCATCTGGGAAATGGAAATCAAAATGACCCTGAGAGTCCTCCTTACACCCATCAGAAGGGCTTAGTTACAAATCTCAATGCTGGAGAGGATATGGAGAAAGGGGAACCCTCCTCCATTTCTGGTAGGAATGATTATTTTTGATAAATAGACTCTTCTGAACGTAGGAAATAGTGGTACAAATATCCTCATCTCCATTTAAGGAATACCATTTTTCAAAACATTTGAAAATATAATTTTGTTGTTTTAGCTTAATAACTTACTAATTTTTTAAATTGATTCTTTAAAATTTATACACACACATATACACATACACAATGAAATATGATCAAGTGAACAACCCTGTTTCCAACAACTGCCCTTGAGGAGCCCTGTTAACATGTCCTCCAAACTTAATGTAGTTCTTCATTTACTTTTATATATTAACCTCCTCTTTAGTCTTGTTCGGAATCTGTTAGATTTTTATCTCTATCTTTTACATATTTGTAAATCATAGTAGTATTCTTAAAAATCAAGTATCAGAAATGTTATTTTTCTCCCAGAAGATATATATCCCCGAATGTGTTATATCTCCCAAATGATAGCACGTGAAATCTGTCTTTCTCTTGGCACCTGTATCTGCAAAGTTTTTATGAACCTGTATTTAAGAACAAGGCAATTGTGGTGAATAGCTTCATTCTCCTGAGCATTTACATCAACTGCATTTGCTGGCTTTGTTGTCTTTTCTCTCGTTGCCTTTGCAGTTTCAATCTAAAGAGCTTAAATATGATTTCTTGTCTTCTCCAGATAAGTGATAAACACCCATCTATCACTAATCTCAGACAATATTGTTCACTGATACAGACTATGTAATAGCTATATAATTCTAAATGTCTTTGTGGTTGATGATCAAACTAACCTCCGATTCTATTTTCTACTACTCTAGCAAATTGGTTGGTATTGATGTATTTCCAACCCAAGCCCAGTAATTCTTTTGACACTGAAAAATTAGCTTCTGTGTTTTATATTGTTATATTCATATATGGATTTATCATCTACAACTTCAGAAAATGATATGACACATGTCCTTTAAAATGTTAAATATTATGATATAATATTATTTGATAATACTCTATTAATTACCCTTAGTGGGGAGCAGCTTTACCAGGCCACAGAGGAAGCCAAAACAGCCAGTACTGATGAGACTTGATAGGCTAAGGTCAGATGGAAGGGGAGGAGGACCTCCCCTATCAGTGGTCTTGGGGTGGGGCATGGGAAGAGATGAGGGAAGGATGGTGGGATTGGGAGAGGTTGAGGGAGGGGAACACAGCAGGAATACAAAGTGAAAAATATAATTAATAAAAATAAATAAAATTTTTAAACACCATGTTAATTAAGGTGACTGACAGCAAGAAACATTTTTCTGAATTTCTCTAGAAGCATGAAGGAGCACTACATATTCCTACATATAGCTTTATACAGGCCACTTGTTTACTTGGGATGAACACATCAATGAATGAGTGAATAAAACATCTGCCTTTCTTAAGAGAGATCAATATTTTACCTGCAAAACTGACAGGAATCAGTTTTGCTGAGTGCATTTTATTTTTATTGATGAATTTTAAAAAAGAATGTAGAAAATCAGTGTGCTGAGGGAGGGAAGAGAACAGTCCATGTCATGAGGGCTGAGTTGAGAAATCTAGTGTAGTTATCAATCATTGCATTAAATTTGCAGCGACTGGTCATGTTCTGCATCTGCATACTTTGTGTCTACATCAGCTTTTATATGTTAGGCTGAAATATTTCACACCTATACTTTGTGAGTCACCATGTGGTCGATGGGAATTGAACTCAGGACCTTCGGAAGAACAGCTAGTGCTCTTAACCTCTGGGCCATCTCTCTAGCATAGTTATACTTTGTGATTCCTGTTTGCAAACACTTGGTGATATGAAGTAATCAGTTATGAATCTGTTTATATAAAACTATCCACAAAATTGTGAGCACACTCTCCTGGGAATTATTTTATGTTTTATTAAGTTGATCATTCCACTTATATCCAATGCAATGATCAGCACTATATATTTTCTAATCATCATATTATAAAATTAGTTAACAGTGACCATCACTGACAGCAATGATCCTTTTGTAGGGATAACTCCCTAAAACACAAAGATATGGCATGCAGACAGAGAAAAGATGGTTTTCTTTTAATTATTACTTTTGGTTCAGCGACTGATGAAAAAAAAACTGTCTGAAGATAAAGTACTTGCTTAAAGAGCATCTCCATCATGCTGTGATGGTATCCTTACATTGTATTTTGGTCCCCTGGGCCAACATCACTGACAGCTTACTAAATATTTTACTATGAAAAATAAGTTCAAAATCTTCTGTAATAACCCCATTTAAAAAGCCATGACAGCACGGCACTTCTTCACTCTATAGAAATAAACTGTTACTACAGTGTTTGCCGTTAGTGCTCAAAACTTGACTCAGTAACCTCATCAGTTAGGGCCCATAAACCCTTTAAATACTCATGAAACTCCTCAGGCCATTTCTGTTTCTTTGATGTTTTTCATGAGCTGCCTCTGTTTTCTCACTGGGGAAAATGTCGTATGACATCAATGCAATTTTGTTTAAATCTCTCAGATAATTTAGAGATAATAAAGTGAACAAATTATATGCCATGAGCTCTGGGAACATCACAAATAATGAGGAAAACCATAAATTTCTCCTCCCTGGAGCAAAAAGAATAATTTCAGAGAGTCTTTGTGAGTGGTGAGTAGGAATTGTCACTGGTCTTATCATAACCTGAGCCTTAAAATCTTCATTGACTCTTAGATTCTACTTAGATTCTTTCACTGGCCACAAGATCTGTGGCTCTCAGGTATGTTGCAGTAATTAAATGTCTGCTTTGATAATTATCACCTATAAAAGTATTTTCTGCAGAGGAAAATGAAATTCTATGAGCGTAACAGCTGCTGCACCCTCTTTGAGAGGTGAATGTGGGATGTGGATATTGGAAGTGGAAAAAAAGACATAAAAAGTCTATCATTGACCAGTTAAAAGTATTAACATAAGATTTTCAGGTGCAAATATAAAATGTGCAGTTTTATTTGATTTTCACATAAATAAAAAAATAAAACGAGTATAGTTTGCAGATTTATAAATAATAATATAATTTCAGTGAGAATATATAAACCACCATTTGAATATGGAATATGTTAAGGTATTTCTTGCACTCTCATAAAGTAAAAATAGTTTTGTTTATGATGTTACCTGCACACACATTAACAGCTTTTCAGCATTCTTTTTAGTGTCCCTCAATACTGCTTAACTTCTGGGTTTTTTCAAAGACTTTACATTGTAAAAATGGAGCAAATGGGAAAAAATGTAGTGATTTTAAAGAGTTGGGAGGCTGTGAAGCAAACTAAACAGGAATACCTGGTGGTTCAGCATGTGTGCGGCTTAAAAACTCAGGGCCTCCTAGTCGTACCTTCTGTGCTTTGTGAACTCCAAGGTTATATAAGGTTAAAGGTCTTTCTGAGGCTATGTTGCTTGTGTATCTTAAAATACACAAATAAAATAAGATAAAAAAATTTGAGATTTTCATTGTCAAGTAAGAAGATGAGAAAGATGCTGCCACTCAGACATCTTCAGAAGGATATAACTGACACTGAAAATGCAGACAGATGCAGATTCAAGGAGGGGGCCAGGCACGATGGTGTACCTGTAGTCCCATCACCTGGAGCACAAGCAGGTGGATCTCTGTGAGCTGGAGGCCAGTCTGGTCTGCAAAGTGATTTCCAGACAGCCAAGGCTACACGGAGAAACCCTGTCTCAAACAAACAAACAAACAACAACAGAAAATATTTAAGGAATCGTTTAGAGGAACTGTGGGAACAAATTAAACACATGAAAGCAAAACAAAATTGCTGCTCCGATTTTTAATTATTTTACTAGATCGACACATCTCATAGTAAAATAATGTAGCAAATTAAAATAAAAAAAATGAATAGAGTTGGAGTTTTTTGTTGTTATTTGTGAGTGAAGAAGGGTTTTCAAATAAGAGTAGGACTCAGTGATGAGTCAGCAAACAACTGCAGCTAGGAAGATGGCGTAGAGGTATGCCAGACACACCTTCTTCCCCAGGCCACATACTCTCCTCGGAAAGAAAACCCAGCACTGGGGAAGGGCTCATTCCCACGATGGCTGCCAACCACCACAGACCGCATTGCATTGTTACTATTCCAAGTAAAACCGGGCATCGTGGAGGTGGACTTCCTGAATTTGTTTTTGTTTTGTTTTGTTGTTTGTTTTATTTTGTTCAAAGCAGTGTTTCTCTGTGTAGCCTTGGTTGTCTTGGACTTTGTAGACCAGGCTGGCCTAGAACTAACCGAGATCCACCTGCCTCTGCCTCCCCCAGTTCTAGGGTTACAGGCGTGCGCCACCGCCGGGGGCTTGACTTCCTGAATATAAATGCCCATGTTCTTCTTTCACTGAACGTGGCAGTTGTCTGTCTCTGAGTTTCAGGGCGGTAACTCTGAGTCTGAATGGAGGTGCACTCAAAACATTGCTCTAAATTAGTTTTCCTGTCATTAATTAGAGTAGATTACACATGTATTACTGCATTTCTATGTTAATGAATGCTAACTCTTAATGCAATATTAGAAATAATACATTCTCCGTTGTAAAATTTTGTAGATAAACAGTTATCAGTATAGAACATAATGGATGCTCAGTGCCATCATGAAGGTGGAAAAGACTTTGAGACTCATGACAATGTTTGTCTTAATAGTGTTACTATTATAAATTTATCATAATAAGGTAAATACATTTAATAGTGTTACTATTATAACATTATTATAATAAAGTACATAAACTTGAGTGTTGCTAATAAAACTTTATTAAGATAAATTATATACAATTAAATATTAATGATCCATAAATAACAAAATAAATCACATGTATCAGCAAGTAAAAATTGACATTTTGTGTACCTGGTAGGTATGGAAGTTTGATGGCTTTAGAAGTAAGGAGTATCTGGAGAAGCTGATGGAGAGAAAGGAATGTAGTAAAAATATCTTCTATAAAACAAACAAAGAAGTTATACATACAGCTGAACAATAAAGGGGAATATTTAGTCAGAGGAAAAAAATGAAATTCAGCTGTGTAAGTGACTGCTCCTAACAGCACACTCTTGTACTAATTTTATTAACGGAATATCATATTCAAAGACTACATAGTAAGCATTTTAACATCATTTCTACATTAGACTATAATTTGTTTCATATTTCTCAATAATTTATTATATTATAAATGCTCCCAGTAATTATCAAAGACAGTATCATCAACTCAATCACAATATAATGGGACTCCACAAATGTTTGCATAAATAGTTCATGATTTCAATTAAAACATAATGGAAAGAATTCAGAACAAAAAGTGAAAGTGAGTTTAATTGAATTTTATTTTTTAGACTATAATATAATTACATCTATCCCTTTTCTTTCTTTCCTCCAAAAGCTCCCTTATAATTCTCCCTACTCACCTTCAAATTCATGACCACTTTTCTAATAATTGTTATTACATGCATATATGCATATACATATGTATATATATGCATGGAATAACCACATATGACAATAATAAGATATATATTATATCTACATCTTAAATGTATCCTGTTCATTACCTATTGTGTTACTTTTATGTATGCTTTCAAGGCTGAGTGTTTGGTACTAGACAAACATATTCCTTGCTTTGTACGTTTGACATATTTGGACCTTTTTGAGGTAATCATTACAAGTCCTATACAGTACCTTAAAAGTCACAAAACTAAATTTAAATGTCATTATTTTCATATTATTTCCACCTCTATATTTATGAATATCAAAGCCTCATGAGAATTAGCATATGTAAATAAAAATTATTAAGAAAAATTATGTTCCTCTAGTGAAAAGAAAATATATCCAATATTTCTGTACAGAATCTATTGAATGCTGCCAGTAGCTCAGCACAATATTAAGATAATTTTTCTTTCAGCTATTAGGATGCAAATTATATCTTATCTTTGACTGAAGTAAGAATTTAAATAACTTTGAGTGTATCTCACAAAAACCTCTCCATTTAAAAAATTAGAGCTTCCAGGTTGACCCAATGGACAGGAGGAATTTGATGATGGCAGAGTGGTCAAGCTTCTTTATCCTGCATAAACTCTTTGCAGGGTGTTTGGGCTGCCTCCAGAGCCAAGGGTCTTGGGCCTCTGGAAAGTGGAGGCATATAGATCTTCTTTATATGTCTGTGGATGTTGCTAACAAGACTGGGATCATCTAAACTGAGTCCACCAGGGTAATTCTAAATATACACCTTTTGCACCATTAAAAAAAGAAAGAAAGAAGAGCCTCCCATATTGTTTAACATTTAAAATCAAGTATCAAACTCATTTTCTTTTATTATTATTATTCTTTACAATTTATTCACTTTGTAGCTCCATTGTATCTCCCTCCCTCATCTTCTTCTGGTCCCAACTTCCTTCCCTATTTTATCCCCCTTTCCGTCCCCTAGTCCACTGATCAGGACTGTCTGGATCCTTTTTCTCTGAAGCCTAGTAAGGCCACTCTGCCAGAGTGAGGTGATCAAAGAGCCAGACACTGAATCCATGTCAGAGACAGCCCCCTTTCCCCTTACCAGGTGACCCCCATTGAGACTGAGCTGCCCATGGGCTACATCTGAGCAGGAGGTCTAGGTCCTTTCCATGCATGGTCCTTGGTTGATCCATCAGTTTCTGCAGGCCATCTGGGACCCAGATTTTTTTGGCTTTGTTGTTCTCCTTGTGGAGTTCTTGTCCCATCCAGGTCTTTCTATCTTCCCTTTCTTCCATAAGACACCCTGTACTCTGCCCAAAGTTTGGCTGGAAGTTCCTGCATGTGGTTCGATCCCCCGCTAGTTGGAGTCTTTTAGAGGACATCTGTGGTCTCCTCTGCCACTTCCAGTGTGTATCCTGTTTTCCCTTCTGAGTGAGAATTAAGCATCTTCCCTAAGGTACTCCTTATTGTCTAGCTCTTTTAGGTTATAGATTTTAGAATGTTTATCTTATATTATGTGGCTAATATCCACATGTATAAGTGAGTATACACCATACATGTCTTTTTGCTTCTGTGTTATTTCATTCAGGATGATCATTTCTAGTTCCATCCATTTGCCTTCAAATTTCATGATTTCCTTGCTTTTAATAGATGAGCAGTACTCCATTGTGTAAACAAACCACAATTTCTTTATCCATTCTTCAGTTGAGGGATATCTAGGTTGTTTCCAGATTCTGGCTATTATGAACATAGTTGAACAAAGGTCCTTGTTGTATGGTTGAGCATCTTTCGTATATATGCCCAGTAGCGGTATAGCTGGGTCTTGAGGTAGTACTATTCCCAATTTTCTGAGAAAGTGGCAGATTAATTTCCAAAGTGGTTGTACCAGTTTGGAAATATATCATATACCATGACCAAGTAGGCTTTATCCCAGGCATGCAGGGACAGTTCAACATATGGAAATGTATCAGTGTAATAGACCATATAAACAAACTGAAAAAAAAAGAAAACACGTGAATATCTCCTTAGAACGCAAAAAAGCATTTGACAAAAGCCAATGCTTTTTCATGTTTAAAGTTTTGATGAGATCAGGGATACAAGGCACATACCTAGACATAGTAAAGGCAATATACAGCAAGCTTATAGACAACATCAAACTAAATGGAGAGAAACTTAAATCAATACCATTGAAATCAGGGCCAAGGCAAGGCTGCCCACTCTCTATGTTTATCTTCAGCACAGTACATGAAGTCCTAGCTAGAGCAACGAGACAACTAAAGGGAGGATCAAGTGGATATAGATTAGAAAGGAAGAAGTCAAACTATCACTATCCACGGAAGATGTGACCCCAAAAATTCTGCCAGAGAACTGCTAAACCCATTTTCTATGATCCATTAATTGTAACTTTTTAATCCTGTCTTTGAATTTGCTTGAATGATTCTATGCAAAAGTTGATAGCAATTTTGTATCTTTTCAGAAGGTTGAAATGAGGCAGGAGAACTCAACAGTGCCAGCTGAATTCATTCTGACAGGAATCACATACAAGCCTGAGCTGCAGCTTCCGCTTTTGGGGGTCTTCCTAGTCATCTATGGAGTTGCCATGCTAGGCAACCTCAGCATGATCATTTTGACTAAGCTGGACTCCCGCCTTCACACACCTATGTATTACTTTATCAGACACCTGGCTTTCATTGATCTCAGCAACTGTACTGTCATTTACCCCAAGATGATGGTGAATTTCATGGTGGATCAAAATGTCATTTCCTACTATGCTTGTGCCACACAGATGGCATTTTACATTACTTTCATTATCAGTGAACTTTTTATTCTGTCTGCGATGGCCTATGATCGCTACGTGGCCATCTGCAATCCTCTGCTCTACAGTGTGATCATGTCTCACAGACGCTGTCTTGTTCTAGTGGGCATTCCATATCTCTACAGCATCTTCCAGGCTGTGATGATAACTAGTAAGATTTTTACACTGACTTTCTGTGGTTCTAATGTCATTAGCCATTTCTACTGTGACAATGTCCCCATGTTGCTGTTATTGTGTTCAAATGCACAGGATATAGAATTATTGATCATATTATTTTCAGCACTTAATTTGATCTCCTCCCTCTTCATAGTCTTGGTATCTTACTTTCTGATTCTATTGGCCATATATGAAATGCGTTCTACAGAAGGAAGAAAAAAGGCCTTTTCAACTTGTGGATCCCACCTGACAGTGGTGGTAGTATTTTATGGAACTCTACTTTTCATGTACTTGCAGCCCAATTCCACCCACTCTTTTGAAACTGATAAAATAGCCTCTGTGTTTTATACTTTAGTGATTCCCATGCTTAATCCCTTGATCTACAGCTTTAGAAACAAAGAAGTGAAAAATGCCTTTCTAAGACTCTTTAAGGACCGATATAAACTTTGTACTTGATATTTTATATGAAATGTTTTAATAAAATGTGGTAAAGAAAATATAAGTAAATAAATATTAGTATTTTATGAGCAAAGAACTCATGATAATATATATAACATTAGACTGTATACCTGTATTCACACAAAGTAGCTTTTAGAGTACAGAACTCATTAATTTTCACTTCCCCCATGCAACATTTCTATTGATTCAGTATGTCTTTAGCATTTCCAGGGAACTAATATTATACAAATGGGAACACATTTAACTATATGTCTGTGGCCTGTGTTTGGTTTGTTGGTTTGCTGAGGTTTTGTTTACTTAGTTTGTTTTGTGTGTTTGGACATTTGTCTGCTTGTTATTATTATTATTTTTTTAATTTTATTTTTCTTTTTAGTTACATTTTGTTAACTCTGTGTCCCCAATGTATCCCGCTCACTCATTCCCTTCCCAACCCCACACTCCCTCCCTGGTCTCCTCACTGCCCCTTTCCAAGTCCACTGATAGGGGAGGACCTCCTCCCCTTTCATTTGACCCTGTTTTATCAGGTATCTTCAGGGCTGGCTGTCCTCCTCTGAGACCTAACAGGACTGCTCCTCCCCTGGGGGGGAAAGTCAAGGAGCCTGACCTTGAGATCCTGTTAGAAATAGTCCTTGTTCCCCTTACTTTGGAAAACTATTTGGTTACTAAGCTACCACGGGCCACATCCAAGCAGAAGTTCTAGGTTATATCCATAGATGGTCCTTGGTTGGGTGTCAGTCTCAGAAAAGACGCTGTGCCTGGATATATTTGGTCCTTGTAGAGCTCCTATCCTTTCCATATCATACTAACTCCCCTTCTTTCATATGATTCCCTGCACTCTGTCGAGGGTTTGGTTATGAGTCTTAGTGTTTGCTTTGAAAGACTGCTAGGTAGAGTCTTTCAAATGCCTTTTGAAGTAGATTCCTGTCATACCTTAAATGCACATCCCATTTGCCTTTCTAAATGAGGATTGATCATCTTCGCCCCTGTCCACTTTCTTGATTTCTTCTTTAGGTGTGTAGATTTCATTATGTTTATCATATCTTGTAGGTCTATATACGTGAGTATATACCATGTTTGTCTTTCTCTTTCTGGGATACTTCACTCAGAATGATCTTTTCTAGATCCCACCACTTGCCTGCAAATTTCATGATTTCCTCATTTTTGATTGCTGAGTAGTATTCCATTGTGTAAAAATACCACAATTTCTGTATCCATTCCTTCATTGATGGACATCTGGGTTGTTTCCAAGTTCTGGCTATTACAAATAAAGCTGCTACAAACAAGGTTGAACAAATGTCCTTGTTGTGTACTTGAGCAAATTTTGGGTATATACCTAGGAGTGGTATAGCTGGGTCTTAAGGTAGCACTACTCCTAATTGTCTGAGAAAGCACCAGATTGACTTCCAAAGTGGTTGTACCAATTTACATTCCCACCAGGAATGGAGGAGGGTTCCCCTTTCTCCACAACCTCTCCAGCATGTGTTATCACTTGAGTTTTTCATCTTGGCCATTCTGATGGGTGTGAGGTGAAATCTCAGGGTCGTTTTGATTTGCATTTCCCTAATGGCTAATGAGGTTGAGCATTTCTTTAACTGTTTTTCTGCCATTCAATATTCCTCTTTCGAGAATTCTCTGTTTAGTTCCGTTCCCCATTTTTTAATGGGATTACTTGGTTTGTTGCTTTTCTGCTTCTTTAGTTCTTTATATATACTGGATATTAGCCCTCTGTCAGATAAAGGGTTGGTGAAGATTCTTTCCCAATCTGTAGGCAGTTGTTTTGTTTTGATGACGGTGTCCTTTGCTTTACAGAAGCTTTTCAGTTTCATGAGGTCCCATTTATTGATTGTTGCTCTTAGAGCCTGTGCTGTTGGTGTTCTGTTCAGGAAGTTGTCTCCTGTGCCAATGAGTTCTAGGCTGTTCCCTACTTTTTTTCCAACTGATTTAGAGTATCTGGTTTTATGTTGAGGTCCTTGATCCACTTTGACTTTAGTTTTGTGCAGGGTGATAAATATGGATCTATTTTCATTTTTCTGCATGTAGACATCCAATTGGTCCAGCACCATTTGTTGAAGATGCTGTTTTTTTTCCATTGAATGGATGTGGCTTCTTTGTCAAATGTCGAGTATTCATAGGTGCGTGGGTTTATTTCTGGGTCTTCTATGCAGTTCCATTGATTCTCCTTTCTGTTTCTATGCCAATACCATGCAGTTTTTATTATTGTTGCCCTGTAGTACAGCTTGAGATCAGGATGGAGATACCTCCAGATGATCTGTTGTTGTACAGGATCGCTTTAGAGATTCTGGGGTTTTTGTTTCTCCATATGAAGCTGAGAATCTTTTTTTCAAGGTCTGTAAAGAATTGAGTTGGTATTTTGATGGGAATTGCATTGAATCTGTAGATTGCTTTTGGCAGTTTAGCCATTTTCACAATGTTAATCCTACCAATCCATGAGCATGGGAGATCTTTCCATCTTCTGATATCTTCTTCGATTTCTTTCTTCAGAGACTTGAGTTTTTCTCAAACAGGTCTTTCACTTGCTTGGTTAGAGTCACACCAAGGTACTTATGTTATTAGTGGCTATTGTGAAGGGTGTTGTTTCCCTAATTTCTTTCTCAGACTTTTTGTCTTTGGTATATAGCAGGGCTTCTGATTTTTTTGAGTTGATTTTGTATCCTGCCACTTTGCTGAAGGGATTTATCAGCTGAAGGAATTCTCTGGTTGAATTTTTGGGGTCGCTCATGTATACTATCATATCATCTGCAAATAGTGACACTTTGACCTCTTCCTTTCCGATTTGTATCCCCTTGATCTCCTTTAGTTGTTGTATTGCTCTGGCTAGGACTTCAAATACTATGTTGATGAGATTTGGAGACAATGGGCAGCCTTGTCTTGTCCCTGATTTCAGTGGGATTGATTTAAGTTTCTTTCCATTGAGTTTGATGTTGGCTATAGGCTTGCTGTATATTGCCTTTGCTATGTTTAGATATGTGCCTTGTATCCCTGATCTCTCCAAGACTTTAAACATGACTGGATGTTGGACTTTGTCAAATGCTTTTTTTGGCATCTAAGGAGATGATCGTGTGGTTTTTCTCCTTCAGTGTGTTTATGTGGTGGATTACATTGATGGATTCCCATATGTTGAACCACCCTTGCATGCCTGGGATGAAGCCTACTTGGTCATGGTGGATGATATCTTTGATATGTTCTTGGATTTGGTTTGCAAGTATTTTATTGGGTATTTTTGCATCAATGTTCATAAGAGAGATAGGTCTGAAGTTCTCTTTTTTTTGTTGGATCTTTGTGTGGTTTAGGTATCAAGGTGACTGTGGCTTCATAGAATGAGTTTGGTAGTGTTCCTTCTGTTTCTATTTTGTGGAATAGTTTGAGGAGAATTGATGTTAACACTTCTTTGACGGTCTTTTAGAATTCTGCACTGAAGCCATCTGGCCCAGGGCTTTTTTTGGAGGGGAGACTGTTAATGACTGCTTCAATTTCCTTGGGAGATATAGGGCTATTCAGTCTTTCTATCTGATCTTGACTTAGTTTTTGTAGATAGAATCTGTGAAGAAAATTATCCATTTCATTTAGATTTTCAAATTTTGTGGCATATAGGCTTTTGTAGTATGACCTAATAATTGTTTGGATTTCCTCAGTGTCTGTGGTTATGTCCCCATTTTCATTTCTGATTTTGCTGATTTGGATCGTTTCTCTCTGCTTTTTAGTTAGTTTGGCTAAGGGTTTGTCTATCTTGTTGATTTTCTCAAAGAACCAGCTTTTTGTTTCATTGATTCTTTGGATAGTTTTATTTGTTTCTAATTGATTGATTTCAGCCCTTACTTTGATCATTTCCAGCCATCTGCTTCTCTTGGGTGTATCTGCTTCTTTTTTTTCTAGGTTTTTCAGTTGGGTCATTAAGTTGTTTTTATGTGATATTACGAATTTCTTCTTTCAGGCACTTAGTGCTATAAATTTTCCTCTGAGCACTGCTTTCAATGTGTCCCATAAATTTGGGTATGTTGTGCCTTCATTTTCATTGAATTCTAGAAAGTCTTTAATTTCTTTCTTTATTTCTTCCTTAACCCAGCTGTCATTGAGTACTAAGTTGTTCAGTTTCCATGTGCGTGTCGGCTTTTTGTTGTTCCTGTTGTTGATGTCTAGCTTTAGTCCATGGTGGTCAGATAGTATACAAGGGATTACTTCAATCCTTTTTTATTTGTTGAGGCTTGCTTTGTGACCCACTATATGGTCTGTTTTGGAGAAGGTTCCATGCGGTGCTGAAAAGAAGGTATACTCTTTTGAGTTTGGGTGAAAAGATATGTAGACGTCTATTAGGTCCATTTGATTTAGGGATTCTGTGAGTGCTTTTATTCCCCTATTTGGTGGTCTGTCTAGTTGATCTGTCCCTTGGTGAGAGTGGAGTGTTGAAGTCTCCCACTATTAAGGTATTAGGATCAATGTATGATTTAAGCTTTAATAATGTTTCATTTACGAATGTTGGTCCTCTTGCATTTGGGGCATAGATATTCAAGATTGTGATGTCCTCTTGGTGGATTTTTCCTTTGATGAGAATATAGTGGCCCTCCTTATCTTTTTTGATTAACTTGGGTTGAAAATCTATTTTATTAGATATTACGATGGCTACTCCAGCTTGCTTTCTGGAACCATTTGCTTGAAAAACATTTTTCAGCCCTTTACTCTGAGGTAGTGTTTATCTTTGTTGCATAGGTGTGTTTCTTGGATGCAACAGAATGTTGGATCCTGTTTCTGTAACCATTCTGTTAGCCTGTGTCTTTTTATTGGTGAGTTGAGTCCATTGATATTGATAGATAATAGTGACCAATGCATGTTAGTTCCTTTTTTAATGGAGTCGGTGATCTAACCCTGTTTCATTGTTTTCTTTTCATTTTTGTTGGGATATTATCTGTATGCCCTGTTTTCTTGGGTGAATTTGTTTTCATTGGATTGGAGTTTTCCTTCTAGTATCTTCTGTAGGGTTGGTTGACTGTGTAGATATTGCGTGAATTTAGTTTTGTCATGGAATATTTTGTTTTCTCCATCTATGTTGATTGAAAGCTTTGCAGGGTATAGTAGTGTGGGTTGACATTTGTGATCTCTTAGAGTCTCCATGATTCTTGCCCAGGCCCTTCTGGCTTTCATAGTTTCTGATGAGAAATCCGGTGTGATTCTGATAGGTCTACCTTCATATGTTACTTGGCCTTTTTCCCTTGCTGCTTTTAATATCTTTTCTTTGTTTTGTAGATTTAGTGTTTTGACCATGATGTGATGTGATGTGTTTCTTTTCTGGTCTAGTCTATTTGGAGTTCTGTAGGCCTCTTGTATATTTATGGACATCTCTTTCTTTAAGTTGGGAAAATTTTCTTCTATGATGTTCTTGAAAATATTTTCTGGACCTTGGAGCCTGGAGTCTTCTTTTTCGTGAATTCCTATTATTCTTAGATTTTGTCTTTTCATAGCATCCTTGATTTCTTGGATATTTTGTGATTGGAACTTTTCTGATTTTACTTTTTCTTTGAGAAAAGTTTTAAGTTCTGCAAGTGTGTCTTCAGCTCCAGAGATTCTCTCTTCCATCTCTTGTATTCTGTTGGTGATGCTTACTTTTGTGGTTCCTGATCTTTTCTCTAAGTTCTCCAGCTCAAGGTTTTTCTCATTTTGTGTTTTCTTTATTGATTCTAATTCTGTTTTCATGCCTTGCACCATTTCTTTCATGTGTTTGAATTTGGATTCCTGTCTCTCTACGATGGCCTCTATTTCTTTGTTCATTTCCTTTTTATATGCCACTAATTTTTCCTCTACTTGTGTATCTATTTGTTTGGCTATGTTTGCCTGTGTTTCTTTAAGGATTTTGTCTATTTCTTCTTCTTTACCTCCAATTGACTGGCCAACTCTTTGAAAGATTTGTTCATTTCCTCCTTATGAGCCTCAAATAATTGGGTAAGCATGGCTTTAAAGTCATTTTCCTGTGCTTCTGATGAATTGGAGTATCCATCAATTTTGGGGTTTGCTGGTGAAGTCATGATGTCCTGATTTATGTTGGAAGTGTTCTTTCGCCTACCCCTGGCCATTGGCTTATCTGAAACCTTCCCTGTTTGTTTTTGGATTCTGCAGATAAGACTGGTACTGTCTCTCTCTGGCGTCTGGAGAGTTCTTCAGGAAGCTGAGAACTCTCAGAGTGTGCTGAGGACTAGCTGTACAGGCAGGTCACTTGGCAGAGATCAGGGTATCCGGGCTCTCTGCTCTCTGGTTTGGCCCTGCTTCTTTGATGTGTTCCGCCAGTTCTGTGCTGCTGTCACTGCCAGGTACTGAGGTCTTGCTGCAGCTGGAGATTTCAGGGTGGTCACGTCAGTAGGGATCGGGGTAACCAGGCTCTCTGTTCTCTGGTTTGGCCCTGGTTAGTCTTAAACTGGAGGGCTGTTGTGCCCTGCCAGCTCAGTGCTTCTCTGCTGCCAGGTTAGAATGTCCCACTGTAACTGGAGACTGTCCCAATGCTTTCTGGGAAGTCCTGGGAGGCCCAGCGCCTGGTGTGTCTAGCTTATATGACGTTTCTGCCTGGTTTTGGTGAGTATATAGCGTATTCTCTGTCACTGTGGGATTGGGCGGGCTGTACCATCAGTGATGGCGATCCTGTGGAGCTAGTATGGCATCTAGCAGACTCGGGCCCTGGGAGGATGGTACAGCCGCAGCGGGAATCTGGTACTCTGGGACACTGCTGGCCTTTGCTGCTAAAGGGCTTAGAGCTCTGCCTCAGTGGCTGTGGACCCCAGGCAGTTAGGTCTGCGCTGAGAAAGACCAGCCCGCTGTGCAGAGGAGCATGGAGGTCTGGGGGAGGGGAGTGCCGGGAGATCAAAGGATCGTTTGACCATGGATCTCAGCCTTTGCTTTGATACCTTCATCAGCAGAGTCTTGCAGAGGCCCTCTGTGGTAGGCTCCTGTCCTGTTCCCTGTTTTCTCCTGCTTCCGATGTCTATCACATTTGTCCTTCTGAGTGAGAATTGAGCATCTTCCCTAGGGTCTTTCTTGTTGTTTAGCTTCTTTAGGAGTATGGATTTTAGTATTTTTATCCTATATCATGTGGCTAATATAGAAACAATATTTTATTGCTTCTCATTGATTAACAATACCAACATATTGCTTGATTTATGAGTCACAAATCAAGTGATAGTATATATTAAATTTATTTTTTAAATCTATACAAGTATCTTGAGATGGTGTTAGGCTCTCAAAGTTACAGTGAGCATGATATGTAAGAATTTGTCTTGTTTTTTATACATTATTGTTCGAAATCATTTTCTGATGAAAATATGGCTATTTTCATATAAACAATATTTTGGTTTATTTTGGAGAACTTGTTTCCATTTTTTTTTTCAGTATTGTGTTATATTAGTTCT
Organism: Meriones unguiculatus; assembly: GCF_030254825.1. Taxonomy (NCBI): domain Eukaryota; kingdom Metazoa; phylum Chordata; class Mammalia; order Rodentia; family Muridae; genus Meriones; species Meriones unguiculatus. The sequence goes on from NC_083356.1 coordinate 107,997,607, forward strand.
TCAAGCTAAAAGAAACACTGCAGCAAATTAATTCAAATTGAGTGGGGACATGAACAGTTGCAAAAATAATAATATGGGTAACTACATAGGCTAGCACAATTTGATATTTCATTTTTAAGTTATTTTTTCCCAAAATTTTGAGACAGCACCCCACACTATAACCCAGGCCACCATGGAAGACACTGTGTAATGGATGTTGTAGTAATTCTCCTCCTACTGTCTTTAAAGTACTGTGACTAATTGCCTTAGCTCTCACACCACATGCGCTTTCTTTTCAAACTGTCTTGACAGCGGTTCTTCATGTGCTTTCATTAAAAATAACTTTAGGAGGTTAAAACCTAGTACAACAATTAAGAGCTCATGCAAAGGACCTGAGTTCAGTTCCCAAAATTCATACCTGGAGAACCACAGTTGTCTGTAGTTCCAGTTCCATGGCATCTGCCACCTTTACCAACATGAACACATCTAGTGTATAAAGTTTGTAGAAAGATACACATAAACATAAATAATTTATGGATGAGCAAAGGTCCTTGTTGAATGCTGGGGAATTTTAGGGTGTATGCCCAAGAGTGGTATAGCTGGGCATAATTTTCTGAGAAGGTGCCAGATTGATTTCCAAAGTCGTTGTATAAGTTTACATTCCCACCAGCCGTGGAGGAGGGTTCCCCTTTCTCCACAACTTCGCCAGCATGTGTTGTCATTTGAGTTTTGATGTTAGCCATTCTGATGGGTGTGAGGTGGAATCTCAAGATCATTTTGATTTGCATTTTCCTGATGACTAAACAGCTTTATTTGCAATAGCCAAAATCTGGAAACAACCTGAGATGTCCCTCAGCAGAGGAATGGATACAGAAATTGTGGTACCTTAAATTTAATACACAGCTATTAAAAACAAAGGAATCATGAATTCTGCAGACAAATTGATGGGACTAGAAAACATCATCCTGAGTGAGGTAACCCAGAAGCAGAAAGACACACATGGTATATACTCATTTATAAGTGGATATTAGACACAAAATATAGGATAAATTACTAAAATCTATAGTCTTAAAGAAGCTGAACAAGGACAACCCTAGGCAATTAACCCTATGCTTAATCCTCAAACAGGAGGACAAACAAGATGGACATCAGAAGTAGGAGAAGATAGGGAACAGGACAGGAGTCTTCCACAGTGGGCCTCTGAAAGTCTCTACCCAGTATGGCAGCTAAGCAGATGCTGAGATTTATAGCCAAACTCTGGACAGAGTGCAGGGAATCTTATGGAAGAATAGGGAGATAAAAAGACCTGGAGGGGACAGAAGCTCCACAAGGAGACCAACAGAGCCAAAAGAGCTGGGCCTAGAGGGTCCTGCAGAGACTGATGCATCAACCAAGAACTATGCATAGAGAGGACCTAGACTCCCTGATCAGATTTAGACCATGGGTGGCTGATTCTCCATGTGGGTTCCCTAGTAAGAGGAGCAGGGACAGCAGTAAGAACTCAGTTACCTGATCTATGATCACCTGCTTCTCACTAGTTGGCCTTGCTAGAACACAGAGAAAGAGGATACAGAGAGTCCTGATGAGACCTGATAGGCTAACATCATATAGTAGGGGAGGAGGAACTCCACTATCAGTGCAGTAGAAGAGGGGCGAGAAATAATCAAACTCGGGGCTTAAATCATTAAACTAGAAACAAAGAGAACAATTTAAAGAATCAATGAAACCAAGAGCTGTTTTGTTGAGAAAATCAATAAAATAGACAAATCGTAGGCAAAATAACTAAAAGGCAGAGTGACACTGTCCAAATCCACAAAATCAGAAATTAAAAAAAGGGACATAATAACAGACACTGAGAAAAACTATTGCACAAAATAGAAACAGAAGGAATATTACAAACCTCATTCTATCAGGCCATGCTCACCTTAATACCTAAACCTCTCAATGAAAGAGAACTTCAGACCAATCTCGCATATGAACATTGACACAAAAAATACTCAGCAAATTACTCCCAAACTGAATCCAAGAACACCTTAAAGATATCATCCACCATGACCAAGTAAGCTTCATTACAGGCATGCAGGGCTGGTTCAACATACTAAAATCAATCAATGTAATCCACCATATAAATGAATTGAAAGGAAAACAAAAACAAACAAACAAAACAAAACAAAAAACACATGATCATTACCTTGATGCTGAAAAGCATTTGATAAAATCCAATACTTGTTCATGTTTAAAGTTTTGGAGAGATCAGGGATACAAGGAACATGCCTAAATATAGTGAAATAAATATACAGCAAGCCTATAGCCAACATCAACTAAATGGAAAGAAATTTAAATCAATCCCACAGAAATCAGGGATAAGGCAAGGCAGCCCATAATCTCCATACCTCTTCAACATAGTTCTTGAAGTCCTAGCTAGAGTAATTAAGACAATTAAAGGAGATCAAGAGGATACAAATTGGAAAGGAAAAAGTCAAAGTATCACTATTTGAAGATTATATGATAGTATACATAAGTGACTCCAAAGATTCTACAAGAGAACTCTTTCAGATGATAAATGCCTTCAGCAAAGTGGCTGGATACACAATTAACTCAAAAAAAATCTGAAGCCCTGCTGTATGCAAAAAACAAATTGACAGAGAAAGAAATTAGAGAAACAACACCCCTTACAATAGACACAGATCACATAAAGTACCTTGGTGTGACTCTAACCAAGCAAGTGAAAGACTTGTATGAAAAACAAAACAAAAAACCCTTCAGGTCTCTGAAAAAAGAATTAGAAGAAGATATCAGAAGATGGAAAGATCCTGCATGCTCATTGATCAGTAGTATTAACATAGTGAAAGTGGCCATCCTACCAAAAGCAATCTACAGATCCAATGAAATTCCCATCAAAATACCAACACAAGCTTTTACAGACTTTAAAAGAACAATTCTTAAGTTCATATGGAAAAACAAAGAAAACCCAGAAAAGCTAAAACAATCCTGTACAATAAAATATCTTCTGGAGGTTCCTCCATACATGATCTCAAGTTGTACTATAGAGCAACAGTAATAAAAACTGCATGGTACTGGCATAGAAACAGACTGGTGGATCAATGGAATCAAATCAAAGACCCAGATCTTAAAACACATGCCTATGGATACTTGATTATTTACAAAGAAACCAAAACCATACATTGGAAAGCATCTTCAACAAATGGTGCTGGTCTATCTGGATGTCCACATGTAGAAAAATGCAAATAGATATATACTTATCACCCTTCACCAAACTAAAGTCCTAGTGGATCAAAGACTTCAACATAAAACCAGACACACAAAACCTTTTAGAAGAAAATATGGGGACGAGCCTTGAAGTCATTGGCACAGCGGACCACGTCCTGAACAGAACACCAACAGCACAGGCTCTAAGATCAACAATCAATAAATGGGACCTCAGGAAACTGAAAAGCTTTAATGGTCATTTTTATGGCCATATTTTTATGGTTATTACTGGAACACACACACACGTATATATATATATATATATATATATATATATATATATATATATGGCAAGCTAGCTATACTGTGAATGTGAATGTCTCAGTATTCTCCTTTCTTTGCCTCTCAGAAGCAGAATTGATATTTATGGATGATTTGCTTCTTAGTTTTTACCAATTTTGGAAATTTAGTTCTGAGCAGTATTGTTAATGTAGTTCCTTGAGACTAAACTCAAATCTTCACACTTGCTCAGCAAGCACTTCCACCTAGTGAGTTGTGTCCCAGCATTTGGGAGAATTTTGTGGTAAATTCTACACTGTGTTAAAGGGTATTAGTCTACAGAAGTGTTATCATTGTTGTATCCCTGACTGATTCCTCTTGAGACATGGAAGCTGGAAATTTTCCTACATTTTTATTGAAATAATAATAGTTTGAGGTGAATTGATGTTACTTTTTCATTGAAAATTTGGTGGAATTCAGTAACTGAAACCACAGAAATAACCTGGATAATCTGAAGAACAAATGCTACTCCCCAAACACAAGTTTAATTTATAGGTCCATCTAGTGAAAAGAAGATATTATATCAGACAAAAATAACATAGTAAGAAATGCTGGCTGGTCTCCTTTCAGAGCTCCTGTCACCTCCAGGCCAGAGACATAAAAACTGAGCCTTGGGGCCCCTGAAGAGAATGATACCCCAATCAAGGACAATGTGTGGAGAGGACCTAAAAACCTGTAGCCTATAGACTCAGTCTCCGTGTGGGTCCTTAGTAAGGGAAGCAGGGGCTGTCTCTGTCATGAACTCAGTGGCTGGCTCTTTGATCACCTCCCCCTGGAGGGAACAGCTGAAGCCAGTCCTGATGAAACCTGACAGGCTACAGTCAAATAGAAAGGGAGGAGGACCTTCCCTATCAGTGGACTAGGGGAAGGGCATAGGGGGAGAAGAGGGAAGGAGGGTGGGATTTGGGGAAAAAGAGGGAGGGCTCCAAAGCCAGGATACATATTGAATAAATTGTAATAAATGAAAATAATAAAAAAAAACGACTCAAAAAAAAGCAGATGCTGAGGCTCATAACCAAACTTTGGGCAGAGTGCAGGAAATCTTATGAAGGCATGGAGATAACCTAGACCCCCTGTACAGATGGAGCCCATGGCAGCTCAGTCTCTAAGTGGGTTCCCTAGTAAGGGGAACAGGGGCTGTCTCTGACATGAACTCAGTGGCTGGCTCTTTGATCACCTCCCCATAAAGGGGGAGCGCCTTACCAGGCCACAGAGGAAGACAATGCAGCCAGTCCTGATGAGACCTGATAGGCTAGGGTCAGAGGGAAGGGGAGGAGAACCTCCTCTATCAGTGGACTTGGAGAAGGTCATGGGAGGAGATGAGGGAGGGAGGGTGGAATTGGGAGGGAATGAAGGAGGGGGCTACAACAGGGATACAAAGTGAATAAACTGTAATTAATATAAAAAATAAGAATTAAAAAAACTGAAGTGCTGGCTGGGGTTTCCTTTTTCTAATGTATTATTTTAAAGAAATATGATTTCACAGACCTACATAGCTAAAATAATCACAGAAAGTGTTATATAACTGAAAATAAATGGAGGGGCATCAAAACCAGTTTTCTGGAACTCAGTGATATAATAAATATTTTATAAATATATGAGCCATTATTTACCACTATTCACTATGGATTTTATTACCAACATCACAGGCACAGGGTATTTTTCCATATCAACTCGTATTTATGAATCTATAAAATATGAATGTATTGTTTCTTTTATTTATGGGTTTTAAAGGAGTTGCACAATAAATAATTTTGTCATGTTAGAGATATAAGATGTTCATAAATTTCCATTTTTGACTTTCAACATTTAATGAGATTGGATGGTCCATATTTTACATTAGAGTAAGGCATGAAGTATTTTGCTTATCCTAATATTACATTCAAAGAGTAATTAGTGGATGCAGATAACACTCTACCATCCCTCAGGAAATCATGTACAATTTGTTTACCCATTTACATTTGTTCTATAATACAGTGAGTCCTGAGGGACTAGAAAGTGACTTAAATCCACTCAGTTAGAAACTAAGAAATCCAAAGCAACAGGATTTCTAAGAAAGGTCTCTACACAGGTAAGAGGAGTAATGGGTTTGATAGTTTTTAAGGTTATACTTAAACTATATTATTAGCAGGGTTCTAAATTTTAATAGTATTAACACCCAGGGCAGATATTTTCTTCAGTCTCTAATAGTCTCTGTTCATTATTCACATTGCTCATTCTAAATGTACTGCCTTGGTCCTCAGCCATCCATTTTAATAAGAAAATTTTTCTGTCATCTGTCTGGTTTTACCTCTGCTTCATATCCCATGTTTCCTAAAGATGACTTTCCTGGAAAGGTGGCATGATACAGTGTTTGTGAGGTTATATTCGTCTGTTGGGTGAGGTATTGGATCTTGACTTGACCACTTACACCGACTGACCTTTTATTAGGTATTGCAGCCACTGAGCCTCAGCTTGCTGGTGACGTATAGGAGTGGAGAAGAGAATGACTACCTATTTCTGAGTGTGCTGTAAGGATCACATGAGCTCAGGCCCATGAACAACTTAGAGGTGTATCCAACATGTAAAGTTTTTCCTAGTTCTCTTGGAGTTTATATTCTTTCTACTGGGCATCTTTCCAAAATTCTCTACAGATAATTAGGAACAGACAGGATATTTAGGGCCTTGCTTTCACAGAAGAGAGATACATGTTTCAGAGATCATTATAAATAGTGATTCAACATGAAAAGATGAAAAGTGACAAAAAAATCAGAGATGTTAAAATAGTCTGAAACAATAGCATAGCAAACAATCTGATATGTACTGCAGCATTTATGCATAGCCAATGAGGTTCTAACTGCTGTATGCTTATTAACAGAAGCATGTAAAGTATTTCTAATCGCTTCTTTAAGTATGTCTGACTTGACAAAAAGATTTCCCATTATATACGTATGTGTATATATAATATATGTATATATGATGTGTGTTCTTTAAAACTTGAAATTTAAAAAAAGGAGAAATAAAATAAGACTTTTTTCTATAACTTAGAAAATGTGGTAACAATTGAAGTAGGTATTAATTAGTTATTTTATCAAAATGACTACTTGTCGCTGAATGTGATGGCACAGACCTGTAATCCCAGCTCTCATCAGGCAGAAGCAGCTGGATCAGAAGTTTTAGGTTGTCCTCAGCCGGAAAGAGCTCTGTAGATGCAGAGACCACATGAACACAAAATCCAGGCCACTCAGAGCTACATAGCAAGACCCAGTCTCAAAACAGAAAACAAAACATATCAAAATCAAAACCATTATAAACTTTTTTTATTATTCTGCTTTCTTTAAAACCCCTGCATTGTAGTTTTGTGGAATGTAAATGTTGTCTTATCTACTTCTCCTGAAATGGGGCAGAACTTTTAATTTCAGGTGTAGTAACTGTATCTTACATGTGACCCTGTAAGTTTTCTGACATACAGCATTTCAAAACCAACTTATGTTAAACTTCCTTCCTGCACAGGTTGCCACGTGTTGAGCTGTATGGAGAAACTCAACCACACTGCAAAGGCCCAGGTTACGGAGTTCATTCTCATGGGACTCACCAACAGGCCAGGCTTCAAGGCACCACTCTTTGGAATATTTTTAATCATATACTTGGTAACACTGATGGGCAATTTGGGCATGATTATTCTGACTCATTTAGACTCTAAGCTACATACCCCTATGTACTTTTTCCTGAGACATTTATCAATCACTGATCTTGGTTACTCTACAGTTATTGGTCCAAAAATGATGGTAAATTTTATTATGAAGCAGAATACCATTTCCTACACAGCATGTGCTGTGCAGCTGACTTTCTTTGAGATTTTCATTATCACTGAACTGTTTATCCTCTCAGCCATGGCCTATGATCGTTATGTAGCCATTTGCAAACCTCTTCTCTACGTGATCATCATGTCAGAAAAAGTGCGTTGGGGGCTGGTTCTGGTACCCTATCTCTACAGCATCTCTGTGTCACTACTTCTCACAGTTAAGCTATTTACACTGTCCTTTTGTGGTTCTAATATCATCAGGTATTTTTACTGTGACTGTGTCCCTCTGATATCTCTGCTCTGTTCTGACACACATGAATTAGAACTGATTATATTAATTTTTTCAGGCTGCAATTTACTCTCCTCCCTCTTGATTGTTCTCATATCTTACACGTTCATTTTTGTGACAATTCTCAGGATGAAGTCAAAGGAGGGGAGGGCCAAAGCTTTCTCCACTTGCAGCTCTCACCTGACAGTAGTGGTTGTGTTCTATGGAACACTGCTATTTATTTACCTACAACCCAAATCCAGCCATACTTTTGATATCGATAAAATGGCCTCTGTGTTTTATACACTAGTCATTCCCATGCTCAACCCATTGATCTACAGCCTAAGAAACAAGGAAGTGAAAGAGGCCCTTAAAAGAACTTTTACTCATGAATTCAGAATCTCCACTTAAATATCTCAATATTAAGTAGTACAGCTTTCATACAGTGTCAGACCACAAGGCCCACAGGATTTTCAAACAGTGAAAACGTGTAGCAAGCTTGTCTCTCATCCTTCATAAAAAATTCCCTCTATTTAAACATCTGTTTCCTCTTTTTTTTAAATTTTTTATTTAACTTTTATTAATTACACTTTATTCCTTTTGTATCCCCCCATAGGCCCCTCCCTCCTCCCCTCCCAGTCCCCCCTCCCCCCCTTTCTGCATGCATGCCTCTCCCCAAGTCCACTGATAGGGGAGGTCCTCCTCTCCTTTCTGATCTTTTTTTGTTGTTGTTGTTCTTCTCAATGCAGTTTATTCAGGAACCTTGAACAATCTTCTGACTCTGGGGAAAGCCAGCCCACAGCTTAAAATAGCCTCTGGGTAGCCAACCCCAGCGTGCCTTGTGGGCAATGCAGATAGGTCCACATACACGGAAGCAAGCCAGATCCTCAGTCTTAGCCAAATATGGAATTGTTTGTGACAGAGAGCACTCACCATTGGGAAGGTGGAAGGCGGAAACCAGCTCCATCTTTAAGGCGCGGCATTATGCAGCTCTCTACAGTCCCCCCTTTTTGTTTTAGACGCATCAGGCAAGAGTAGAGGTCTGATCTCTGATATTAGAAATAAATTGGGACTTTGTACCAATGTTCATTTAGGTGTCATCCACCCAAAGAGCATCAGACCCGTCCGATACCTTTTTCTCAGAGGCGGGACCTGGGGCATCAACCCGCTTGCAATCAGACATGCTCTTCTCTGGGTCGAAAGCAGCTGACCCTGAGTGCAGTGCTTAGCCTCGCATCCTGAGCATAACATTTTAGCTTTTTATGGTAGCCAACCATGCTTGGGGAGACTGTCCTGCTTCAATGGCTGTAAAGGCCTGAATGATCATGGCTGCATTATGCTGTTGTGAGACTCTAATCTTGCATATACACCACAGGCAAACCAAGGAGACCAACACCAGAAGGCTTGCTAACGCTCCCATGCCCACCCATTCCTTCAGATGATTCATGGTTGCAGCAATCCATGATGATAATCCTGTGGCTAGTCCTGCGTCCACTCTGGTAGAATTTGCCGTAACAATGGCCACTCTCAGCTGCTCCATCATAGCATCGAATTCTTCAGTCCAATTACATAAAATATAGCTATACAATTGTTTAGACAGATTTGCAACACGGGAAAAATTCTCATATTGTATGCTAGTGACACAAAGTCCAGCATACTTCCATTGACAGCCAAGTTGAGCGATTTGCCATAGGGTATCAATTTGCTCTGGGGAGTGGCATGCATGCAGAAAGGAGAGGGAGGGTGGGATCGGGAGGGGAGGAGGGAGGGACTTATGGGGGGATGCAGAATGAATAAAGTGTAATTGATGAAAAATTAAAAAAAAGAAAAAAAAAGAAAAGATAATTTAAGAACCTTAAATGACTTTCAAAAGTGGAGGAAAACATGGAGTTAGTCAATTTACATGGAGCATGTCTCGCCCCTGGGGGTGGTCTCCTGAACCTACTCAGACCTCGGACACCACCACTGCTAATTCTAGAACTGATGCAGGATGTTCCAACGAGGGGGTTAAGGCTTCTCATAATATTTCCTGTAAGTCCACACCTGTTTGTTTATAACCCCCATTTTTATTCATTGTTAGCCAGATAGAGCCAAGTAATTGTGGTAATGATACTTGCTTTTTTGCCCAATGCCGGAATGCTAGTGAATTTAGGTATGCCCTGGTTACTCGCATGCCTCCCTGGGTGCCTGTGCCCGTCGATGCCCCTCACGCTATGACTCTCTTCAGACAGAAAATGGATCTTGGAATTACAGCCGCCATTGTTACTGCCATCTCATTGGCGGCTGTTGGAGCTACCACCGCGGCATTAGCCATGAGTCATACTGGGCAGACTGCTCAGACCCTAAATAATCTTTTAGCCAATGTAGCTCATGCTTTAGATGTACAAAAAGGAATCAATGCTCAACTAAAAGGAGACTTGATGGTGTTCAATCTGTTTCTTTTCTAACTCCAGAGAATAAAAACAAATACACTAACAAAATAAAATCCTCAAATGATATGCAAAATCGCATTGGAAACTGTAGTTTATAAATATGGAAAAAAAACTGCTTTTGTTTAAACATACTCTCTAAAGATGAAAAATAATTAATTAAAATAAACCAATATAAACTACAGAATTTGTAATCTACATTATACAGAAGACTCTGGATATTAAAATTAAACAAGATGACACCATGAAGAATATACCAACTAAACTGGATCAAAGAAAATATATATGCAATTACAACAAAAAATCAATTAAAAAAATCTAAAGGTCAAAGAAAGGAATAGACCTTATAATGAATTCGATGTAACATAATATAATAAATTGTACATCCAGAAAAAGTGTTTTTCAATGAGACACCATGGAGACTAATCATGAGAAGTTTTGGGGTTCTAGTCTAATAATGCAATTTTTTATTAATTACAATTTATTCACTTTGTATCCCAACAGTAGCCCCCTTCCCTCATCTCCTCCCAATCCCTCTCTCCCACCCTTTTCTCCTCCCATGCCCCTCTCCAAGTCCACTGATAGGAGAGGTCCTCCTCCCCTTCCATCTGATCCTGTTTTATCAGGTCTCATCAGGACTGGCTGCATTGTCCTCCTCTGTGGCCTGGCAAGACTGCACCCCCTCAGGGGGTGGTGATTAAAGAGCCAGCCACTTAGTTCATGTCAGAGACAGTCCCTGTTCCCCTTAGTAGGGAACCCATTTGGAGACTGAGCTGACATGGGTTACATATGTGCAGGGGTTCTAAGTTATCTCCATGAATTGTTCTTGGCTGGAGTATCAGTCTCAGAAAATAACCTTGTGTCCAGAATTTTTGGTTCTGTTGTTCTCCTTGTAAAGCTCCTGTCCCCTCCAGGTCTTTCTATCTCCTTCTTCTTTAATAAGATTTCCTGCACTCTGTCCAAAGTTTGGCTATGAGTCTTAGCATCTGCTTCGATACCCTGCTGTCCACGTATTCCTGCACATTTATTTTTAAAAATACATATTAGTGATTACAAGGTGACGAGAACTCTTACTGCAGGAGCAACTGTGTGACCACCCAGGTGTATTGTTTCCATTGAAAGGTTACGTAAAATGTCACAGATTCTGAAACACTGTGGTTCCTTCATATTTCCAAAACTCATGAGCTTGCTAACCCCTATGTAGCATCATAGACAGGCTCAGCTCTTATCTCACAGTTTCTTTATTCAAATACTGATGTATTTTATTCCTTGATGCATGTTTTCAAAGATGTCTACTTTTCTGTGGGAAATAGGAAGTCATTTATGCATTAAGCTGCTCAGCACAAATGTTTAGGCAAAGACAACCCTGTAAGACTTTAGCCTAAGTATTGATATGGTTCGTTTCTTAATTCAATAAAATGGATTTGAAATAAAAATGGAATTTTCAAATGTTTGTTTTTTATTATTGTTGAATCAAGTTTTAATATTTTTTTTAAAACTTCTACCACAGATGTCTACAAGGAATAAAATCAAAGTGTTTCATGGATGGTTTATGCTAGGATAAAGATTCACAATATTTAAAATAGTGTTAATTCTGAACAAAAATCAAAGGACTCACAAATACACTAAAACTTCTGTAGATGGAGCTGACAATTGAAAGGAGGCACGGATGGCCAGAAATAGATATTCCAAAATCCATGTAATATAAGGGACCCATGGGCTGTCTAGGAGGTAGAAATATCCAAATCATGCCTAACATGCTTTTATATGTATACTTGCATGCATCTGTTTCAGTGCGCCTGGAATAAAACAAGTTCACTGAATTACACGTAAGTATACTTAAAATAACATTAAGCTATAAATTAAAATATATTCATGGAATGAAATAGTACTCAGAATTACAACAAAATGTACGAGCTACACATTCAGCAATATAAACAACAATAGCACTAAATAAGCACCATGATATTTTGATTAATTTGTAAAAAATTAAATAAACTCGTTCTTCCTTGCAGTATCATATAGCTGAATTTATCATGAAGAAACACTGGGAGTAATTTTAGGGTCATATAATATTATTTTTTGAAAAATGTTTTTCAAATGCTATCAGTGTACACTAGGCATTTTTGTATATGCTTTCTAATTTTTTAAAGTATTTTCTTCATTTCTTTGATAATTTTGGACTTTTTAAAAGTCATCTTTGCCCTCTCTCTTTAACATATGTGCAAGGGTTCTAGGTTATCTCCATGCATGGTCTTCAGTTGGAGTGTTGAACATTTTTTTAAGTGTTTCTCTATCATTCAATATTCCTCTGTTGAGAACTCTCTGTTTAGCTCTGTACCACATTTTTAAACTGGATTACTTGGTTTCTTGGTGTTTAACTTCTTGAGTTCCTTATATATTCTGGATATTAGCCCTCTGTGAGATGTAGGGTTGGTGGAGCTCCTTTCCCAGTCTGTGGGCTGTTGTTTTATTCTCATGACAGTGTCCTTTGCATTGCAGAAGCTTTTCAGTTTCATGAGCTCCCATTTATTATTTGTTGATCTTAGAGCCTGTGCTGTTGGTTTTTTTGCTGATGATGGTAGTGTGTGTGTGTGTTTCCCTTCCTTTGTTATTGCTGAAGTGGCATGGTTTACTCCCTGTGTTTTTCTGGGTGTATTTGGCCTCCTTGGGTTGGAGTTTTTGGTTGTTGTTTCGTTTTATTTTTCTAGTATCTTCTTTAGGGTTAGATTTGTGAATAGGTACTGTTTAAATTTGTTTTTGTTATGGAATATCTTGTTTTCTGGCTCTATGATGATTAAAATTATTGCTGGGTATAGTAGTTGGGGCTGATATCTGTGGTCTCTTAGTGTCTGTAAGATATCTCTCTGGGCTCTTCTGTCTTTTTGAGTTTCTGGTGGGAATTCAGGTGTAATTCTGAAAGGTCTGCTTTTATATGTGACTTGGCCTTTTTCTCTTGTAGTTTTTATTTATCTTTCTTTGTTCTGCACATTTATTGTTTTCATTATTTTGTTGTGGGAGAATTTTCCTTTCTGTTCTAGTCTATTTCATGTTGTGTAAACCTATAGAATGTTAATATGCATCTGGTTTTATTTTATTATTATTATTATTATTATTATTTGGTTTTTGTTTTGTTTAGTTTTTTAGGTTGGGGAAGTTTTCTTCTGTGATTTTCTTGAAAATATTTTCCTTGGTAAGATGATCAGTCCTCACTCAGAAAGGCAAACAGATGGAATTGGAAGAGGGAGACAACAGGGAACAGGACAGCAGCCTACCACAGAGGACCTCTGAAAGACTCTACCCAGCAGGGTATCAAAGCAGATGCTAAGACTCATAGCCAAACTTTGGGCAGAGTGCAGAGAATCTTTTTTTTTTAAATTCTTTATTAATTTCACTTTATTAACTTTGTATCCCCCCAGTGGTTCCCTTCCTCCACCCTCTGCATGCATGCCCCTCCCCAAGTCCACTGAGAGGGGAGGTCTTCTTTTCCTTCCTTCTGATCCTAGTCAATTAGGTCTCATCAGGAGTGGCTGCATTGTTTTCTTCTGTGGTCTGGTAATGCTGCTTCCCCCTCAGAGGTAGGTAATTAGTGAGCAGGCCAATCAGTTCATTTCAGAGACAGTCCCTATTCCTATTACAATGGAACCCACTTGGATACTGAACTGTCATGGGCTACATCTGTGCAGGGGTCTTAGGTTATCTCCATGCATGGTCCTTGGTTGGAGTATCAGTCTCAGGAAAGATCCCTATGCTCAGATTATTTGGTTCTGTTGCTCTCCTTGTGGAGTTCCTGTCCTCTCTAGATCTTACTGTTTCCCACTTCTTTCCTAAGATTCCCTGCACTCTGCCCAAAGGTTGCCCTTAAGTCTCAGCATCTGCATTGATAGTCTGCAGGGCAGAGCCTTTCAGAGGTCCTCTGTGTCAGGCTCCTGACTTGTTCCCTCTTTTCTCCTTCTTCTGATGTTCTTCCTCTTTGCCTTTCTGAATGGGCATTGAGCATTTTAGCAAGTAGCCCTGGACATCCTAACATAAGTGAAATTCAAGAAGATGACCTTACATCTATGCTTATGAAGAGGTTAATGGAGGAAGCAAATAAAATGTGTAAAGAATTAGGGGAAGATATAATAAAACAGATTATGGCCATCCATAAATAAATACAGGAAGATGCAGCCAAACAATTTGTGGCTTTTAGAGAGAAAATGATTAAATCACTGAACGAAATAAAAGAAACATGGGACTGTTCAAAGAAACAGGTGAAGGAATTGAAGGAAAACCAGGAAAATACAGTCAGACAGGTGAAGAAAATCAACAAAATGGTTCAAGATCTGAAGATAGAATTGGAAAAATTAAAGAAAACACAAATGGAGGAAATCATGGAGAGGGAGAGCCTAGGAAACAAAACAGGAACTACAGAGGTAACATAACCAACAGACTACAAGAGATAGAAGAAAGAATCTCAGGTGTGGAAGATACAATGGAAGAAATCAATGTATCTGTCAAAGAAAATAATAAATCTAAAAAACTCCTGACACAAACCATCCAAGAAATCCAAGACAACATAAAAATACAAAACCTGAGAATAATAGGAGTAGAGGAAAAAGAAGATTCCCTCCTCCAAGGCCCAGAAAATATTTTCAACAAAATCATTGAAAAAAATTTTTCCAACTTAAAGGGGAGGCCTATAAGAATACAAGAGAATCTTATGAAAGAAGGGGGAGATAGTAAGACCTAGAGGGGACAGGAGCTCCACAAAATAATCTGGGCAAAGGTTTTTTTTTTTTTTTTCTGAGACTGATACTCCAACCAAGGAGGTAACCTAGAGCCCCTGCACAGATGGAGCACATGGGCAGCTCAGTCTCTAAGTGTGAACCCTAGTAAGGGGAACAGGGGCTGTATCTGACATGAACTCAGTGGCTGGCTCTTTGATCACCTCCTCCTGAAAGAGGAGCAGCTTTACAAGGCCACAGAGGAAGACAATGTAGCCAGTCCTGATGAGACCTAATAAGTTAGAATCATATGGAAGGGAGCAGGACCTCATCTACCAGTGGACTTGGAGAGGGGCATGGGAGGAAATGAGAAAAGGAGGATGGGATTGGGAGGGAATGAAGGAGGGGGCTACCACTGGGATACAAGGTATTTAAACTGTAATTAATAAAATAAATAAATAAATTTAAAAAAGAAAATATTTTCTGGGCCTTGAGGCTGGGAGTCTTCTTCTATTTCTATTATTCTTAATTTTGATCTTTGTATATTGTCCCATATTTCTTGGATGTTTTGTGTCAGGAACTTTTTAGAGTTAATTTTTTTTTGACTGATGATATATCGATTTCTTCAGTTGTATCCTCTACAACTGAGATTCTGTCTTCCATCCCTTATATTCTCATGGTGATGCTTGTATCCGTAATTCCTATTCTTTTCCCTAGGTTTTTCAATTCCAGGATTGCCACAGATTGTGTTTACTTTATTGCTTCTGCTTCCATTTTTAAGTCTTTATTAGTTTTATTCATTTTCTTCTCCCATTTGATTGTATTTTCCTGTATTTTTTAAAGGAATTTATTTAATTCCTTCATTTGTTTGCTTCTACTTTCCTGTATTTCTGTGAGGGATTTTTCTCTTTTAAGTCCTCTATCATTTTCATAACCTCAGATTTAAGATCCTGTTTTTGTGTTTTAGGTGTCATAGTATCTCTGGTAATGTCATGTGTTGTTTTTGTGGTTTTGTTTGTTTGTTTGTTTGTTTTCTTGATGTTTTTTGTTTTTGTTTTTGCTTGTGTTTCCATGCTGGCCTCTAATTATGATCAGTCAGTTCAGGAGTAGACAATGAGGGCTCTAAGAGGAACATTGCTCCGAACCCCCACAGGACTCCTCATGACAGTGGACAAAGGGAGTCAGAGCCTGTACAGCTCACCTCTGCTGGGTCATCTGACTGTGTCCCAGGTGGGCCAGGCAGCTCAGAAGCAGGTGGGGCATCCTACAAGCTGAATGTTGCTCTAGCCCTATTAGGAGTCCTCAGGATGTTGATCAGTGGGGATGGGACCTGTGAACATCTCTGCAATGATTTTTTGTTACTTTAAAAAACGGTAATGGAAGCCAGTCATGATGGTATGCATCATGAATTTCAGCACTGGTGAAACAGTGGCCCTTGGACATCAATGAGTTCAAGACGACTGTGCAGACAGTTGCATACCAGCAGGGGCCATCTCAGCAATAATAGAACATTAAAAATGAAAAATGAAATAAAATGGCATAGGCAGTGTCTCATTTTGGTTTTAGCTTTTATTTATAGGTAAGTATGAAAATTAAACTATTCCTTATACTTGGTAATTCCATTATCAAACATGAGGTTTCTTTGGAAATTTAATATATTTCAATCAAAACATGTTTTTATGTCTAAATGATTTATTTAGAATAATTGACAGGAGATTAAAAATTAAGATAATAGATGAATACATGTTGTATGATTTCTTTGCTTGCTTTTATGCTAGATTCACTCATAGAAAAGAATGCTTATGGTTTACAAGATTAATTTTATCTGTAATATCAAGAAAAAATATTACATGATACTTTCCACAACCTGTCCAGAGCATGTTTTACATCTTTGTTCCTTAGGCTATAGATCAAGGGATTCAACATGGGGATAATCAGAGTATAAAATACAGAAGCCATCTTATCAGTGTCAAAGGAGTGGCTTGACTTGGGCTGCACATACATAAATATCAAAGTCCCATAGAAGACAGCCACCACTGTCAGGTGGGACCCACAGGTAGACAAAGCTTTCTTCCTGCCTTCAGCTGAATTCATCTTAAAAATGGCTATAAGAATGAGTAGATAAGAAAATAGGAGAACCACTAGAGATGAAACCAAATTAAACCCTGCTGAAATCAAAATTATAATTTCAATTTCATGTGTATTTGAGCAGAGCAATGATATTAAAGGAAGACTGTCACAGAAATGGCTAATAATTTTGTAGCCACAAAAGGGCAAAGCAAAAATTTTTATAGTGATGAGAAGAGAAATAATGACACTATAGAAATAAGGAACTGCCACTAGCATCCAACATACCCTATGTGACATGATGACAGTGTAGAACAGAGGCTTACAGATGGCCACATAGCGGTCATAGGACATTGCAGACAGAATAAAGAGTTCAGAAATGATGAACATAAGAAAGAAAGTTAGCTGTGCTGCACAAAGATGATAAATGATTTTATTTTGATCAACAACAAAATTTACTAGCATTTTGGGTCCCACAGCTGTGGAATAACCAAGATCAGTGATAGCCAGGTGTCTGAGAAAGAAGTACATGGGTGTTTGCAGCTTGGAGTCCACCATGGTGAGGATGATCAGGCCCAAGTTGCCCACCAGTGAGACCAGATAGATGATGAGGAACAGTCCAAACAATGGAGCCTGAAGCTCAGCACGGTCAGTGATGCCCATCAGGATGAACTCAGTCACCACTGTGAGGTTGTCTTTCTCCATCTGGGCTTATAGCCAATGTTCTGGATTGCTACATCAGCCGACCCAATCACATTTCTGCATTATCACCTGGGAGAATTTTAATATGCAAATAAAATTTAATTAGGTACCTCTGAATTTCCCAGCTACCTTATTTGCAAATGAAAATATCTTTACTAATAAAACTTGTTTAAAATTAAAGAGAGACAGAGATAGATTAAGTGTTATCAGTTTAGATTTATTTTAATACAGTAGTTCTAACCTAGGGCATAATTGCATGATCTTTTTCAGAAGTGATAAAAGGTTATAAATGGAAAATGATATTTTAAAGATGAATCAATGTTATAAATTTCATAGTTTCATATATAATTATCCTTGTGCTATTTTTTATATTTCTGTTACTTATTTTTATAAAACCAATAAAACTTTTGTTTTATGGTGGTCTTACAAATTACTTTAAATAATATGATAATTAATTTAATGTTTTAAATTTGGAGGAGGGGCATAGGAGAATAAGAGGGAGGGAGAGTGGGATTGGGATGGGAGGGGTGAGGGCTACAGATGGGATACAAGGTGAATAAACTGTAATTAGTAAAAATAAAATTAAACTAAAAATTAAAATTGCAAATCTCAAATTTTACAGTACATAGAAACTATCATTAAAAGCAGAGCTCCGTGAAATCTTTATTCCAATTAAGTCCTGTTTAAGGGTTTCTCTTGTCCTCTTTTTGCCCCTGAGGGTACCAGGCATGCACATGGTGCGGCCAATACATGCAGCCAATTAATTATTTATACATTATACATAAATTATAAATATGAAAATAGATTATAGGATCAGAGTAAATATCTGAATGGATATAAAGAGTATAAATGTGGAAATAAAAGTTATATTTTTTAATAATTTTATTTTGAATGGATATAAAGAGTATAAATGTGGAAATAAAAGTTATATTTTTTAATAATTTTATTTTGACTATAAAATTTAGAGTAATTCTAAATGTACACATACATAATGTATGTATACTGTTTATATAGCAATGATATCAGAGCTTTATCTTAACAAAGGGTTATTTTGGCAAAAATGCTGATTTCTAAAGCTCATAATTCTTATGAATATATAAACAACTTGTCATTGAAGGGTCTCTCAGAGGATGGTAAATTTTAACTACAAACTAGTCTCCTATTTTAAATATAAATAGTGAGTGCCAACACCGGATGTAAACTGAATGACTTTTTTTAAAGTTTTGAATCAAAAAAGAAGACAAATTTAAAAAATAAAGAGACAAAACAAGCAATACACAGAAATAATTATTGTTAAATACAAAGGATAGGAAAAGGCTCTAAGTGAACTGTGAGGAAAATAAAAGCATTGCCCTCATTGCACTAAACCCAGCTCAAGATGACTTGTAAGGACATTGATCAAATATGGCTTATGATGTCGAGACCTACTTAACTCTTACCAGCCTCCAGACACACATCTTCCTCCTAGCAGAAGTACAAAAATGCAAATCAGAATAAATTATCTAATAGCTATAGTAAATATCATAAAGCATACACTTATTTTGTCTTTTTCTACAATCATTAAATATTATGAAGCATATTGAATGTTGTCAATAAAAATCTTCTCTATATATGATAATGAAAATAACATCCCTTTAAAATTCCATGAAAATAAAATTAATTTTGTCATAATGTCTTTTTTAACTTGTTATTAGTATTTTTCATGTTTTTATAAAAGTGCTTATGGTGGCATAAAAATTCTACAAACTATTTTAGGTCCCTGCTGAAGTTCAAAAATCATCAGAAATATTTAGTATAGTAAAGTATAAGACTATAATCTTAATTTAAAAGAGTCAGTAAGTGTTAAACGTAAACTTAGTTATCTATTTATTATATTATTAATAATTTTAAGGTTATTCTTGGAGTCTTGAGATTCCACTCAGAATGAAAGGGCATTGTGGATGCTGCATCTCTGGCATATATATAAGAACCTCAATACCTTTATTACACTAATTATACTTTTTTGATGAAATGAGAATTCCCATTTTATTTTTAAATATACAGTGGGAAGAAATGCATTTGAATATATATTTAAATAATAATTTAAGTCTGGTGTGTTTTTCAAAAGATCAAAATGAAAATCTAAAGAAATGAAATGTCTACATATTTGGTCTTTCAAGAGAGCTTGACTGTCTGCAGTTAAGATTATTAACAAAGTCCTTTTCAGATGTGCTTCTTTTGATGTTTCTTTTCTGTCAGATATAAAATTGATAATATAAAACATAATAATTTATTGTAATACCATGATAACTTTTAAAAGATTTTATGGGCATGTAGCTTCTTAACCCACAGCTTGTCATTAAAAATGTAGCAAACTACAGAGAGCTGCTTGTGTTGCAGGTATTACAGAGTGATAAAAATCAACGCACACACCAGGGAAAGAATCATGAATGTATCTAGAATAAGGCCTCATAGAAATATCCAGTTTCTTACCTACAAAGACATTCATGAAGTTTCTTTTCGGCTCTGGCATGTCATGTCATACTTACAGTGATTTACTAATTTATATACTTTAATCTCTGGAGACTTGACACTTATTAAGGAAATGACGTGCAATTAGTTGCTTATCCCGAAAGTATTTGAGAGTTTGGCAATGCTTAAATTCTATTCACTAATTGTCAGTCGGGAACATTAATTACAGGTGAAACAGTTAAGGACTTTTAACAGATAGGATTCAAACTGCTTCTTTCCCATGTGTCTCTGTATCTCTCTGATTCTCTGCCTCTATGTTCACGTCTCTGTGTGTATGTATGGAGACTAAGAAATCACCCAGCATGCCTGTGAAGTACCAGTGGGTCCAGGCTTTCACTGAAGGCCTAACAATCATGATAACCACACTTTAATGGCAGAGGTTCTACTGTAACTATATATGTGTGTGTGTGTGTGTGTGTGTATGTTAGTATATATATTCATATACATGATACATACATGTATTTATGTATTTATTAGTATATATTCATAAATAATTATATAAAAAGACTTACATTATTTTATTACAAAGATTATATATATGATTTTATATGTATGATTATTTTTAACTCTTTTGAAATTAAAATAGAGCTATATAATTTCCACCTCCTTTTCTACCTCCAGTTTTCTTATAAACCCATCCTTTGTTCTCTTTCAAACACATAGAAAATTTTAACTGCTTTTACATGTACACACACATTCAGAAACACTAATATCACACACATATACACATACATAAATATATTACTGTCAGTGTGTGAGTGTGTATGTGTGTGTGTGTGCATGTGTGTGTGTGTGTAAATACAACCTACCTAACCCATATTGTGTTACTTGTATGCATGTGATTTAAACTGGCCACTTGCTATTAGATAACCATCTTGGGAGGTCTTTTGTGTGAAGACTGTATCTTCTACTCTCAACATTGCTTAGTTGCCAGTAACTCTCTGTCTATGGTTGAGGCCACAATACATCTCCCCATGCCTAGTTGTTCTTTACAGGCATCCATAAATCCACATATTCAAGCACTAATATCTTCTAACAAGCCTGAACACAAAGAAATAATATTTAGTGACTGTTGAGATATTCTTTATGCCAGTCAATTTTTTTTACATAAGATTAGCAATTATGAGTCAAATTATTACTAAACTAAGAACTACATCTACTTCCTTTATCCATGTTTTTATTCCAAATAAAAGCAGTATAAGGTCATAATTCTGTCTCTTGAAAAACAGCCATCCCATGAATGAATGGAAATACAATAACTTCTTCAACAGTTGCAAAGGAAGGCCTTAAGCAATGTGTCCTCCATTAATATTCCATAGGAAAGACAATACAGTGAACTAAACTTGAATTCTGAGAGATTTTATACTGCTCATTTCATCTTTGCAAGTCTATAGAAGCAAAGACAGACAGAGAGAGAGAAAGAGAGAGAGAGAGAGAGAGAGAGAGAGAGAGAGAGAGAGAGAGAGAGAGAGAGAGTTTAGGCTTGGAGCCATGAAGTTGGTTTGGCCTAACTGCCTTGAGAAGCATGAATCATGGGTTTTTCAGGTTACAGTGCATGGCTGCTGGGGCACAATGTGCCTTCTGGTTCCTGAAAGACCAATGTACTCCCTCAGGCAGTGAACTATTTGGGCCATTTTGTATTTATCTGGAACTCATAGCCAAATTTTGGGCAGAGTTCAGGAAACTTCATAGAAGAAGAGGGAGATAGAAAGACCCGGAGGAGACAGGAACTCCACAAGGAGAGCTAAAAATCCTGGGCTCAGGGGTGTCTACAGAGACTGATACCCCAAACATGGTCCTTGTTTGGAGCAGCAATGGAACTAGCTAAACACAAGTAGTCTATTGAGTCCTTTGTGCATTTGCCAAAGAGTGGTAAATCTGGGTTAGGTATGGTCTTACGTTATTTTTACAGAGAGATAGTAATAAAAATGACGTAGTAATAGCTCCAAAACAGGCAAGTAGGCATGGAACAAAATTGAAGGCCCAAACATGAATATATGCAACTTCAGCCATTTACTGTTTGACAAGGATAACAAGAACAACAACACAAAGCTGGAGAAAAGAAAGTATCTTCAACATAATGGTGCTCAGGAAAAATAGATAGCCATATGCAGAAATATACTCATATCTATGTTCTTACACAAATACTAACTCCAAATAGATCAAATACAAAAATGTGAAAATTGAGGCCCTGAAACTATCAGAAAAAAAACACAGTATATATCTGTCAGAAAGCACTTCCTGAATAGGACTTCATTTGTTCCAAAATTAAGACCAAAAATTGACAAGTGGTAATTTATGAACCTAAAAAGCTTCTGTACTGTGACAGGATATGAAGAAGCTCACGAAATAAGCAAACTCTTTATCACATATACATCTTACAGGATATTAACATCAAGATTATATAAAGAACTCGAGAAAACACCCAAACATTCAAAAGCCCTCTTGTTCAAAAATGGGTTTTGGGCTGAACAAAGCTAAGACTTTTATTATCAGTGGTCATTGAGTCTGAAGAGAGCCCCTTCTAACTAGACTGCATTTCTAATGGAGGGAGGAGAACACCAACCCACCCACAGAAACTTTGACCTAATTTCACCCTGCCCAAAAGACATGCAGGGATAAAGATAGGGCAGACATTGAAGGAATATCCAAAGACTGGCCCAGCCTGAGACACACCAAATAAGAGAGCCAACCCTTTACACTACTAAGAATGCTCTGCTCTGCTTGCAGCTAAGAGACTAAGATAGCTGTTCTCTGAAGGGCTATATCTAACAACGTATCAAAACAGATGCTGAGACTCACAGCCAAACTTTGGGTGAAGCCGCAAGAAGGCTTGGGAAAGAGTGGGTTAACAATACAAGAATCAAAAAAGAGACAAGAATGCCACAAGAAGACCAACAGAGCCAACTAACCTGGGCCAGAAGGACTGAAGCACCAACCATGTACTAGACGTAGTCCCTTTACACAGATAAAGACAATGGGTAGCTGGGCCAAAATGTGGGTCACCTAAAAAGGGGAGCAGGGGCTGTCTCCGACATGGAGTCTGTTGCCTGCATTTCAGTCACTTCCCCCTGATGGAGCTGCCTTGCCAGGCCACAGAGGAAGAAGAGCTCAGTCCTGATGCAATTTGATGTACTGGTATGGAGAGGTGTGGAGGAGTCCCTTTTCTGAAATGGAGGAGGATAGAAGAAAGAGGAAGAGAGGGTGGGACTGGGAAGTGAGGGGAAGGGGCTTACAATTGTGATGTTAAGTGAATAAATAAATAAATTTTAAAAATATATAAAAGAAGAAAAAATAACTAAAATATTTTAAAGTGTTCATCATGTCTAACAGTTACAGAAAATTTGATTGTGGCACTACATGGCAAGAAAACTCTACAAAGTGTAGAGGCCTTGTAGTGGATATTTACCTCTTGGTTTTACAACTATAGATCCAGGCATTCAACATTAGGATGCCAGGGTATAAATCAAAGAAGCAGCTTTATCATTGTACAGCACTGACTACAGGCTGCAGACACATAAATATCAAACTCCTATGGAAGACAATCAAACTGGAGGAGGGATCCACTTGTGGAGAGTTTTTACATTCCACAGTTAAGTAAGTAACAATTTTTGTACTATGTTTTCATTTTAAATATTAAGGGTAGAAATAGTTATCCTGGCTTCTCTTGTCTTTAGCATATTTTCATCATCTAAGATTTCTATCAGAATTTTAGATTATCTCATGTGATTTTGTACTTACATATTTTTATATTTTACAATATTAGATATTAGAGCACTAGAGATAAAATGTACAATGAAGGTACCATATTTTTAGCTTAAACTACTTTATTGGAAAGGACCTCTCAGCTATATGGCATGATATATAGAAATAAAATCCACATAAAATTTTATATCCCAGACATATGAATACATAGAGTAGGAATAAGTCCTATGAAAATAATAAATTTGAATTCAAAATTGAACAATGGTCTTCTTTATACCTGTACTTAGCCTGTGACCATCCCACAAGACAATGTTACCCAGCTAAAGTAGTATTACTTATACTACATATTAGCTATCATGTATTTTTTACTCTATATTATAATTTTACTATTTAAATAATATATTCAACCACAGTTCCCATTTTCTATGCAAGGCCTGCTTCATCTCTTTTCTCAAACTGTAGATCATGGGATTCAGTATGTTCTGTACAGAACAAAGAAGAAATTTGATCAGTTTCAAAGGAGTGAGTGCATTTTGGTTGTTCATGTATAAAAAATATAATACCATAGAACACAACTATCAAACTATCACTGTTAGATGAGAAGACCTTGTCCCTGCCTTATAAAGAGTCCATCCTGAGAGTGAACACCAGGATCAGGATGCAGGACATGGAGACTACCAGAAGAGAAGAAATCAAATTAAAAGTTGCAAAGATTAAAATTACCATCGTAATTTCATGTGTGTCTGAACACAGCAGTGATATCAATGGCAGAATGTCACAGTAGAAATACCTGATGACATTAGGGCCACAAAACGATGAAATGAAAATCTTGATAATGGTCAGTAAGGATATGAATGTACTATAGGGGTAAGACATCGCCACTGGAACACGGCATAATCTGTGTGACATGGTGACTGCACAGTAGTGGAAGGAAGATGGCTACATAGTGATGACAGGCCATGGCTGACAGAACAAAAACTTCAATAGTGATAAGCACACTGAAGAAGGTCAGCTGGGTTGAGCACCAGTTATTGGAAATTGACTCTATGTGTGCCTAGCAATTTATTTTCTGCGATAACACCGTGAAAAGCAAACTCCTCACTTAAGATGGTGTCACTCTTATCTTTTTAATTTTTATTCCACACGAATCACTCAGCCTTAAGGATTGGAGTTTGATAAGTACATCCCAAAATATAAATTTATGGATCTTTGTAGCAACTCCTATATACTAAATACCTTACTTCTCTGATGTTGGTTGTGTGAGGCACTGATGTGTAGCTATAGCAGTAGTTCATTAGATATCATCTTCTCAATTTCTTTATCAGAAAAATGCAGGACAATAGTATTAGATTTTCTCCTAGGCAGGTGGCTTATGCAGTCTTGGGCTCTTGGCCAATCATTTGCTCAAAACTGGAGCAAAAACTTTCCTCAAAACCTCACAGATTATTTTCACAGTTATTGATTTCCACTCATAATATGACAGTAGTGTGCAATTGCTGAAGATACCAGTTATTTACGTCAAAGAACATGGAAAAAAATCAAACTATAAGTTTTACCTCTACTGATTACTGTATATGGTTCTGGTGCTGTAAAATATTCTGAATGCTACTGGGAAAGAAACATAACCATTATCATCACTAAAAATCAGACCTGCTTGCAAGCTTTAATGCCACAATTGTTGCATGAATGTTCTGTGAGTAACCAACCACTTTCTAAATGTATTTAAGGTCCATTCCATAAGATTAAAGTAATATTTGACAGTGCTAAGGTGGTCAAGAGATTGTGTTTCATAGGTTTATGCCTACAGTAACAATGGCAAAAGCTTAAGACAGGTTATTTATCCCAAGGAATAAACACATAAATCATGGACTACAAAAAGTACAAGGGCCAAGTCTATGCATGCATGTCCAAATTAGGTGAAAGCTATTCAATGGACAAAGACCAGTCTCTTCAACAAATGATGCTGTGAGCAAGATATAAATGAAGAATGAAGATGTGTCCTTCCTTCCCTGTACCATGTGCAGAATTAACTCTGAATTGCTGTTTCTGACTACATTTTTCAAAGCAGATTCTTGTTTTGATTTTTTAATTTTTTTGGTAATCTGTTTTATTTTTATTATGTTGCACACACATGTTTAGTACTTACATTAAAAAAAAAGACTTCTGTGGTGACCATTACCATCATTATACTTCCATTTTAAAATAAACCATCTATCTTTCTCAGGGCTAAGATCTCCTCATTTCAGATAACAGAAAATTTTGAATGTGTTCCCTGACAGCTCTCATCCTTTTCTTTGTCTCCATGAGCTACAAACCTAATAGGATTACTTAATGGGCAGTATCCTTATTTTTTCCAACAGCAGTTTATTAACTTTGTATCCCTGCTGTATCCCACTCCCTCATTCCCTCCCACTCCCATCCTCCCTCCCTCAACTCCTTCCTGCCCCTTTTCAAGTCCACTGATAGGGGAGGACCTCTTCACCTTTCATCTGACCCTGGTTTATCAGGTATCTTCAGGACTGGCTGCAAAGTCCTCCTCTGTGGCCTAGCAGGGCTGCTAGTCCCTTGGGGGAGGAGGGAGGCAAAGAGCTATTGAGTTCATGTCAGAAATAGTCCCTGTTCCCCTTACTAGGATACCCACTTGGATACTGTGCTACCATGGGCTATATCCAAGCAGAGGTTCTAGGTTATATCCTTACATGCTCCTTGCTCAAGTACACAACAAGGACATTTGCTCAACCATGTTTCTCCAATCAAAGCAGATTTTTAAAGCATCATAAGGTCCAGATTTCAGAAAGCACCCATGAGACATTTGATAATTATATGATTGGGACTTCTATTTTTGTGAAAGGAGAGTTATAATCTAGCACTGATCTTTATTAATTCTTCTCTACTGTATTTCAGATTTTTAAAACAAATTCATTGTACCTGTAAGATACATTAATAATATTCTAATGAAGTTGTGTTTTATAGGTTGATACCTACAGTGACAATGGCAAAATATTAAACAGGTTGCTTTAAAACAAATTATTTCCCATATGAAGACTAAGCTGCCATCAGCCACATATGTGCAAGGGCCCTAGGTGTAGACCATACATGCTCCTTAGTTGATGTCTCAGTTTCTGAAAGGCCCCATGAGACTGGGTTATTTGTCTCTGTTGGTCTTCTTGTGAGGTTCCTGTCCTCTCCAGCTCCTTCCATCTTCCTCCAACACTTCCAGAGGACCCCAGAGTTCTGCCCCATGCTTGGCTGCAAATTCCAGCATCTGTCTGAATCCCCAACTGGCTGGAGCTTTTAAAGGGACAGCCAAGTTAGGCTCCTGTCTGGAAGCATAGCGGAGTATCGCTAATAGTGTAAGGGCCTGGCACTCTAGCATGGGGTGAGTCTCAGGTTGGGCCAATTATTGGCTGGACATGTTTTTCAACTTTTGTTCCTTTTATGCTTGCACTTCTTGTAGTCAGGGTAATTTTTGGATCACAGGTTTTGTCAGTGTTGTTCCTGCCTCCCCCCAAACCCCCCATCCACTGGTCTTGCCTGGTAAGGAGGTGGTCACTTCAGTCTTCATGTCCCCTGTTAGGAGTCTCAGTTAGAGTCACACTCAAATCATCGCAGGAGCCGACCCTGTTGCAGGCCTCCAGCTTGACAAAGAAATACACCCCCATCAGCTCCCTTCTTTTTCCCAGCTCTCCTATCTCCCACCCATGTTCTTCCGATCTCATCACCTCCCTTGTTTCCCTCCCCATTCCACTTCCTGTCCAGTTCCCTCTCTTCACCCAGCTCTGCTATCTGTTCTTTCCCCTTCTGAGTGATGTTCTGGCACCTTCCCTTGGGCCCTCCTTGTTACTTAGCTTCTGTGGGTCTATGGATTGTAGTATGGTTATCCTGTACTGTTGCTAGTAGGACTGTCCAAAGGATCTCCAAAATATCCAGCTTATTGCTATTGTTCTGTGTTTAATTTTATTATAATTTTATTTTTGTATGTTTGATAATTATCTCTTAGAAGGCTATTCTTTTGTAATGAGAGACTGAAAGTGAGTGGATTTGGATGGGAGAAGGATGGGTAGGAATTGTGGGGAGCAAAGAGAGAGAGAAAAAAGCATACTAAGATATGTCGAATGAGAAAAGAATCTATTATAAGAAGGGAAAATAAGTAAAAAAATAAAAATAATAAAAGAAAGAAGCCTGGAAGACAGTTAATATTCTTCCTGTCTTTGCTTTGGATTTTTTCTTTTTTTCTAATTAATTTTTTTACAGTTCACTTTGTATACTAGCTGTATCTCCCTCCCTCATCCCTGCATAATCCCAACCTTCTTCCTTCTTCTCCTCCCTTGCCCCTCCCACAGCCCGTTGTTAGGGGAGGTCCTCCTCCCCTTCCATCTGACCCTAGTCTATCAGGTCTCATCAGGACTGGCTGCACTGTCTTCCTCTGTGGCCTGGAAAGGCTACTCCCCCCTCAGGGAAAGTGATCAAAGAGCCAGCCACTGAGTTCATGTCAGAGACAGTTCCCCTTACTAGGATATCTACTTAGAGACTGAGCTGCCATGGGCTACATCTGTGCAGGGCTTCTAGGTTATCTCCATGCATGGTCCTTGGTTAGAGTATCAGTCTCAGAAAAGCCCACTGTGTCTAGAGTTTTTGGCTCTGTTGCTCTCCTGATGGAGCTCCTGCCCCCTCCAAGTCTTGCTATGTTTACTCTAGATATGAATATATATGATTTATTCAGCTTCAGTTGAAAAAATAAACTATATATAGAAGTCCATTTCTAAGAGTTGAAAAACAAAGAGTGGCAATGCTAATGTTTTAAAGTCAATTGCTTAAAAATGTGCATTATGTTTCTTTTTCTGATTTTTTAATTAAATTTTTATTTTTTATACTAATTACAGTTTATTTACTTTGTATCTCAGCTATGCCACCTCTCTCATTCCCTCACAATCCCACCCTCCCTCCCTCATCCCCTCCCTGCCCATGTCTAAGTCCACTGATAGGGAAGGTCCTCCTCCCCTTCCATCTGACCCTTTCTTATCAGGTCTCATCAGGACTGGCTGAAAAGTCCTCCTCTGTGGCCTAGCAAGACTGCTCTTCCCTTGGTGTTCTTTTCTGATTTTGTTCCTATGTAAATCTAGATCTCTTCACTTAGAACTAGCAATTGATAACAACAATGAAAATGACCATGAACATGTTTGCATCTAATTTTATTAAGGAATGTGATTTAAATGTAAATTTAAAATTTTTATAAGGGCTCACAGAGACTGAAGCAGTAATCATGGAATCTGCATGGGTCTGCCTAGGTCTTTTGCATATATGCTGTGGTTGCTTAACTTGGGTTTTTGTGGGAAAATCTCAATGGGAGTGGGGATTTCTCAGACTCCTTTCCTGTTCTTGGGACCCTTTCTTCCTACAGGATGCCTCATCCAGCCTTGATGTGAGGGTTTATGCTGAGTCCCACATCTTTTCATGCCATGTTTGGCTAGTATCGCTGGGAGGCCTGCTCTTTCCTGGAGAGAAAAGGAGGAACAGTAAATCTGGGGAGAGAAGTGGTCTGGAGTAGGAGGAGAGGAGGGATGGGAAGCTGTGGTCAAGATGTATTGTATGAGAGAAGAATAAAGAAAAGAAAAAAGAAAAAAAGAAGGGCTGTTAGAGTGTTAATGAAAGTTCAACTCTTTCTTTCTGATTGTTTTTATTTTAATTCAAATATTATTACATTTCAAAAAAAGGATAGAGGGAGGAAATACACTCAACATATGAACTATCCAACTAAGAGGACATAGTGCACAGGCAGCTCTAGGTAAGAATAGAGGGAACCAGTGGGCACCTTTGTCTTTGAACTTGTAACAACAAAAACAAAAACAAAATTTCATTTTCACTGTACAAGCCGCTCAGTCTGTGGTAATTTTTTTGTGGACATCATCAATGGCATACATAACATGCATACTTCTTTGGGGTTTTGGGGGTTATTTTTAATGGTCTCTAACTATGTAGTTATGGTTGTCCTACATTCCTTGCATAACCAGGGCAGTCTCAAATTTACAGAGATAGGCCTACCTCTCCCTTGTTTGTGAAGACATTAAAGGTATGTGTCATCACACCTGGCCTTGTGCTAATTTTGTTATCCAATCACCATTAACAACAAATAACCAGACCCAAATTTTTAACTTCTCTGTTTCTCACAAACTTAAAAAGTATATATTACTGTGTAATACACAAATACAAGTGTTTATACTAAATATGCAAAAAGACAGATGGGCACGTTTTTACCAGTCACCTAACTTTTAATTCCCAATTTTTAAATACATTTTTATTCCTAGATATTAGGAATTAGAATTTATATATAGAGAGAGTGTGCATAATTACAGAGTGTTCGCAATTCAGTACATCAAAATATTACACATACATGGGTGTTTCCACAGTTACTAAAGATTTAGTCTATAGAGAAAAAATGTGTTTAACACATAAAATTTTGTAAGATTTTAAAATTGACACTGAATGTAAAAAGTACACAAATCTAAATTCAGTAATTAGAAAATAAATTTTCGAGTCAAAAAACATATTGTAATATTCACAAGACAAGACTTCATTTCACAATACTGTTTCATTCTTTTCCAATAGTTGTCTGCCTTACCCTCAGCTGAAACGGAACTTTAAATCAATAGTGAAAGAATGCTTTCTACATGGACCGCATGTGCAGGAAGTTTAAATGTGTGTGTTGTGGTATATGTGGGTGTAGATGAAAGTATGTGGGTATGGGTGCTGGAGCATGCAAGTGAGTGCACACATGCACACACATAAAGAGGACTTAACAGCGCACACAGTGTCTTACTCTATGGCATCCCGTCTATTGTCTTGAGCCAGTATTTTCCTGAACTGTAACTTCCGCTCTAACTAGACTAGTTAGGTACTAAACAGCAGCAATTCCCCTGTGTTACTTCTCAATGTTGAGTCATGACCAATGAAGCCATTACACAGTTTTTTTGTGTAAGTACTGGGGTCTTCCTACTTTTACTGCAAACATTCTTACACACTGAAACATCTCAGCTCACGTATGTTGTAGTTTAAAATCCACTTCATATTGTTCCTGGAGATAATAATTATTTCAATTCTATTTTTGAAGTAAAAGGAAATGAAACACGAAGACAGATGCTGGAATGATTATCACATTCCTTAAAAATTATTTGTTCTTGCTTTTTTGCCATAACACTAATTCTTAGTTTTTAAGTAACACTTTGCAATATGGAATCTTGGTAAAAGGTGAAGTCATTTGACATACATAATTCCATTGCTACCCACCTTAGATGCCATGAACTGGAATTCAATCCAATTCAATAATACAGGCTCAGACTGCAGCAAAGAAAACTCAGTGTGAACACAAATGATGGGAGGAGAGGGAGTTACCATCTATCCTGGGGATATGTGAGACCTTGTTTTCAAAGAAAGTATGTTTATGACTGTACTAATTCCTAGAGAGCAGTCTTGTTAAAGAACCAGTCCTGTGGCATCTTCCCAAAGGACACAAAGACTATTTATGGATCCTAGCATCTCTGTGCTGCAGAGTTTGAATCTCAAAGGTTTATAGAGCTGAATCAACTCATGGATGCAGCCATGCAAAGATTTTATCTAAGAACATAAAATCCAATATGTATTCCAGGTGGGTTAAAAATAGTTTTTATTATTGTATAAGGACTTTAAAATTGATATGTCTTAAAGCCAACCATCCCTTTTAATTTTTGAAGAGTATGAACAGCTGATAATCAAGTAGTAAAATATTCAAACTAGCAGTTTTGTTTTTCTGTTTTTGTGTTTTTTTGTTTGTTTGTTTGTTTTTTCAGAAAAGGCTTCAACAATTTTTATTAATACAGGGTGGAGTAATGCTCACCCATTCATACTTTTAAATTGAATTATCACTATGTCTCATGTATTAAATAACACATTCCTGACACAGTGCATTTTTCTTAGTGAAATGATTTGTCATTTTATTGTTTATATTATCTATAAAGAAAAATTTGTGTTCCACCATTATATTTATAAGAGAAAAGTAGATACACAGTGCTCCAAACAAATTACATCCTTTTCTCAAGAATGAAAATTTCTTTGCAAAAATATAAGTTAAATATAACTAAATTCCTAAAGGGGAATACATACCCATAATTCAAGTTTCTTTTTTTTTGAGTTTTTTATTAGTAGTATTTATTACAATTTATTCAAATTGTATCCCAGCTGTGGCTCCCTCCCTTGTCTCCTCCCAATCCCACCTTCCATGCCTCTTCTCTCTCTATGTCCCTTTCCTAATCCACTAATAGGGAATGTCCTCCTTCCCTTCTATTTGACCTTAGCCTGTCTAGTCTCATAAAGGCTGGCTGCATTGTCTTCCTCTGTAGCCTGGCAAAGCTTCATATCCCAGGGGGAGGTGATCAGAGAGCCTGCCACTGAATTCATGGCAGAAAAAGCTCCTGCTTCCTTACTAGGGAACTCACTTGGAGACTGAGTCTATGGGCTACATCTGAGCAGGGGTTTTTGGTTATCTCCATTCATTGTCCTTGGTTGGGGTATCATTCTCTTCACGGCCCCTATGTCCCAGTTTTTTGGCTTTGTTTGTCTCCTTTTAGAGCTCTTGTCCCCTCCAGGTCTTTCTGTCTTCCTCTTCTTTCAAAAAATTCCATGCATCTGCCCAAAGTTTGGCTATAATTCAAGTTTCTAAGAAGCTGAAGAAAAGAGAACATGGGAAACATAGTTACAGATAAGTCAGCATCACAAAGTAAGACTGTCTTATAAAAACATTAAAAATGTCTGATACCATATGTGAAAATAGATACAATGATTTAAAATACAAAATCAATTAAATACTGGGGCATATTTACAAAGACCATCTATCAGACAGTAAAGTGAATCTGTGTACATTTTAGTTAAGTGTCTGTTGAAAGGAAACTCTTTGGCGAGGTGTCATAATACTAGATTTCCACTTGAGGGGAGCATCAGCTAAAACAGTGAATTTAACTATTGGAATACCAGAACCCTAATTTACTATATAGAAGCCTGATTCATATTCAGTGGTAGCATTTCTAGCAAGCAAAATGCTTCCTAAAAATTACACCTAGTTCATTTACCTCGTGTGGAAAATTCAAAATAAACTTCTTCTCTGCCTTCCTCCACTATGTTTGAAAGAAAGGCTCTAAGTGACCTTAGTCCATCACCCTGCTTCTACATCTTCATGAGTCCTGGGGTTACAGAGTTGCACCACCACACTCGCTTTTCCTGTTCTTTTGAGGTATTATCTTGCTATGTGACAGAAACTGAGCTGGAAACTGACTTATAAATCACCATCCCCCTGTCTCCCAATTTTAGGAGATTAGTAGATCCAACCATCAAACTTGCAACATTTTTTTTTATACTAAGGTAGGTTTTCTAAACTCAAAATATTGGTTGTCAGTGGTGGATATTGGATGAACAGCATACCAAACTTTGTTTTAAATTAAAGACAGAAATGTCTTGTGGTGAATAGCTTAATATTATACCCCTATATAATTCATAGTATCTCAAATACCTATAACACAAACACCATTAATATTTGATTCACTAAATAAGTAATAAATATTTTAATTAATTTTTATTTTTATATTAATTACAGTTTATTCACTTTGTATCCCAGCTATAGTCCCCTCTCTCCTCTCCTCCCAACCCTACTCTCCCTCTTCATCTCCTCCTATGCCTCTCTCCAAGTCCATGGATAGGAGAGGTCCTCCTCCCCTTACGTCTGACCCTAGCTTATCTGGTCTCATCCAAATTGGCTGCATTGTCATCCTCTGTGGCTTGGCAAAGCTGCTCCCCCATCCAGGGCAGCGGTCAAAGAACCAGCCACTGAGTTCAGGTCAGAGACAGTCCCTGTTTCCTTTACTAGGAAACCCACTTGGAGACTGAGCTGCCATGGGCTACATCTGCTGCAAATCTGCTTAAACGATTGTCTAGCTATATTTTAGGTAATTGGACTGGAAAATTCGATACTACGATGGAGCAGCTGAGAGTGGCCATTGTCACAGTAAATTCTACCAGAGTGGACGCAGGACTAGCCACAGGATTATCATCATGGATTGCTGCAGCCATGAATCATCTGAAGGAATGGGCGGGCATGGGAGCGTTAGCAGGCCTTCTGGTGTTGGTCTCCTTGGTTTGCCTGTGGTAAAAATGCAAGATTAGAGTCTCACAACAGAGTAATGCAGCCATGACCATTCAGGCCTTTACAGCCATTGAAGCAGGACAGTCTCCCCAAGCATGGTTGGCTACCATAAAAAGCTAAAATGTTATGCTCAGGATGCGAAGCTAAGCACTGCACTCAGGGTCAGCCGCTTTCGACCTAGAGAAGAGCATGTCTGATTGCATGCGGGTTGATGCCCCAGGTCCCGCCTCTGAGAAAAAGGTATCAGACGGGTCTGATGCTCTTTGGGTGGATGACACCTAAATGAACATCAGTACAAAGTCCCAATTTATTTCTAATATCAGAGATCAGACCTCTACTCTTGCCTGATGCGTCTAAAACAAAAAGGGGAACTGTACAGAGCTGCGGAATGCTGCGCCTTAAAGATGGAGCTGGTTTCCGCCTTCCACCTTTCCGATGGTGAGTGCTCTCTGTCACGAACAATTCCACATTTGGCTAAGGCCGAAGATCTGGCTTGCTTCCGTGTATGTGGACCTATCTGCATTGCCCACATGGCACGCTGGGGTTGGCTACCCAGAGGCTATCTAAGCTGTGAGCTGGCTTTCCCCAGGGTCAGAGGTTCCTGAATAAACTGCATTGAAAAAAAAAAGAGTAAATATATGGGAAATTCTTGTGCTAGTTGGCTATCAAGATAAACAATAAAGAATAAATTCTCACAAGTAAAAAAAAAAAAAGAATAGATTGTTTTTCCTCTGTTTGATGTTACCTCTTGACTTCTACATCTTGCCCATTTCAAACCCTATAATTCTTAATTTTCACAACAACAAAAATTAACATGGTTCAAGTCAAGGTAATAGAATATTTGCCTCTCTCAAAATGTCTCCATGATTCACAAATAAGGAAAGCAAGTAGGAAGTCCAAGTAGCAATGTAGCACTTAATTTAATAACACACATGGTACTGCTAATTCCCCATTTCCAGGGAAGAACCTAGCCAGCTGTTCTCCTCTTGGGCTCTCTCTCCCCATACATGGAAATGCTGTGCTTGTTAAATCATTCTCTGTAGCAGAGAATGGCATTTCTCCCATACTTCTTGTGGCTCAGAATCTGGGAATTTTTTTCTCTTTAATTCTTTACATAATTATTTTCTTATGTCTATTTAAGGTTGACTTCAAATGCTTTGACAAAAAAGCTCCCCATTATTCCATGTCAACTTATTTTTCCTGGTTGTCTCAAAGAAACCGAATATGCATTTTACTAATCATATCTGGTACCTACTGCAGAGATCTTGTTCACTGGTTCATTTTACAAATTTTGTTTAATGGCCTGTACTTGGAACATCAGATTCTTGAGGAAAGACAAGTGATTTATGTGAGGCTTCAAAACTTTTGATCCCACAGAAAAAACTCTGATGAATAGTTAACAAATAAATAACAGAATTGGCATAAAGAAACTGAAGAGACAGTGATGTCTGTTGTCAGAGACAAAGGTATCAGCTGCCCTATAATGTTAGAATTCACTTGGGTTTTATATAACTGATTTTGTTTTTTACATGGTAGGTTTTTTTGTTTTGTTTTGTTTTCTTTTCTTTTCCAGTTGCAGTTTAGGTGTTTACTTGTTTTTTGTTTGTTTGTTTCCTGTCAATTTTAGAAAAAGAGAACATATCAACAGCACTTAGATTTTATTGGGTGCATTTGAAAGATGGTCCAATAGCAGTTGTTAGGAAAAACAGTAATGGCAATGGTAGAAAACATTTACTTAGCTTCATATGCCATTTTTTTTTCATTTCCAAACAGATGACCTGACAACTTTTACATGGCTTCTAGAAATTTATCTCACGTTACTGAATTCATTCTTGTTGGTGTTTCAGACCTTCCAGAGTTTCAGGTACCACTGTTCTTTGTCTTCCTGGTCATCTACTTGCTGACAGCAGCAGGGAACCTGGGCATCATCACCCTCACTTTGGTGGACTCACGACTACAAACTCCCATGTACTTCTTCCTCAGACACCTGGCAGTCATCAACTTTGGAAACTCCACTGTCATTGCTCCTAAAATGCTGGTAAATTTTTTGGTCATTGAGAAAACCACCTTCTACTATGAATGTGCCACCCAGCTGGGAGGATTCCTGGTTTTCATTGTAGCAGAGATCTTCATGCTGGCTGTGATGGCCTATGACCGCTATGTGGCCATCTGCAACCCCCTTCTCTACATGGTTGTGGTGTCCCGGCGTGTCTGCCTTCTGCTGGTGTCCCTCACATACTTCTATGGCTTTTGCACTGCCATTCTTGTTTCATCTTGTGTATTCTCTGTGTCTTATTGCTCCTCTAAGAAAATCAACCATTTTTATTGTGATAATGTCCCTCTCTTAGCACTGTCCTGTTCGGACACTTACCTTCCAGAAACTGTAGTCTTTATATCTGCAGCTACAAACTTGTTTTTTTCCATGAGTATAGTGCTAGTGTCTTATTTCAACATTGTGTTGTCTA
Source organism: Meriones unguiculatus (assembly GCF_030254825.1). Taxonomy (NCBI): domain Eukaryota; kingdom Metazoa; phylum Chordata; class Mammalia; order Rodentia; family Muridae; genus Meriones; species Meriones unguiculatus. Next base: position 108,033,937 of record NC_083356.1, read on the forward strand.
TCCTAAAGATCCGCTCATCAGAAGGAAGGAAAAAGGCCTTTTCCACCTGTGCTTCCCACATGGTGGCTGTCGCTGTGTTCTATGGAACATTGTTGTTTATGTATTTGCAGCCTCAAACTAACCACTCACTAGATACTGATAAAATGGCCTCTGTGTTTTATACATTGGTGATTCCAATGTTGAACCCCATGATCTACAGCCTGAGGAACAAGGATGTGAAGGCTGCTTTAAAGAGATTCATCACAAATCCATGTGATTCTTTCAAATCAATGTAACTTCAAGACTTGATTAATAAAGACATGCTTATGATCACCCCCATCTTGTAACGAAGAGTTAGATGGCTGACATAACAGTTTTGAAGCTAATCCTAGGCAACAAAAGGAGCCAGGATTGAAGCAGAAACGAGTTTCAAAATAAACTGAAGCTCTCCTGGTCTTAATAGTAACTTACACACATGCCCCTGACTAACTGCCCAGCAGCAATCTGATAGATAATTTGGAATGAATGTTTCAAAGAAACATTCAAAGAACACAAAGTTGGATTTTTATTTTTTATTTATTCTTTGATAATATACACTGTGTTTAGATTATATTTACTGTTTTCCCTAAGAATTGCTATTGGACCATGTTTCAAATGCACTTAAATTTCATTTTCCTCTTTCAATTAATTAATGTTTATAACCCACTAAATATTTTTAATTTTAGGTTAAATAAATTTAAGGTTAAAGAAGAAGTAGGAGAAGGATGGAGAAAGGGAGAAATGGGAATATAATAGTGAAAGACAAAAGGAAGAAAGGAAAAAAGAAAGAAAATAAGGAATAATGAGAGAAAATGGGTAGGAAGAAAAGCAGAGAGTGAGAGAGAGAGAGAATATTAAAGAAAATCTGATTGATAGTAATCAAAATAGTACATGAGGCCACTAACAGGGTTTTCAACAGATAAAGCCAAAACAACTTCAGTTGAAAATTTTTAAAACATAGATGTAAATTAAAGCATTTTCCTTTGTATATTCTAAGATTTCACATTATTTTAAATAAATGTTTACATATATTATAAGTAATAAAAAACAGCTAATATTCCACACTGGAAAATCCCTGGTGATTTGTGTCTCTACTCAGCCCTCTGGGACTAGCTTATAACTTTTTTTGTGACTTTATAATAGTGGTTTCCTTTCAAATAGTACAATATGCAAAGTAAAGATGACTATGGCAAAAATGGCAAATACTAACTCAGCTAGGAAACAGATTAACACTACTAATGATAAGTTAACCCTACAATGGGTTCCTTTTTGATGTGGACAAAATAGCAACTCTCTTTTGCTATTTTGAAAAAAGAAATAGCTTTTATTTCTGAAATAGCTTTTATTTCTTTACCTATGCCTATAATTTTAATTTAATGATGAGAAAAACTGAGATGCTGCCCAACAGAAGAGCACTGCAGAAAACACTATATTCCCCAAATAGCCACAACACACAAAGAAAACATGGCATCATGGAGGACACTACAGAAATAGACAACCAGATGCCTATTTTGAGTGAAATGGCTGAAGCTAAATGGATATAAATCTAAATTCTGAGTAATAGATGTAATTTATGAATGGCAACAAATATATTTTGATTAGATTTATTTTTCACATTATTTACATTTTATTCACTTTGCATCCCAACTGTAACCCCCTCCCTCATTCCCTGCCAATCCCACCCTCCCTCCCTCATCACCTCCCAGGCCCCTCTCTGAGTCCACTGATAGGGGAGGTCTTCCTCCCCTTCCATATGACCCTAGCTCAACCATGTTTGTAGCAACTTTATTTGTAATAGCCAGAAGCTGGAAACAGCCCAGATGCCCCTCAGTGGAGGAATGGATGCAGATATTGTGGTACGTGTGCACAATGGCATATTACTCAGCAATGAAAAATAAGGAAATCATGAAATTTGCATGTAAATGGTGGGACCTGGAAAGGATCATGCTGAGTGAGCTGTCCCAGAAGCAGAAAGACACACACAGTATATACTCACTCATATAGACATATAATATAGGATAAACCTCCTAAAATCTGTACATCTAAAGAAACTAATCAAGAGAGAGGACCCTGACTAAAATGCTCAATCCCCATCCCAAAAGGCAAAGAGGATGGACATCAGAAGAAGAAGAAAACAGGAAACAAGCTAGGAAACCTGCTACAGAGGGCCTCTGAAAGGCTCTGTCCTGCAGACTATCAAAGCAGACGCTGAGACTTATGGCCAACTGTTGGGCAGAGTGTGTAGAATCTTATGTAAGAAGTGGGAAATTGTAAGATCTGGAATGGACAGGAACTCCACCAGGAGAGCAACAGAATCAGAAAATTTTAACACAGGGGTCTTCCCAGAGACTCATATTCCAACCAAGTACCATACATGGAGATAACCTGGAACCCCTGCACAGATGTAGCCCATAGCAGTTTAGTGTCCAAGTGGGTTACATAGTAATGGGAAGAGGGACTGCCTCTGACATAATCTCATTGGCCTGCTCTTTGATCACCTCCCCCTGAGGGGGGAGCAGCCTTACCAGGTCACAGAAGATGACAATGCAGCCACTCCTGATGAGATCTGATAGACTAAGATCAGAAGGAAGGAAAGGAAGACCTCCCCTATCAGTGGTCTTGGGGAGAGGCATGTGTGAAAAAGGGGGAGGGAAGGTGGGATTAGGAGGGGAAAAAGGAAGGGTTTATGGGGGTATACAAAGTGAATAAAGTGTAATTAATAAAAGTTAAAAAAAAACCTATATGGACAATACAGCTTTTCCTTTAAAGTAAATGAAAACTGCAGTGTATTGGAAAAGACCAAAAATAACTTCTCTGCTTACACAGGATGCTGGCTGGATTCAGTACCCTTGCAAGATGATTTGAAAGAAAACTTCTCCTTATTCTTGGGCATTTGAACATTTTGTCTCCACATAGTGACATTGTTTGGGCCTCTGCATGAGGAAGTAAGTTATTGGGCATGCCTGTGGCTTTTAATACTTGTGCTGCTCCCAGTTTGCTCTCTCTGCTTTGTGTCTGTCTGTGAAGGCAGCTCCTAGTGCCCATTCTCACAGCCATTGTGCTGCTACGCCTTCCTGCCTCCATGGAGTCTCACCCAGCTGAAATCAAACTCTTCCTTCCTAAGTGTCTTCTATCATGCTGCTTTCTCATGAAACAGGAAAGTAATCATAGCAGACCCTTACATCTCAGCCAATCTATTGTATGGCTGTAGGAACAGGTGAAACTTCACTTATTACTTAGTGCAAAGGTCAAATCTACTTCGTTCACTGAAATATCATTTTTGTGCCAAAATTAATTCTGATAATTTCATCATTATGCTGTAACAAGAAACAAATAAAGCATTCAGTCCACTTTTCAAAGCAAAAACTATATTTATCAAAGTTTAAAAAAATCACATAAGAAAAATTTTAAAAAGAAATTACAACAGATAGACACACCTCAGTTTTCTTATCTCAAATTTAAGTTCTTTCCAGAACCCACATATTTATGAAAAATAAACAATTCAAAACTATGAAAACAATTTTTGTAGAAATTTCATAAGTAATAAAATATGTTAAAATTTTAAAGCAACAAAGTACTGTTTGATATATATTTTCCATTTACTAAATTACTGTTAATGCTATTGTATAATTACAACAAAGCTAATAACAAACTTTTCTCTTTGGTATAAAATTAAAGCATTAAGATTCATCTAAAATTTCAAGGAATGACATTTCAGCAGCTCTATATAATATGAACCCGGTGAGTGAACATGGATCATTGATTTAGTTTTCTTGTCTATATAATAAAAACTACTTCAGTGGCTAGAGAGACATCTCAGTGGTTTAGAATACTTGCTGCTCTTCCAGAAGACCTGGTTTCAGTTGCTACCACTCATATAGGGCTCAAACTATGTATAACTCTAGTTCCATGGGGTTTTGATGACATCTTCTAGAATCTGTGGATATTGCATACATACACATACCTACATGCAGGCAAAAAAAGCATTTATACACAAAAAATAAAAATAAATATTTTTCAAAGATAAAGTTCTTTTTATTCTATTAAAAAAAAAAGGACCATGCATGGAGAGGACCTAGAACCCCTACTCAGAGGAAGCCCATAGGCTGCTCAGTTCCAACTGAGTTCTCTAGTGAGTAGATTATGGGTTGTCTCTGACATGAGTGGCCAAATCTTTGTTCATCTCTCCCTGAAGGGGTGCAGTCTTGCCAGGCCACAGAAGAAGATGATGCAGCCATCCCTGATGAGACCTGATAGGTTAGTGTCAAACAAAGGAAGAAGAGATCCTCCTCCATTCTGGGACTAAGGCAAGGGCATAGGAGAATAAGAGGGAGGTTGGGTAGGACTGGGAGGAGACAAGGGAAGGGGCTGCAGTTTGGATATAAAGTAAGTAAATTGTAATAAACAAATAAATAACAAACAACAACAGCATATAGATTAATTTCATCCTAAAATACTTCAAAAATACTTCAGTACTTAATGTATATCAAGTAGTGTTTTTAAGCTCTTATAATGAAATTATAAATAAAAATGGCCTAGACCAGCAGGTCATTCTTTAATGACAGGGTTATAAGTGGGAGGAGCCTAAATAAGAAGATAAGGAAGACATAAAACTGGGGTCAGAAGCTCTTGCATAAGTTGATGGCTTATGCCAAGCAAGTTTATTAAGAAGTATAATGTTACATATTATTTTCAGGAGAAAGATGGGACAAAATGAACAAAAAGGCATCAAAGGGGCAAAGTCAGTAGGGAGCTAATAAAACAATGTTGTACACGTAGATCAGAGGATATCTCTGTAAGAACTTTTTCCAGGTGCAAGGGCATCTTTTCAGTCAGGAGCCACAAACTTACACCATGCAACAATCCCCACACAAGGGGTGTATTAGAGAGAGACACAGAATGTCAGCTTCTTCTGAAAGGGAAGGAAGACAGCAGATGGCTGGGTGGGAGTCTGTTATAGGGTCTTTGAAGAATACACAGTGAGCTAGAGGAAGAGTACAGGAAGTGCTGGTTGGTCATTAATTCTGCAACATTATTAATGCTCAGTCCCAGGAGTTAGAGATTTCCAAGTCTACAAGCTTGAGTCAGACCAGGGTCAGGGCAATTTCCCACTCTCCTGTTATATTGCAATATCCAGGGTAAACAGACCAAGCACACATAGGCCTTCAGACTGATAAGTATAGTCCCTTAGAGTAAGAAGTGTTTGGTTCTCAGGATCTGAAGCCAAAGCTCCCCCAAGTTCCTGGTCCCTGGCAATTACTAGTTCTGCTGGGGATATTCTTGGTTTTAGAGGAACTATCTTTTTTCTCCACACATCAGGGACTTGGGGAAAGCTTAGAGTCTTTATAGCCCTAAACCCAAAATTTCATTCTTTTTAGAGCTGCTGAGATGTAAAGAGTGATGAACAAGCATGCAAAAGGACATTTGGAAGTTAGGAGGGGTCATAAGAGAATGAGTGTTCATGGCAAATGGGACATCCACCGAGAGAGAGAGAGAGAGAGAGAGAGAGAGAGAGAGAGAGAAGAACAAAATTCCAAGTATTCTGTCAACTGGTTGAAGATCAATTTGGCCAAAGCACCCTATTCCTGGAAAAGTTTAAAGTACGATTCTGGAAACCTGGCCAGGAGCAACATATTGTTGTACCTAAATTTGTTTTCTGCTTCTTGGTAATCATTTTATGCAAATGTCCTTTTCCTTCCAGTGATCTTAGACATACCATTATAATTCCTACAGGTCCTTATGTCCAGAGTTTCACTATGTTGTTGAAATGACTTCACTAAAGAACACCACTGGCCAGCAACGTTCCTTTGCAATAAACCAAGGTCTTTAGAAATATGTAATTTCTTCTGTTTATACTTTCTTCCTCTTTAATGTCTTTAAACAGCAGTGTGCAGATATTGGGAGCAGGTGAAACTTGTAAAGGAAAAACAGTAAAATACTTTTTAGACTCCAATTTAGATATATGAATCACCCCCCCAAGAATGATTGATTAGTGTTTTATTTAGTGGTACATTTCTATTGTTGTGAGTTTGTTTTTACAATATGTTTAACACTTTACATATGACACTTCTTTAGTTGAGACTGAACTTCATTTCTGTGCTTCATTACATAACTGCATAAGAATGTGTAATGGTAGCAGATGCCTCCACTAGCAAGGAGACCCTGATGACCTGTGGACACAATATTCTTTTGAATGTTAAATGTCTCTGGGAATTCTGAAAGCCCCCAAAAGTAAGTTCTACTGTATTTTTCAGCTTGCACAAATTCATTAACAATGCTAATTTACTGTCATTTTACATAAAGCAAAGCTCTAGTTCACTGTTTTCATCAGTCTGCGTAGCCATGTTATGAACCCTGAACATGTCTTTCTTGCACTTTTGTCACAGAAACAATGCCTTGTAAATCTTGTGGTGAGATGTGACTATGAAGAAATGTAAGGTAAAATCATGAGTTACTATTTACAGGCACACACAGGTGCTATACTTTTTTTGTTTATGTTTTTGCATTTCCTATTTTTAATAATTATTATATTATTATTATTTACAAATTATTCACTTTGTATCCAGGTTGTAGCCCCATCTCTCATCTTCTCCCAGTTCCACCCTCACTCTCTCTTTTGTCCCAATCCCCATTCACTAGTCCACTCTTAGGGGAAGCCCTCCTCCCCTACTATTTTACCCTCGCTTATGAGGTCTATAAAAATATATAGGTCCTAGCCTATAGTAATACCTGGATCCTCTTCCTCTGTGGCCTAGAATAGCCACCCCACCAGGGGAAGTAGATCAAAGAGCAGAAAACCAAATTCATGTTAGAGATTGCTTCTGCTTCCTTTACTAGGGAACCCACATGGAGACTGAGCTGCCTATGGGTTCAGAGCAGGGGGTCTATGTCCTCTCCATGTATGCATGGTCTTTGGTTGATGCTTCAGTCTCTGCAGCCACCACAATGGGCCCAGAATTTTTGGATTTGTTGATCTCCTTGTGGGTATCCTGTCCCCTCCAGGTCTTTTTATCTCTCCCTTCTTCCATAAGACTCCTTGAGTTTTGCCCAAAGTTTGACTGTGAGTCTCTGCATCTGCTTTCATATCCTGCTTGGTGGAGTCTTTCATAGGACATCTGTGCTGGACGTGGAGAGGAGCATGGGCGGAGATGAGAGAAGGAGGGTGGGATTGGGAGGGAATGAGTGAGAGGGCTACAGCTGGGATGCAAAATGAATAAAATGGAAAAAAAATAAAAATTTAATTAAAAAAAGAAAATATAAGAAATAAATAATTCCACACCAGGGGGAAAAAAAGGATTCACACACACACACACACACACACACACACACACACACACACACACACACACTAGCACCATCAATATAAAAAAATCTGGAATTAACCATCATTGGTCATTAATATCTCTCAACATCAATGGTCGCAATTCACCAATTAAAAGACACAGGTAAACAGAATGGTTGCAAAACAGGAGCCATCAATTTGCGGCATAAAAGAACACTGTTCAGCAACAAAGATAGATATTACCTCAAAATAAAGAGTTGAAAAAAGATTTTCCAAGCAAATGGACCTAAGAAACTAGCTAGACTATTCTAATGTTGAATAAAGTAATAAACTTTCAACCAAAATTAAACAAAAGAGATGTACAACCACTTTGTAAATCAATCTGACACTTTCTCAGACAATTAGGACTGGTGCTACTGAATATCCACCTATACCACTCCTAGGCATAGATCCAAAATATGCCCAAGTATATAAGAGAGACATTTGTTCAACCATGTTCTTAGCTGCTTTATTCATAATAGCCAGAATCTGGAAACAACCCAGATGTCCCACAACTGAGGGACATCTGTGTGGTACATTTATACAATAGAATAGTAGTCAGCAATTAAAAGCAAGGTAATAATGAAATTTGCAGGCAAATAGTGGGATCTAGAAAAGATCATCCTGATGAGGTATCCAGGAGCAGAAACACATGGTATATACACACTTATAGGTGGATATTAGAATATAATATTGTATAATCACACTAAAATCTGTACACCTAAATAACCAACAAATCTGCCCACAGGGATCTTTTCTGAGACTGATACTCCAACCAATTACCATGCATGGAGATAAGCTAGAACCCCTGCACAGATGTAGCTCATGGCATTTCAGTGTCCAAGTGAGTACCCTAGTAAGCGGAACAGGAGCTGTCTCTGACATGAACTGATTGGACTGCTCTTTGTTCACCTCCCCCTGGGGGGGGGGGCAGCCTTACCAGGCCACAGAGGAAGACAATGCAGCCAGTCCTGATGAGACCTGATAGGCTAGGGTTAGATTGAAGGAGGGGAGGACCTCTTGTATCAGTGGACTGGGGGAGGGGCATGGGAGGAGAAGAGGAAGGGAGAGTGGTATGGGAGGAGCCAAGGGAGACTGCTACAGATGGGATAGAAAGTGACTAAATTGTAATAAAAAAAATAGGTTTAAAGAAATGTACACTTTCGTTAGTAACAGCTGTTATCACTAAAATGATTAGAATGGTAACTACACCTATCCAAGAACTCAGTGGGAGCTGTGGGTTCTGAATTACCACATCAAGACTTGCCAAACAGATGAATCATCTGGTGACACTACTACTTTTAGGTGGCACCTCTATGTTATCAATTTCTCTTCATTGCAGAATAAAGGTCTAGATATTTTTCCTATCACCTATTAGGGTTAGCTCTCGATTGATAAGATATATGTAAGTTGAGAGGCTCTGGTCACATGTTTACATTCTTCCACATAACGGTAATTCACTTGTACATCCGTTTCCATCTCTTAGAATTCCTCATAATTCCATTTATTACCTATTTTGACAGATACTCATTCCTCTATAATTAGGCTTCCTGGCTCAGTAGATGCATTACTAAACCATAGGCCCAGGAAAAACGGTGACCTCAATAATAGTCCCCTTAGATGAGACTACAGGATTTGACTGACAAAGACTCACGGGACATGCTCATAGAAATAAGTGCCTTCATAAAGAAATTGAAAATATCTCATACTTGCAATGTGGAAATACACCTGAAAACTCTGAAACAAAAAAGAATCAAATACACCCAAAATGAGTAGAAGACAGGAAATAATAATTTCCTCAAAGCTGAAATCAGTTAAGTAGAAACAAAGAGAACAATTCAAAGTAACAATGAAACCAAGAGCTGTTTCTTTGAGAAAATCAACAAAATAAGCTCTTAACCGAACTAACTAAAGGCAGAGAAAGAGTATCCAAATTAGCACAATCAGAAATGAAAACAGGGGGAGGAGGGGCAAGATGGCGGCGCCAGGAGGACTCTCATTCTGAGCAGCAGCACAGCAGGATCAGCACAGTGAACAGCAATCAGAACTCTCGGCCATAAAACACAGTCATTGTGTTTCCCAGGTGAGAGGATACCCCACGGTGGGGGATTCAATCAGCTTTTAACTCACCCAGCTAATCCGCGGAAGAGATCCCGGTTCCGCCAGAGGCTTGGCTGCCGGCCACCAGCCCTAGCCCCAGCCCAGAGCCACAAGCCAGTGTCTCTGGTCACGGTCCCAGAATGAACCTTGGGCACCACACTATCAGAGACTGGAATTTTCAGTCGAGAGATAACCCCAGGGTACAGGAAACGATTGGGACCGGCCTTAGGTCACCCAACATCCCCTGGAAAAGACTCGGGCGGGTTCCATGGGCACCCCAGGAGCCAGCCCGGAGCAAGGGCCGGGGACCCAGGTTCCGGCACAGAGCCCTAGCTGCCTGCACCCCTGATTCGCCGCCGGAGATAGAAACGGCGGGTCTGATCTCAGAGCACTCAGCTCACCCCCAACCTGAAAAGGTCCCCGGAAAATTACCCAGCTTAGGGAGCCTCTCAGGCTCCCAAAAGCTGCAAAGGCAGACACAGGCAGTTTCTGCGCACCAGACAGCTGGCAGAGACTGAGCCGCCATCACACAGCTGTGCTCCAGGCACAGGCAAATTTCTGTGGCCAGCCAGCTGGTGGACACTGAGCAGTGTGCACCAGGGCAAAAAAAGACACTAGGAGTCCTTGTCTCCAGAGAATCCACGGGGAAGGAAGGAAACTATACTGATCTAAATCACCCAATCCTTCCCTAGAAAAAGTCTAGCAGTCTAGTGGGGCCGAGGCGCCAGCACTCAGCTGTGCTCCAGACACAAGCACAAACAGTTGAGGCGCGCCTGATGTCCAACTGGGTCACAGCAGCTGATCATTAAATCTGCAACAAGAAACCCAGAAACAGGGCAGCTGCCCTCAGGACTTCCCTGGGTGAGAGGAGAACCCTCTCGACTAACAAAGACCACAGTTACCACTCAGGTCTATATCCCTGAGGTGAGCAACTCCTGAAAAAACACCAGCCATCCAGGGACTATACCCAAAAAGCTGAGAAGACATCCTTCAGGAAAAACCAGCTTTCTGCAAAGGGGATTCTCTCCACCACAGGATCCCCAGGAACCACCAGAAAATAACCCCAAACTCCTAAGATAGCACAATGGGTAGAGGCCAGCGTAAAAGCTCAAGCAACAAAAGACAGAGCAATATGGCATCTCCAGAACCCACTTACCCAGGGGCAAGTAGCCCTGGACACCCCACCATAACTGAAATCCAAGAAGATGACCTAACAAGTATGCTCATGAGGATGATAACAGAGGAAACAAATAAGATTCGTAAAGACATGGAGGAAGATAAACTCAAACAGAATATTGCCATCCGTAAAGAAATAGAGGAAGCTGCAGTCAAACAGTTTATGGCCTTTAGAAAGGAAATGCTTAAAACACTGAATGAAATGATAGAAACAGAGTTGAAGGAACTAAAAGAAAAACAGGAAAGTACAATCAGACAGGTGCAGGAAGTAAACAAAACAACTCAAGACCTGAAGATAGAATTGGAAAAATTAAAGAAAACACAAATGGAAGAAATAATGGACAGGAAGAATCTAGGGAAGAAAACATGAACTACAGAGGTAAGCATAACCAACAGACTACAAGAGATGGAAGAAAGAATCTCAGGTGTAGAAGATACAATGGAAGAAATCGATGTATCTGTCAAAGAAAATGTTAAATCCGAAAAATTCCTGACACAGACCGTCCAAGAAATGCAAGACAATATGAAAAGACAAAACCTAAGAATAATAGGTATAGAGGAAAAAGAAGACTCCCTTCTCCAAGGCCCAGAAAATATTTTCAACAAAATCATTGAAGAAAATTTCCCCAAGCTAAAGGAGAGGCCAATTAGAATACATGAGGCCTACAGAACACCCAACAAATTTGACCAGAAAAGAAAATCCTCCCGCCACATAATAATCAAAACAGTAAGTATACAGAACAAAGAAAAAATACTAAAAGCTGCAAGGGAAAAAGGCCAAGTAACATATAATGGCAAACCCATTAGAATCACACCTGACTTTTCAACAGAGACTATGAAAGCCAGCAGGGCCTGGACGGATATCATGCAGACCCTAAGAGAACACAGATCTCAGCCCAGGCTACTATACCCAGCAAAACTCTCAGTCCTCATAGATGGAGAAAACAAGATATTCAATGACAAAAACAAATTTCAACAATACCTACAAACAAATCCAGCATTACAGAAGACACTGGAAGGGAAAATACAACCCAAGAAAGCTAGCTACATTCAAGAAAACAAAGGAAATAAATAACCTCACTTCAGTAAAACAAAAAGCAACCAAGCACACAACCTGATGACCACAGCCAACATCAAAATCAAGGGATCTAACAGCCACTGGTCATTAATCTCTCTCAACATCAATGGACTCAACTCTCCAATAAAAAGACACAGATTAACAGAATGGATACGTAAACAAAACCCAGCAATCTGTTGCATACAAGAAACACACCTAAGACACAAAGACAGACATTACCTGAGGGTAAAGGGTTGGAAGACGACTTTCCAAGCAAACGGACCCAAGAAGCAAGCAGGAGTAGCCATTCTAATATCTGATAAAATAGACTTTCAACCAAAATTAATCAAAAGAGATGGGGAAGGACACTTCATACTCATCAAGGGAAAATTCCACCAGGAAGACATCACAATCCTGAACATATATGCCCCAAATACAAGGGCACCCACATTTGTGAAAGAAACATTGATAAAATTTAAAGCACATATAGATCCACACACATTAATAGTGGGAGACTTCAACACCCCACTCTCAACAAAGGACAGGTCAACCAAACAGAAATTAAACAAAGAAACAATGTCTCTGACAGAGGTCATGAATCAAATGGACCTAACAGACATTTACAGAACTTTACACCCAAACACAAAAGAATTTACCTTCTTCTCAGCACCTCATGGAACCTTCTCCAAAATAGACCACATAGTGGGTCACAAAGCAAGCCTCAACAGATACAAGAAGATTGAAATAATCCCATGTATCTTGTCTGATCACCATGGAATAAAGCTGGGCCTCAACAATAACAGAAATAACAAAAAGCCTACACACAAATGGAAACTGAACAACTTGTTACTAAATGACAGCTGGGTCAGGGAAGAAATAAAGAAAGAAATTAAAGTCTTTCTAGAAATCAATGAAAATGAAGACACAACATACCCGAACTTGTGGGACACAATGAAAGCAGTGCTAAGAGGAAAGTTCATAGCACTAAGTGCCTTCAAGAAGAAATTCGAGACAGCTCATTCAAGCACCCTAATGGCTCACTTAAAACCCCTAGAAAAAGAAGAAGCAGACACACCAAGAAGGAGTAGACGGCTGGAAATAATCAAACTCAGGGCTGAAATCAATCAATTGGAAACAAATTAAACAATTCAAAGAATCAATGAAACCAAGAGCTGGTTCTTTGAGAAAATCAACAAGATCGACAAACCCTTAGCCAGGCTAACTAAAAGGCAGAGAGACACCACCCAAATCAACAAAATCAGAAATGAAAAGGGGGATATAACTACAGACACTGAGGAAATCCAAACAATCATTAGGACTTACTTCAAAAGTCTATATGCCACAAAATTTGAAAATCTAAATGAAATGGACAATTTTCTTGATCGATTTGACTTACCAAAGCTGAACCAGGACCAGGTAAATCAACTAAATAGACCTATATCCCCCAAAGAAATAGAAGCGGTCATCAAAAGTCTCCCATTCAAAAAAAGCCCAGGACCAGATGGCTTCAGCGCAGAATTCTACCAGACCTTCAAAGAAGAGCTAACACCAATTCTCTTCAAACTATTCCACAAAATAGAAACAGAAGGAATATTACCAAATTCATTCTATGAAGCCACAGTCACCTTGGTACCTAAACCTCACAAAGACTCAACAAAGAAAGAGAATTTCAGGCCAATCTCCCTTATGAACATTGATGCAAAAATACTTAATAAAATACTTGCAAACCGAATCCAAGAACACATCAAAGATATTATCCACTATGACCAAGTAGGCTTCATCCCAGGTATGCAGGGGTGGTTCAATATACGGAAATCCATCAATGTGATCCACCATATTAACAAACTGAAAGAAAAAAACCACATGATAATCTCCCTAGATGCTGAAAAAGCCTTTGACAAAATCCAACATCCATTCATGTTCAAAGTATTGGAGAGATCAGGGATACAAGGCACATATCTAAACATAGTAAAGGCGATATACAGCAAGCCTATAGCCAACATCAAACTGAATGGAGAGAAACTTAAAGCAATCCCACTGAAATCAGGGAAAAGACAAGGCTGCCCACTCTCTCCATATCTCTTCAACATAGTGTTGGAAGTCCTTGCTAGAGCAATAAGACAGTTGAAGGAGATCAAGGGGATACAAATTGGAAAGGAAGAAGTCAAATTATCACTATTTACAGATGATATGATAGTATACGTGAGTGACCCCAAAAACTCTACCAGGGAACTCCTACAGCTGATAAACACCTTCAGCAAAGTGGCAGGATACAAAATTAACTCAAAAAAATCAGTAGCCCTCCTGTATACAAAAGACAAAAGGGCTGAGAAAGAAATTAAGGAAACAACACCCTTCACAATAGCCACAAATGACATAAGGTACCGCGGAGTAACCCTAACCAAGGAAGTCAAAGACTTGTATGAAAAAAATCTCAAATCTCTGAAGAAAGAATTAGAAGAAGATATGAGAAGATGGAAAGATCTCCCATGCTCATGGCTTGGTAGGATTAACATAGTAAAAATGGCCATCTTACCAAAAGCAATCTACAGATTCAATGCAATGCCCATCAAATTACCAACACAATTCTTTACAGACCTGGAAAGGAAAATTCTCAACTTCATATGGAATAAAAAGAAACCCAGAATTGCTAAAACAATCCTCTACAATAAAAGATCTTCTGGAGGTATCTCCATCCCTGATCTTAAGTTGTACTATAGAGCAACAGTTTTAAAAACTGCATGGTACTGGCATAGAAACAGAATGGTGGATCAATGGAACCGAACAGAGGACCCAGAAATAAACCCACACACTTATGGACACCTGATCTTTGACAAAGACGCCAAAACCATACAATGGAAAAAAGATAGCATCTTCAACAAATGGTGCTGGTCTAACTGGATGTCTACATGTAGAAAAATGAAAATAGACCCATACTTGTCACCCTGTACAAAACTGAAGTCCAAGTGGATCAAAGACCTCAACATAAAACCAGACACATTAAATCAGCTTGAAAAAAAAGTGGGAAATGCCCTAGAACTCATTGGCACAGGGGAAAACTTCCTGAATAGAACACCAACAGCACAGGCTCTAAGAGCAACAACCAATAAATGGGACCTCATGAAACTGAAAAGCTTCTGTAAAGCAAAGGACACTGTCATCAAAACAAAGCAACCACCTACAGATTGGGAAAGAATCTTCACCAACCCTTTATCTGACAGAGGACTCATATCCAGTATATATAAAGAACTAAAGAAGCTGAAAAGCAGCAAACCAAGTAATCCACTTAAAAAATGGGGAACAGAGCTAAACAGAGAATTCTCTGTAGAGGAATACCGAATGGCAGAGAAGCACTTAAAGAAATGCTCAACCTCACTAGCCATTAGGGAAATGCAAATCAAAACAACCCTGAGATTTCACCTTACACCCATGAGAATGGCCAAGATCAAAAACTCAAGTGACAACACATGCTGGAGAGGTTGTGGAGAAAGGGGAACCCTTCTCCACTGCTGGTGGGAATGTAAACTTGTACAACCACTCTGGAAATCAATCTGGCGCTTTCTCAGACAACTAGGAATAGCGCTTCCTCAAGATCCAGCCATACCACTACTGAGCATATATCCAAAAGAGGCTCAAGTACACAAAAAGGACATTTGCTCAACCATGTTTGTAGCAGCTTTATTTGTAATAGCCAGAAGCTGGAAACAACCCAGATGCCCCTCTACTGAAGAATGGATGCAGAAATTGTGGTACATCTACACAATGGAATATTACTCAGCAATGAAAAATAAGGAAATCATGAAATTTGCAGGTAAATGGTGGGATCTGGAAAGGATCATCCTGAGTGAGTTGTCCCAGAAGCAAAAAGACACACATGGTATATACTCACTCATATAGACATACAACATAGGACAAACCCACTAAAACCTGTGCATCTAAAGAAACTAAGCAAGAGAGAGGACCCTAACTAAAACGTCCAATCCCCATCCAGAAAGGTAAAGAGGATGGACATCAGAAGAAGAAGAAAACAGGAAACAACCTAGGAACCTACCACAGAGGGCCTCTGAAAGCCTCTGCCCTTCAGACTATCAAAGCAGATGCTGAGCCGGATGGGCAAGTGTTGGGCAGGTGAACGGAATTTTAGGTAAGAACTGGGAAATAGTAAGAGCTGGAGAGGACAGGGTCTCCAC